>NC_143148.1:23453790-23753951 GCF_059928025.1 Delphinapterus leucas
TCTATGGGCCCTCGGTTGTGAGGCTCCTCCTGCCTTCCTCTCTCCAAGCCCCTTCGTGATGTGGGTCCTCTGATTTGAGGCCACATGTGCTGGTTTCCTCACCTTTCTTTGAAGTGGATGTGATCCCACTGGTGTGAGGAAACTCCTGCCTGGTTCCCATCCCCTTAGTGATGTGGACACTCTGGTGAGAGTCTGATCCTGGCTGGGTTCCTCACACTTCTGTGACGTGGGCCCTCTGCTCTGAGGTCACTCCTGCCTGGCTGGCACACTTCGCCTTGGCGACGTGGGCCCTCTGGTGGCAGTTGGAGCCTGCTGGGCGTCTCCTCCCCTGGGTGAGTAGGGCCCTCTGGCAAGAGTCTTATCCTGGCTGGGTTCCTCACCCTTCTGTGAGGTAGGCCCTCTGTGGTGAGGTCACTCCTGCCTGGCTGGCACACATCGCCTTGGCGACGTGGGCCTTCTGGTGGCAGTTGGAGCCTGCTGGGAGCCTCCTGCCCTGGGTAATGAGGGCCCTCTGGCATTATGATTTAAGTAGTGGGCTCCCCAAGTTTTCTGATGTGCACCCAGTGATCCCAGGACACTCCTGTCAGGTTCCCATCCCCATGGGGATGTGGGCCTTCTGCTCTGTGGTCCCAACGGCTGGGTTGCTCACAGTTTCATAATCTGGGCCCTCTGCTGTAAGTTCACTCCAGCCTGCATCCCATAGCTTCGGAGCTCTGGACCAGCTGCTGGGAGGTTCCCACTGCTGGATTCCCCACCTTTTTTATTTTGTGGGGCCTCTGTTGTTAGGCTCCCCGTGCCTTCTTCACTCCCAGCCCCTTTGTGATGTGGGTCCTCTGATTTGAGGCCACATGTGCTGGTTTCCTCACCTTTCGATGATGTGGATGTGATCCCACTGGTGTGAGGACACTCCTGCCTGGTTCCCATCCCCTTAGTGATGAGGGCTCTCTGGTGAGAGTCTGATCCTGGCTGGCTTTCTCACCCTACTGTGACGTGGGCCCTCTGCTCTGAGGTCACTCCTGCCTGGCTGGCACACTTCGCCTTGGCGACGTGGGCCCTCTGGTGGCAGTTGGAGCCTGCTGGGAGCCTCCTCCCCTGGGTGATGAGGGCCCTCTGGCATCATGCTTTAAGTCGTGAGCTCCCCACGTTTTCTGATGTGCACCCAGTTATGCCAGGACACTCCTGCCAGGTTCCCGTCCCCATGGCTATGTTGGCCTTCTGCTCTGTGGTCCCAACGGCTGGGTTTCTCACAGTTTCATTATGTCGGGCCTCTGCTATGAGTTCACTCCGGCCTGGATCCCATAGCTTGGGTGCCCTGGGCCGCCTGCTGGGAGGTTCCAACTGCTGGATTCCTCACCGTTTTTATTCTGTGGGCCGTCTGTTGTGAGGGTCCTCCTGCCTTCCTCACTCCAAGCCCCTCCGTGATGTGGATCCTCTGATTTGAGGACACATGTGCTGGTTTCCTCACCTTTCGTTGAAATGGATGTGATCCCACTTGTGTGAGGACACTCCTGCCTGGTTCTCATCCCCTTAGTGTTGTGGACACTCTGGTGAGAGTCTGATCCTGGCTGGGTTCCTCACCCTTCTGTGAGGTGGGCCCTCTGCTCTGAGGTCACTTCTGCCTGGCTGGGACACTTCGCCTTGGCGACATGGGCCCTCTGCTGTCTGTTGGAGCCTGCTGGGAGCCTCCCACCCTGGGTAATGAGGGCCCTCTGGCATCATGCTTTAAGTCGTGGGCTCCCCACGTTTTCTGATGTGCACCCAGTGATGCCAGGACACTCCTGTCAGGTTCCCATCCCCATGGGGATGTGGGCCTTCTGCTCTGTGGTCCCAACGTCTGGATTGCTCACAGTTTCATAATGCGGGCGCTCTGCTGTGAGTTCACTGCAGCCTGGATCCCATAGCTTCGGTGCACTGGGCCGCCTGCTGGGAGGTTCCAACTGCTGGATTCCTCACCTTTTTTATTCTTTGGGCCCTCTGTTGTGAGGCTCCTCCTGCCTTCCTCACTCCAAGCCCCTTCGTGATGTGGGTCCTCTGATTTGAGGCCATGTGTGCTGGGTTCCGCACATTTCGTTGATGTGGCCACACTGGTGTGAGGACACTGCTGCCTGGTTTCCATCCCTTTTGCTGATGTGTGCCCTCTGGCAAGAGTCTTATCCTGGCTGGGTTCCTCACCCTTCTGTGAGGTAGGCCCTCTGCTGTGAGCTTACTCCTGCCTCGCTGGCACACATCGCCTTGGCGACCTGGGCCTTCTGGTGGCAGTTGGAGCCTGCTGGGTGCCTCCTGCCCTCGGTGATGAGGGCCCTCTGGCGTCAGGCCCTAACTGCTGGCCCCCCCATTTTCAAATGTGTGCCCAGTGTTGCCTTGACAGTCCTGCCAGTTTCCCACCCCAATGGGGATGTGGGCCTTCTGCTCTGAGGTCCCATCCTCTGGGTTGCTCACAGTTTCATGATGTGGGCCCTCTGCTGTGAGTTCACTCCGGTCTGGATCTCATACCTTCGGTGCTCTGGGCCGCCTGCTGGGAGATTCCTACTGCGGGATTCCTCACCTTTTTTATTCTGTGGGGCCTCTGTTGTGAGGCTCCTCCTGCCTTCTTCACTCCCAGCCCCTTTGTGATGTGGGTCCTCTGATTTGAGGCCACATGTGCTGGTTTCCTCACCTTTTGATGATGTGGATATGATCCCACTGGTGTGAGGACACTCCTGCCTGGTTCCCATCCCCTTAGTGATGTGGGCTCTCAGGTGAGAGTCTGATCCTGGCTCGTTCCTCACCCTTCTGTGACGTGGGCCCTCTGCTCTTAGGTCACTCCTGCTTGGCTGGCACACTTCGCCTTGGCAACGTGGGCCGTCTGGTGGCAGTTGGAGCCTGCTGGGCGCCTCCGCCCCTGGGTGATGTTGGCCCTCTGGCGTCAGGCTTTAACTAGTGGGCTCCCCACGTTTTTTGATGAGCACCCAGTGATGCCAGGACACTCCTGCGTGGTTCCCGTCCCCATGGGTATGTTGGCCTTCTGCTCTGTGGTCCGAACGGCTGGGTTTCTCACAGTTTCATTATGTGGGGCCTCTGCTATTAGTTCACTCCAGCCTGGATCCCATAGCTTCGGTGCTCTGGGCCGCCTGCTGGGAGGCTCCAACTGCTGGATTCCTCATCTTTTTTATTCTATGGGCCCTCTGTTGTGAGGCTCCTCCTGCCTTCCTCATTCCAAGCCCCTTCGTGATGTGGGTCCTCTTATTTGAAGCCACATGTGCTGGGTTCCGTACCTTTCGTCGATGTGGCCACACTGCTGTGAGGACACTCCTACCTGGTTTCCATCCCCTTGGTGAAGTGGGCTCTCTGATGAGAGTCTGAACCTGGCTGGGTTCCTCACCCTTCTGTGAGGTGGGCCCTCTGCTCTGAGGTCACTCCTGCCTGGCTTGCACAGTTCGCATTGGCTACGTGGGCCCTCTGGTGGCAGTTGGAGCCTTCTAGGCGCCTCCTGCCCTCGCTTATGTTGGCCTTCTGGCGTCAGGCTTTAACTAGTGGGCTCGCCACGTTTTCTGATGAGCACCCAGTGATGCCAGGAGAGTCCTGCCAGGTTCGCATCCCCATAGGTATGTTGTCTTTCTGCTTTGTGGTCCCAACGGCTGGGTTTCTCACAGTTTCATAATGTGGGGCTTCTGCTATGAGTTCACTCTGGCCTGGACCCCATAGCTTCGGTGCGCTGGGCCGTCTGCTGGGAGGCTCCAACTGCTGGATTCCTCACCGTTTTTATTCTATGGGCCCTCTTTTGTGAGGCTCCTCCTGCCTTCCTCACTCCAAGCCCCTTCGTGATGTGGGTCCTCTGATTTGAGGCCATATGTGCTGGGTTCCGCACATTTCCTTGATGTGGCCACACTGGTGTGAGGACACTCCTGCCTGGTTTCCCTCCCCTTGGTGATGTGGGCCCTCTGGCAAGAGTCTTATCCTGGCTGGGTTCCTCACCCTTCTGTGAGGTAGGCCCTCTGCTGTGAGCGTACTCCTGCCTGGATGGCACACATCGCCTTGGCGACGTGGGCCTTCTGGTGGCAGTTGGAGCCTGCTGGGCGCCTCCTGCCCTCGGTGATGTTGGCCCTCTGTCGTCAGGCTTTAACTTGTGGGCTCCCCACGTGTTCTGATGAGCACCCAGTGATGCCAGGACACTCCTGCCAGGTTCCCGTCCCCATGGGTATGTTGGCCTTCTGCTCTGTGGTCCCAAAGGCTGGGTTTCTCACAGTTTCATTATGTGGGACCTCTGCTATGAGTTCACTGCAGCCTTGATCTCATAGCTTCGGTGCCTTGGGCCGCCTGCTGGGAGTTTCCAACTGCTGGATTCCTCACCTTTTTTATTCTATGGGCCCTCTGTTGTGAGGCTCCTCCTGCCTTCCTCACTCCAAGCCCCTTCGTGATGTGGGTCCTCTTATTTGAAGCCACATGTGCTGGGTTCCGCACCTTTCGACGATGTGGCCACACTGGTGTGAGGACACTCCTACCTGGTTTCCATCCCCTTGGTGATGTGGGCTCTCTGATGAGAGTCTGAACCTGGCTGGGTTCCTCACCCTTCTGTGAGGTCGGCCCTCTGCTCTGAGGTCACTCTGGCCTGGCTGGCACACGTTGCCTTGGAGACGTGGGCCCTCTGCTGTCTGTTGGAGCCTGCTGGGAGCCTCCTGCCCTCGGTGATGAGGGCCCTCTGGCGTCAGAACCTAACTGCTGGTCTCCCCACGTTTTCTGATGTGCGCCCAGTGGTACGAGGACACTCCTGCCAGGTTCCCATGCCCATGTGGATGTGGGCCTTCTGCTATGTGGTCCCAACGACTGGGTTTCTCAGTTTCATGATGTGGACTCTCTGGTATGAGTTCACTCCTGCCTGGTTCCCATAGCCTTTGTGCTCTGGGCCACCTGCTGGGAGGTTCCCACTGCTGGGAGGTTCCCACTGCTGGATTCCTCACCTTTTTTATTCTTTGGGCCCTCTCTTGTGAGGCTCCTCCTGCCTTCCTCACTCCAAGCCCCTTCGTGATGTGGGTCCTCTGATTTGAGGCCATATGTGCTGGGTTCTGCACATTTCCTTGATGTGGCCACACTGGTGTGAGGACACTCCTGCCTGGTTTCTATCCCCTTGGTGATGTGGGCCCTCTGGAAAGAGTCTTATCCTGGCTGGGCTCCTCACCCTTCTGTGAGGTAGGCCCTCTGCTGTGAGGTCACTCCTGCCTGGCTGGCACACTTCGCCTTGGCAACGTGGGCCCTCTGGTGGCAGTTGGAGCCTGCTGGGCGCCTTCTCCCCTTCGTTCTGTTGGCCCTCTGGCATCATGCTTTAAGTAGTGGGCTCCCCACGTTTTCTGATGTGCACCCAGTGATGCCAGGACACTCCTGTCAGGTTCCCATCCCCATGGGTATGTTGGCCTTCTGCTCTGTGGTCCCAACGGCTGGGTTGCTCACAGTTTCATAATGTGGGCCCTCTGCTGTGAGTTCACTCCAGCCTGCATCCCATAGCTTCAGTGATCTGGGCCACCGGCTGGGAGGCTCCAACTGCTGGATTCCTCACCGTTTTTATTCTATGGGCCCTCTGTTGTGAGGCTCCTCCTGCCTTCCTCACTCCAAGCCCCTTCGTGATGTGGGTCCTCTGATTTGTGGCCATATGTGCTGGGTTCCGCACATTTCCTTGATGTGGCCACACTGGTGAGAGGACACTCCTGCCTGGTTCCCATCCCCTTAGTGATGTGGGCTCTCTGGTGAGAGTCTGATCCTGGCTGTGTTCCTCACCCTTCTGTGACGTGGGCCCTCTGCTCTGAGGTCACTCCTGCCTGGCTGGCACACTTCGCCTTGGCAACGTGGGCCCTCTGGTGGCAGTTGGAGCCTGCTGGGTGCCTCCTCCCCTGGGTGATGAGGGCCCTCTGACAAGAGTCTTATCCTGGCTGGGTTCCTCACCCTTCTGTGAGGTAGGCCCTCTGCTGTGAGGTCACTCCTGCCTGGCTGGCACACATTGCCTTTGTGACGTGGACTTTCTCGTGGCAGTTGGAGCCTGCTTGGAGCCTCCTGCCCTCGGTGATGAGGGCCCTCTGGCGTCAGGCCCTAACTGCTGGGCTCCCCACATTTTCAGATGGGTGCCCAGTGGTGCGTTGACAGTCCTGCCAGTTTCCCATCGCATTGGGGATTTGGGCCTTTTGCTCTGAGGTTCCAACGTCTGGGTTGCTCACAGTTTCATGATGTGGGCCCTCTGTTGTGAGTTCACTCTGGCCTGGATCCCATAGCTTCGGTGCGCTGGGCCGTCTGCTGGGAGGCTCCAACTGCTGGATTCCTCACCGTTTTTATTCTATGGGCCCTCTTTTGTGAGGCTCCTCCTGCCTTCCTCACTCCAAGCCCCTTCGTGATGTGGGTCCTCTGATTTGAGGCCATATGTGCTGGGTTCCGCACATTTCCTTGATGTGGCCACACTGGTGTGAGGACACTGCTGCCTGGTTTCCATCCCTTTTGGTGATGTGGGCCCTCTGGCAAGAGTCTTATCCTGGCTGGGTTCCTCACCCTTCTGTGAGTTAGGCCCTCTGCTGTGAGGTCACTCCTGCCTGGCTGGCACACATCGCCTTGGCGACTTGGGCCTTCTGGTGGCAGTTGGAGCCTGCTGGGAGCCTCCTGCCCTCGGTGATGAGGGCCCTCTGGGGCCAGGCCCTAACTGCTGGGCTCCCCAAATTTTCAGATGTGTGCCCAGTGGTGCGTTGACAGTCCTGCCAGTTTCCCATCCCAATGGGGATGTGGGCTTTCTGCTCTGAGGTCCCAACGTCTGGGTTGCTCACAGTTTCATGATGTGGGCCCTGTGCTGTGAGTTCACTCCGGCCTGGATCCCATACCTTCGGTGCTCTGCCGCCTGCTGGGAGATTCCTACTGCGGGATTCCTCACCTTTTATATTCTGTGGGGCCTCTGTTGTGAGGCTTCCCCTGCCTGCCTCACTCCCAGCCCCTTCGTGATGTGGGTCCTCTGATTTGAGGCCACATGTGCTGGTTTCCTCACCTTTCGATGATGTGGATGTGATCCCACTGGTGTGAGGACACTCCTGCCTGGTACCCATTCCCTTAGTGATGTGGGCTCTCTGGTGAGAGTCTGATCCTGGCTGGGTTCCTCACCCTTCTGTGAGGTGGGCCCTCTGCTCTGAGGTCACTCCTGCCTGGCTTGCACAGTTCGCCTTGGCTACGTGGGCCCTCTGGTGGCAGTTGGAGCCTTCTGGGCGCCTCCTGCCCTCGCTTATGTTGGCCTTCTGGCGTCAGGCTTTAACTAGTGGGCTCGCCACGTTTTCTGATGAGCACCCAGTGATGCCAGGAGAGTCCTGCCAGGTTCGCATCCCCATAGGTATGTTGTCCTTCTGCTTTGTGGTCCCAACGGCTGGGTTTCTCACAGTTTCATAATGTGGGGCTTCTGCTATGAGTTCACTCTGGCCTGGACCCCATAGCTTTGGTGCGCTGGGCCGTCTGCTGGGAGGCTCCAACTGCTGGATTCCTCACCGTTTTTATTCTATGGGCCCTCTTTTGTGAGGCTCCTCCTGCCTTCCTCACTCCAAGCCCCTTCGTGATTTGGGTCCTCTGATTTGAGGCCATATGTGCTGGGTTCCGCACATTTCCTTGATGTGGCCACACTGGTGTGAGGACACTCCTGCCTGGTTTCCATCCCCTTGGTGATGTGGGCCCTCTGGCAAGAGTCTTATCCTGGCTGGGTTCCTCACCCTTCTGTGAGGTAGGCCCTCTGCTGTGAGCTTACTCCTGCCTGGATGGCACACATCGCCTTGGCGACGTGGGCCTTCTGGTGGCAGTTGGAGCCTGCTGGGCACCTCCTGCCCTCGATGATGTTGGCCCTCTGTCGTCAGGCTTTAACTTGTAGGCTCCCCACGTGTTCTGATGAGCACCCAGTGATGCCAGGACACTCCTGCCAGGTTCCCGTCCCCATGGGTATGTTGGCCTTCTGCTCTGTGGTCCCAACGGCTGGGTTGCTCACAGTTTCATAATGTGGGCCCTCTGCTGTGAGTTCACTCCAGCCTGCATCCCATAGCTTCAGTGATCTGGGCCACCGGCTGGGAGGCTCCAACTGCTGGATTCCTCACCGTTTTTATTCTATGGGCCCTCTGTTGTGAGGCTCCTCCTGCCTTCCTCACTCCAAGCCCCTTCGTGATGTGGGTCCTCTGATTTGTGGCCATATGTGCTGGGTTCCGCACATTTCCTTGATGTGGCCACACTGGTGAGAGGACACTCCTGCCTGGTTCCCATCCCCTTAGTGATGTGGGCTCTCTGGTGAGAGTCTGATCCTGGCTGTGTTCCTCACCCTTCTGTGACGTGGGCCCTCTGCTCTGAGGTCACTCCTGCCTGGCTGGCACACTTCGCCTTGGCAACGTGGGCCCTCTGGTGGCAGTTGGAGCCTGCTGGGTGCCTCCTCCCCTGGGTGATGAGGGCCCTCTGGCAAGAGTCTTATCCTGGCTGGGTTCCTCACCCTTCTGTGAGGTAGGCCCTCTGCTGTGAGGTCACTCCTGCCTGGCTGGCACACATTGCCTTTGTGACGTGGACTTTCTCGTGGCAGTTGGAGCCTGCTTGGAGCCTCCTGCCCTCGGTGATGAGGGCCCTCTGGCGTCAGGCTCTAACTGCTGGGCTCCCCACATTTTCAGATGGGTGCCCAGTGGTGCGTTGACAGTCCTGCCAGTTTCCCATCGCATTGGGGATTTGGGCCTTTTGCTCTGAGGTTCCAACGTCTGGGTTGCTCACAGTTTCATGATGTGGGCCCTCTGTTGTGAGTTCACTCTGGCCTGGATCCCATAGCTTCGGTGCGCTGGGCCGTCTGCTGGGAGGCTCCAACTGCTGGATTCCTCACCGTTTTTATTCTATGGGCCCTCTTTTGTGAGGCTCCTCCTGCCTTCCTCACTCCAAGCCCCTTCGTGATGTGGGTCCTCTGATTTGAGGCCATATGTGCTGGGTTCCGCACATTTCCTTGATGTGGCCACACTGGTGTGAGGACACTCCTGCCTGGTTTCCATCCCCTTGGTGATGTGGGCCCTCTGGCAAGAGTCTTATCCTGGCTGGGTTCCTCACCCTTCTGTGAGGTAGGCCCTCTGCTGTGAGCTTACTCCTGCCTGGCTGGCACACATCGCCTTGGCGACGTGGGCCTTCTGGTGGCAGTTGGAGCCTGCTGGGCGCCTCCTCCCCTGGGTGATGTTGGCCCTCTGGCGTCAGGCTTTAACTTGTGGGCTCCCCACGTTTTCTGATGAGCACCCAGTGATGCCAGGACACTCCTGCCAGGTTCCCGTCCCCATGGGTATGTTGGCCTTCTGCTCTGTGGTCCCAAAGGCTGGGTTTCTCACAGTTTCATTATGTGGGACCTCTGCTATGAGTTCACTCCAGCCTGGATCCCATAGCTTCGGTGCCTTGGGCCGCCTGCTGGGAGTTTCCAACTGCTGGATTCCTCCCCTTTTTTATTCTATGGGCCCTCTGTTGTGAGGCTCCTCCTGCCTTCCTCACTCCAAGCCCCTTCGTGATGTGGGTCCTCTTATTTGAAGCCACATGTGCTGGGTTCCGCACCTTTCGACGATGTGGCCTCACTGGTGTGAGGACACTCCTACCTGGTTTCCATCCCCTTGGTGATGTGGGCTCTCTGATGAGAGTCTGAACCTGGCTGGGTTCCTCACCCTTCTGTGAGGTCGGCCCTCTGCTCTGAGGTCACTCTGGCCTGGCTGGCACACGTTGCCTTGGAGACGTGGGCCCTCTGCTGTCTGTTGGAGCCTGCTGGGAGCCTCCTGCCCTCGGTGATGAGGGCCCTCTGGCGTCAGAACCTAACTGCTGGTCTCCCCACGTTTTCTGATGTGCCCCCAGTGGTACGAGGACACTCCTGCCAGGTGCCAATGCCCATGTGGATATGGGCCTTCTGCTATGTGGTACCAACGACTGGGTTGCTCAGTTTCATGATGTGGACTCTATGGTGTGAGTTCACTCCTGCCTAGTTCCCATAGCCTTGGTGCTCTGGGCCACCTGCTGGGAGGTTCCAACTGCTGGATTCCTCACCGTTTTTATACTATGGGCCCTCTGTTGTGAGGCTACTCCTGTCTGGTTCACTCCCAGCCCCTTTGTGATGTGGTTCCTGTGGTTTGAGTCCGCATGTGCTGGGTTCCTGAACTTTCGATGTTGTTGCCCCCTCGTGTGAGGACACTCCTGCCTGGTTCCCATCCCCTTAGTGATGTGGGCTCTCTGGTGAGAGTCTGATCCTGGCTGGGTTCCTCACCCTTCTGTGACGTGGGCCCTCTGCTCTGAGGTCACTCCTGCCTGGCTGGCACACTTCGCCTTGGCAACGTGGGCCCTCTGGTGGCAGTTGGAACCTGCTGGGCGCCTCCTCCCCTGAGTGATGTTGGCCCTCTTGCATCATGCTTTAAGTAGTGGGCTCCCCACGTTTTCTGATGTGCACCCAGTGATGCCAGGACACTCCTGTCAGGTTCCCATCCCCATGGGGATGTGGGCCTTCTGCTCTGTGGTCCCAAAGGCTGGGTTGCTCACAGTTTCATAATTTGGGCCCTCTGCTGTGAGTTCACCTCAGCCTGGATCCCATAGCTTCGGTGATCTGGGCCGCCAGCTTGGAGGTTCCAATTGCTGGATTCCTCACCTTATTTATTCTATGGGCCCTCTGTTGTGAGGCTCCTCCTGCCTTCCTCACTCCAAGCCCCTTCGTGTTGTGGGTCCTCTGACTTGAGGCCACATGTGCTGGGCTCCGCACATTTCCCTGATGTGGCCACACTTGTGTGAGGACACTCCTGCCTGGTTCCCATCCCCTTAGTGATGTGGACACTCTGGTGAGAGTCTGATCCTGGCTGGGTTCCTCACCCTTCTGTGAGGTGGGCCCTCTGCTCTGAGGTCACTCCTGCCTGGCTGGCACACTTCGCCTTGGCGACGTGGGCCTTCTGGTGGCAGTTGGAGCCTGCTGGGAGCCTCCTGCCCTGGGTGATGAGGGCCCTCTGGCATCATGGTTTAAGTAGTGGGTTCCCCACGTTTTCTGATGTGCACCCAGTGATGCCAGGACACTCCTGTCAGGTTCCCATCCCCATGGTGATGTGGGCCTTCTGCTCTGTGGTCCCAACGGCTGGGTTGCTCACAGTTTCATAATCTGGGCCCTCTGCTGTGCGTTCACTCCAGCCTGCATCCCATAGCTTCGGAGCTCTGGACCACCTGCTGGGAGGTCCCACTGCTGGATTCCTCACCTTTTTTATTCTGTGGGGCCTCTGTTGTGAGGCTCCTCCTGCCTTCTTCACTCCCAGCCCCTTTGTGATGTGGGTCCTCTGATTTGAGGCCACATGTGCTGGTTTCCTCACCTTTCGATGATGTGGATGTGATCCCACTGGTGTGAGGACACTCCTGCCTGGTTCCCATCCCCTTAGTGATGAGGGCTCTCTGGTGAGAGTCTGATCCTGGCTGGGTTCCTCACCCTTCTGTGACGTGGGCCCTCTGCTCTGAGGTCACTCCTGCCTGGCTGGCACACTTCGCCTTGGCGACGTGGGCACTCTGGTGGCAGTTGGAGCCTGCTGGGAGCCTCCTCCCCTGGGTGATGAAGGCCCTCTGGCATCATGCTTTAAGTCGTGGGCTCCCCACGTTTTCTGATGTGCACCCAGTGATGCCAGGATACTCCTGCCAGGTTCCCGTCCCCATGGCTATGTTGGCCTTCTGCTCTGTGGTCCCAACGGCTGGGTTTCTCACAGTTCCATAATGTGGGGCCTCTGCTATGAGTTCACTCCGGCCTGGATCCCATAGTTTCGGTGCCCTGGGCCGCCTGCTGGGAGGTTCCAACTGCTGGATGCCTCACCTTTTTTATTCTATGGGCCCTCTGTTGTGAGGGTCCTACTGCCTTCCTCACTGCAAGCCCCTTCGTGATGTGGATCCTCTGATTTGAGGCCACATGTGCTGGTTTCCTCACCTTTCGTTGAAATGGATGTGATCCCACTGGTGTGAGGACACTCCTGCCTGGTTCTCATCCCCTTAGTGATGTGGACACTCTGGTGAGAGTCTGAACCTGGCTGGGTTCCTCACCCTTCTGTGAGGTGGGCCCTCTGCTCTGAGGTCACTCTGTCCTGGCTGGCACACGTTGCCTTGGAGACGTGGGCCCTCTGCTGTCTGTTGGAGCCTGCTGGGAGCCTCCTGCCCTCGGTGATGAGGGCCCTCTGGCGTCAGAACCTAACTGCTGGTCTCCCCACGTTTTCTGATGTGCGCCCAGTGGTACGAGGACACTCCTGCCAGGTGCCCATGCCCATGTGGATGTGGGCCTTCTGCTATGTGGTGCCAACGACTGGGTTGCTCAGTTTCATGATGTGGACTCTCTGGTGTGAGTTCACTCCTGCCTGGTTCCCATAGCCTTGGTGCTCTGGGCCACCTGTTGGGAGGTTCCAACTGCTGGATTCCTCACCTTTTTTATTCTATGGGCCCTCTGTTGTGAGGCTACTCCTGTCTGGTTCACTCCCAGCCCCTTTGTGATGTGGTTCCTGTGGTTTGAGTCCGCATGTGCTGGGTTCCTGAACTTTCGATGTTGTTGCCACCTCGTGTGAGGACACTCCTGCCTGGTTCCCATCCCCTTAGTGATGTGGGCTCTCTGGTGAGAGTCTGATGCTGCCTGGGTTCCTCACCCTTCTGTGACGTGGGCCCTCTGCTCTGAGGTCACTCCTGCCTGGCTGGCACACTTCGCCTTGGCGACTTGGGTCTTCTGGTGGCAGTTGGAACCTGCTAGGCGCCTCCTCCCCTGAGAGATGTTGGCCCTCTTGCATCATGCTTTAAGTAGTGGGCTTCGCACGTTTTCTGATGTGCACCCAGTGATGCCAGGACACTCCTGTCAGGTTCCCATCCCCATGGGGATGTGGGCCTTCTGCTCTGTGGTCCCAAAGGCTGGGTTGCTCACAGTTTCATAATTTGGGCCCTCTGCTGTGAGTTCACTCCAGCCTGGATCTCATAGCTTCGGTCATCTGGGCCGCAGCTTGGAGGTTCCAATTGCAGGATTCCTCACCTTATTTATTCTATGGACCCCCTGTTGTGAGGCTCCTCCTGCCTTCCTCACTCCAAGACCCTTCGTGCTGTGGTTCCACTGATTTGATGCCACATGTGCTGGGTTCCGCACATTTCCCTGATGTGGCCACACTGGTGTGAGGACACTCCTGCCTGGTTCCCATCCCCTTAGTGATGTGGGCTCTCTGGTGAGAGTCTGATGCTGGCTGGGTTCCTCACCCTTCTGTGACGTGGGCCCTCTGCTCTGAGGTCACTCCTGCCTGGCTGGCACACTTCGCCTTGGCGACTTGGGCCTTCTGGTGGCAGTTGGAGCCTGCTGGGAGCCTCCTGCCCTCGGTGATGAGGGCCCTCTGGCGTCAGGCCCTAACTGCTGGGCTCCCCAAATTTTCAGATGTGTGCCCAGTGGTGCATTGATATTCCTGCCAGTTTCTCATCCCAATGGGGATGTGGGCCTTCTGCTCTGTGGTCCCAACGGCTGGGTTGCTCACAGTTTCATAATGCGGGCCCTCTGCTGTGAGTACACTCCAGCCTGGATCCCATAGCTTCGGTGCTCTGGGCCGCCTGCTGGGAGGCTCCAAGTGCTGGATTCCTCACCTTTTTTATTCTATGGGCCCTGTGTTGTGAGGCTCCTCCTGCCTTCCTAACTCCATGCCCCTTCGTGATGTGGGACCTCTGATTTGAGGCCACATGTGCTGGGTTCCGCACCTTTCGACGATGTGGCCACACTGCTGTGAGGACACTCCTACCTGGTTTCCATCCCCTTGGTGATGTGGGCTCTCTGTTGAGAGTCTGAACCTGGCTGGGTTCCTCACCCTTCTGTGAGGTGGGCCCTCTGCTCTGAGGTCACTCTGGCCTGGCTGGCACACGTTTCCTTGGAGACCTGGGCCCTCTGCTGTCTGTTGGAGCCTGCTGGGAGCCTCCTGCCCTCGGTGATGAGAGCCCTCTGGCGTCAGAACCTAACTGCTGGTCTCCCCACGTTTTCTGATGTGCGCCCAGTGGTACGAGGACACTCCTGCCACGTGCCCATGCCCACGTGGATATGGGCCTTCTGCTATGTGGTACCAACGACTGGGTTGCTCAGTTTCATGATGTGGGCTCTCTGGTGTGAGTTCACTACTGCCTGGATCCCATAGCCTTGGTGCTCTGGGCCACCTGCTGGGAGGTTCCAACTGCTGGATTCCTCAACTTTTTTATTCTATGGGCCCTGTGTTGTGAGGCTACTCCTGTCTGGTTCACTCCCAGCCCCTTTGTGATGTGGTTCCTGTGGTTTGAGTCCACATGTGCTGGGTTCCTGAACTTTCGATGTTGTTGCCCCCTCGTGTGAGGACACTCCTTCCTGGTTCCCATCCCCTTCGTGATGTGGGCTGTCTGGTGAGAGTCTGATCCTGGCTGGGTTCCTCACCCTTCTGTGAGGTGTGCCCTCTGCTCTGAGGTCACTCCTGCCTGGCTGGCACACTTCGCCTTGGCAACGTGGGCCGTCTGGTGGCAATTGGAGCCTGCTGTGCGCCTCCTCCCCTGAGTGAGGAGGGCCCTCTGGCAAGAGTCTTATCCTGGCTGGGTTCCTCACCCTTCTGTGAGGTAGGCCCTCTGCGGTGAGGTCTCTCCTGCCTGGTTGGCACAGATCGCCTTGGCGACGTGGGCCTTCTGGTGGCAGTTGGAGCCTGCTGGGAGCCTCCTGCCCTGGGTAATGAGGGCCCTCTGGCATCATGCTTTAAGTAGTGGGCTCCCCACGTTTTCAGATGTGCACCCAGTGATGCCAGGACACTCCTGTCAGGTTCCCATCCCCATGTTGATGTGGGCCTTCTGCTCTGTGGTCCCAACGGCTGGGTTGCTCACAGTTTCATAATCTGGGCCCTCTGCTGTTAGTTCACTCCAGCCTGGATCCCATAGCTTTGGTGCTCTGGACCACCTGCTGGGAGGTTCCCAATGCTGGATTCCTCAACTTTTTTATTCTTCGGGCCCTCTGTTGTGAGGCTCCTCCAGCTTTCCTCACTCCAAGCCCCTTCGTGATGTGGGTCCTCTGATTTGAGGCCATGTGTGCTGGGTTCCGCACATTTCGTTGATGTGGCCACACTGGTGTGAGGACACTGCTGCCTGGTTTCCATCCCTTTTGGTGATGTGGGCCCTCTGGCAAGAGTTTTATCCTGGCTGGGTTCCTCACCCTTCTGTGAGGTTGGCCCTCTGCCGTGAGGTCACTCCTGCCTGGCTGGCACACATCGCCTTGGCGACGTGGGTCTTCTGGTGGCAGTTGGAGCCTGCTGGGAGCCTCCTGCCCTCGGTGATGAGGGCCCTCTGGCGTCAGGCCCTAACTGCTGGGCTCCCCAAATTTGCAGATGTGTGCCCAGTGGTGCCTTGACAGTCCTGCCAGTTTCCCATCCCAATGGGGATGTGGGCTTTCTGCTCTGAGGTCCCAACGTCTGGGTTGCTCACAGTTTCATGATGTAGGCCCTGTGCTGTGAGTTCACTCCGGCCTGGATCCCATACCTTCGGTGCTCTGCCGCCTGCTGGGAGATTCCTACTGCGGGATTCCTCACCTTTTATATTCTGTGGGGCCTCTGTAGTGAGGCTTCTCCTGCCTGCCTCACTCCCAGCCCCTTCGTGATGTGGGTCCTCTGATTTGAGGCCACATGTGCTGGTTTCCTCACCTTTCGATTATGTGGATGTGATCCCACTGGTGTGAGGACACTCCTGCCTGGTACCCATTCCCTTAGTGATGTGAGCTCTCTGGTGAGAGTCTGATCCTGGCTGGGTTCCTCACCCTTCTGTGATGTGGGCCCTGTGCTCTGAGGTCACTCCTGCCTGGCTTGCACAGTTCGCCTTGGCTACGTGGGCCCTCTGGTGGCAGTTGGAGCCTTCTGGGCGCCTCCTGCCCTCGCTTATATTGGCCCTCTGGCGTCAGGCTTTAACTAGTGGGCTCGCCACGTTTTCTGATGAGCACCCAGTGATGCCAGGAGAGTCCTGCCAATTTTGCATCCCCATAGGTATGTTGTCCTTCTGCTTTGTGGTCCCAACGGCTGGGTTTCTCACAGTTTCATAATGTGGGGCCTCTGCTATGAGTTCACTCCAGCCTGGA
This sequence comes from Delphinapterus leucas, assembly GCF_059928025.1. NCBI lineage: Eukaryota > Metazoa > Chordata > Mammalia > Artiodactyla > Monodontidae > Delphinapterus > Delphinapterus leucas. Next base: position 23,469,848 of record NC_143148.1, read on the forward strand.
TCCCATAGCTTCGGTGCTCTGGGCCGCCTGCTAGGAGGTTCCAACTGCTGGATTCCTCACCTTTTTTATTCTATGGGCCCTCTGTTGTGAGGCTCCTCCTGCCTTCCTCATTCCAAGCCCCTTCGTGATGTGGGTCCTCTTATTTGAAGCCACATGTGCTGGGTTCCGCACCTTTCGACGATGTGGCCACACTGCTGTGAGGACACTCCTACCTGGTTTCCATCCCCTTGGTGATGTGGGCTCTCTGATGAGAGTCTAAACCTTGCTGGGTTCCTCACCCTTCTGTGAGGTGGGCCCTGTGCTCTGAGGTCACTCTGGCCTGGCTGGCACACGTTGCCTTGGAGACGTGGGCCCTCTGCTGTCTGTTGGAGCCTGCTGGGAGCCTCCTGCCCTCGGTGATGAGGGCCCTCTGGCGTCAGAACCTAACTGCTTGTCTCCCCACGTTTTCTGATGTGCGCCCAGTGGTACGAGGACACTCCTGCCAGGTTCCCATGCCCATGTGGATGTGGGCATTCTGCTATGTGGTCCCAACGCCTGGGTTTCTCAGTTTCATGATGTGGACTCTCTGGTATGAGTTCACTCCTGCCTGGTTCCCATAGCCTTGGTGCTGTGGGCCACCTGCTGGGAGGTTCCCACTGCTGGGAGGTTCCCACTGCTGGATTCCTCACCTTTTTTATTCTTTGGGCCCTCTCTTGTGAGGCTCCTCCTGCCTTCCTCACTCCAAGCCCCTTCGTGATGTGGGTCCTCTGATTTGAGTCCACATGTGCTGGGTTCTGCACATTTCCTTGATGTGGCCACACTGGTGTGAGGACACTCCTGCCTGGTTTCTATCCCCTTGGTGATGTGGGCCCTCTGGAAAGAGTCTTATCCTGGCTGGGCTCCTCACCCTTCTGTGAGGTAGGCCCTCTGCTGTGAGGTCACTCCTGCCTGCCTGGCACACTTCGCCTTGGCAACGTGGGCCCTCTGGTGGCAGTTGGAGCCTGCTGGGCGCCTTCTCCCCTGGGTTCTGTTGGCCCTCTGGCATCATGCTTTAAGTAGTGGGCTCCCCACGTTTTCTGATGTGCACCCAGTGATGCCAGGACACTCCTGTCAGGTTCCCATCCCCATGGGTATGTTGGCCTTCTGCTCTGTGGTCCCAACGGCTGGGTTGCTCACAGTTTCATAATGTGGGCCCTCTGCTGTGAGTTCACTCCAGCCTGCATCCCATAGCTTCAGTGATCTGGGCCACCGGCTGGGAGGCTCCAACTGCTGGATTCCTCACCGTTTTTATTCTATGGGCCCTCTGTTGTGAGGCTCCTCCTGCCTTCCTCACCCCAAGCCCCTTCGTGATGTGGGTCCTCTGATTTGTGGCCATATGTTCTGGGTTCCGCACATTTCCTTGATGTGGCCACACTGGTGTGAGGACACTCCTGCCTGATTCCCATCCCCTTAGTGATGTGGGCTCTCTGGTGAGAGTCTGATCATGGCTGTGTTCCTCACCCTTCTGTGACGTGGGCCCTCTGCTCTGAGGTCACTCCTGCCTGGCTGGCACACTTCGCCTTGGCAACGTGGGCCCTCTGGTGGCAGTTGGAGCCTGCTGGGCGCCTCCTCCCCTGGGTGATGAGGGCCCTCTGGCAAGAGTCTTATCCTGGCTGGGTTCCTCACCCTTCTGTGAGGTAGGCCCTCTGCTGTGAGGTCACTCCTGCCTGGCTGGCACACATTGCCTTTGCGACGTGGACTTTCTCGTGGCAGTTGGAGCCTGCTTGGAGCCTCCTGCCCTCGGTGATGAGGGCCCTCTGGCGTCAGGCCCTAACTGCTGGGCTCCCCACATTTTCAGATGGGTGCCCAGTGCTGCGTTGACAGTCCTGCCAGTTTCCCATCCCATTGGGGATTTTGGACATTTGCTCTGAGGTTCCAACGTCTGGGTTGCTCACAGTTTCATGATGTGGGCCCTCTGTTGTGAGTTCACTCTGGCCTGGATCCCATAGCTTCGGTGCGCTGGGCTGTCTGCTGGGAGGCTCCAACTGCTGGATTCCTCACCGTTTTTATTCTATGGGCCCTCTTTTGTGAGGCTCCTCCTGCCTTCCTCACTCCAAGCCCCTTTGTGATGTGGGTCCTCTGATGTGAGGCCATATGTGCTGGATTCCGCACATTTCCTTGATGTGGCCACACGGGTGTGAGGACACTCCTGCCTGGTTTCCATCCCCTTGGTGATGTGGGCCCTCTGGCAAGAGTCTTATCCTGGCTGGGTTCCTCACCCTTCTGTGAGGTAGGCCCTCTGCTGTGAGCTTACTCCTGCCTGGCTGGCACACATCGCCTTGGCGACGTGGGCCTTCTGGTGGCAGTTGGAGCCTGCTGGGCGCCTCCTCCCCTGGGTGATGTTGGCCCTCTGGCGTCAGGCTTTAACTTGTGGGCTCCCCACGTTTTCTGATGAGCACCCAGTGATGCCAGGACACTCCTGCCAGGTTCCCGTCCCCATGGGTATGTTGGCCTTCTGCTCTGTGGTCCCAAAGGCTGGGTTTCTCACAGTTTCATTATGTGGGACCTCTGCTATGAGTTCACTCCAGCCTGGATCCCATAGCTTCGGTGCCTTGGGCCGCCTGCTGGGAGTTTCCAACTGCTGGATTCCTCCCCTTTTTTATTCTATGGGCCCTCTGTTGTGAGGCTCCTCCTGCCTTCCTCACTCCAAGCCCCTTCGTGATGTGGGTCCTCTTATTTGAAGCCACATGTGCTGGGTTCCGCACCTTTCGACGATGTGGCCACACTGGTGTGAGGACACTCCTACCTGGTTTCCATCCCCTTGGTGATGTGGGCTCTCTGATGAGAGTCTGAACCTGGCTGGGTTCCTCACCCTTCTGTGAGGTCGGCCCTCTGCTCTGAGGTCACTCTGGCCTGGCTGCCACACGTTGCCTTGGAGACGTGGGCCCTCTGCTGTCTGTTGGAGCCTGCTGGGAGCCTCCTGCCCTCGGTGATGAGGGCCCTCTGGCGTCAGAACCTGACTGCTGGTCTCCCCACGTTTTCTGATGTACGCCCAGTGGTACGAGGACACTCCTGCCAGGTGCCCATGCCCATGTGGATATGGGCCTTCTGCTATCTGGTACCAACGAATGGGTTGCTCAGTTTCATGATGTGGACTCTCTGGTGTGAGTTCACTCCTGCCTGGTTCCCATAGCCTTGGTGCTCTGGGCCACCTGCTGGGAGGTTCCAACTGCTGGATTCCTCACCGTTTTTATTCTATGGGCCCTCTGTTGTGAGGCTACTCCTGTCTGGTTCACTCCCAGCCCCTTTGTGATGTGGTTCCTGTGGTTTGAGTCCGCATGTGCTGGGTTCCTGAACTTTCGATGTTGTTGCCCCCTCGTGTGAGGACACTCCTGCCTGGTTCCCATCCCCTTAGTGATGTGGGCTCTCTGGTGAGAGTCTGATCCTGGCTGGGTTCCTCACCCTTCTGTGACGTGGGCCCTCTGCTCTGAGCTCACTCCTGCCTGGCTGGCACACTTCGCCTTGGCAACGTGGTCACTCTGGTGGCAGTTGGAACCTGCTAGGCGCCTCCTCCCCTGAGAGATGTTGGCCCTCTTGCATCATGCTTTAAGTAGTGGGCTCCCCACGTTTTCTGATGTGCACCCAGTGATGCCAGGACACTCCTGTCAGGTTCCCATCCCCATGGGGATGTGGGCCTTCTGCTCTGTGGTCCCAAAGGCTGGGTTGCTCACAGTTTCATAATTTGGGCCCTCTGCTGTGAGTTCCCTCCAGCCTGGATCTCATAGCTTCGGTGATCTGGGCCGCCAGCTTGGAGGTTCCAATTGCAGGATTCCTCACCTAATTTATTCTATGGGCCCCCTGTTGTGAGGCTCCTCCTGCCTTCCTCACTCCAAGCCCCTTCGTGCTGTGGGTCCACTGATTTGAGGCCACATGTGCTGGGTTCCGCACATTTCCCTGATGTGGCCACACTGGTGTGAGGACACTCCTGCCTGGTTCCCATCCCCTTAGTGATGTGGGCTCTCTGGTGAGAGTCTGATGCTGGCTGGGTTCCTCACCCTTCTGTGACGTGGGCCCTCTGCTCTGAGGTCACTCCTGCCTGGCTGGCACACTTCGCCTTGGCGACTTGGGCCTTCTGGTGGCAGGTGGAGCCTGCTGGGAGCCTCCTGCCCTCGGTGATGAGGGCCCTCTAGCGTCAGGCCCTAACTGCTGGGCTCCCCAAATTTTCAGATGTGTGCCCAGTGGTGCATTGATATTCCTGCCAGTTTCTCATCCCAATGGGGATGTGGGCCTTCTGCTCTGTGGTCCCAACGGCTGGGTTGCTCACAGTTTCATAATGCGGGCCCTCTGCTGTGAGTACACTCCAGCCTGGATCCCATAGCTTCGGTGCTCTGGGCCGCCTGCTGGGAGGCTCCAAGTGCTGGATTCCTCACCTTTTTTATTCTATGGGCCCTCTGTTGTGAGGCTCCTCCTGCCTTCCTAACTCCATGCCCCTTCGTGATGTGGGACCTCTGATTTGAGGCCACATGTGCTGGGTTCCGCACCTTTCGACGATGTGGCCACACTGCTGTGAGGACACTCCTACCTGGTTTCCATCCCCTTGGTGATGTGGGCTCTCTGTTGAGAGTCTGAACCTGGCTGGGTTCCTCACCCTTCTGTGAGGTGGGCCCTCTGCTCTGAGGTCACTCTGGCCTGGCTGACACACGTTTCCTTGGAGACCTGGGCCCTCTGCTGTCTGTTGGAGCCTGCTGGGAGCCTCCTGCCCTCGGTGATGAGAGCCCTCTGGCGTCAGAACCTAACTGCTGGTCTCCCCACGTTTTCTGATGTGCGCCCAGTGGTACGAGGACACTCCTGCCAGGTGCCCATGCCCATGTGGATGTGGGCCTTCTGCTATGTGGTACCAACGACTGGGTTGCTGAGTTTCATGATGTGGGCTCTCTGGTGTGAGTTCACTACTGCCTGGATCCCATAGCCTTGGTGCTCTGGGCCACCTGCTGGGAGGTTCCAACTTCTGGATTCCTCAACTTTTTTATTCTATGGGCCCTCTGTTGTGAGGCTACTCCTGTCTGGTTCACTCCCAGCCCCTTTGTGATGTGGTTCCTGTGGTTTGAGTCCGCATGTGCTGGGTTCCTCAACTGTCGATGTTGTGCCCCCACGTGTGAGGACACTCCTTCCTGGTTCCCATCCCCTTAGTGATGTGGGCTGTCTGGTGAGAGTCTGATCCTGGCTGGGTTCCTCACCCTTCTGTGAGATGTGCCCTCTGCTCTGAGGTCACTCCTGCCTGGCTGGCACACTTCGCCTTGGCAACGTGGGCCCTCTGGTGGCAATTGGAGTCTGCTGTGCGCCTCCTCCCCTGGGTGAGGAGGGCCCTCTGGCAAGAGTCTTATCCTGGCTGGGTTTCTCACCCTTCTGTGAGGTAGGCCCTCTGCGGTGAGGTCTCTCCTGCCTGGCTGGCACACATCGCCTTGGCGACGTGGGCCTTCTGGTGGCAGTTGGAGCCTGCTGGGAACCTCCTGCCTTGGGTAATGAGGGCCCTCTGGCATCATGCTTTAAGTAGTGGGCTCCCCACGTTTTCTGATGTGCACCCAGTGATGCCAGGACACTCCTGTCAGGTTCCCATCCCCATGTTGATGTGGGCCTTCTGCTCTGTGGTCCCAACGGCTGGGTTGCTCACAGTTTCATAATCTGGGCCCTCTGCTGTTAGTTCACTCCAGCCTGGATCCCATAGCTTTGGTGCTCTGGACCACCTGCTGGGAGGTTCCCAATGCTGGATTCCTCACCTTTTTTATTCTTCGGGCCCTCTGTTGTGAGGCTCCTCCAGCTTTCCTCACTCCAAGCCCCTTCGTGATGTGGGTCCTCTGATTTGAGGCCATGTGTGCTGGGTTCCGCATATTTCGTTGATGTGGCCACACTGGTGTGAGGACACTGCTGCCTGGTTTCCATCCCTTTTGCTGATGTGGGCCCTCTGGCAAGAGTCTTATCCTGGCTGGGTTCCTCACCCTTCTGTGAGGTAGGCACTCTGCTGTGAGGTCACTCCTGCATGGCTGGCACACATCGCCTTGGCGACGTGGGCCTTTTGGTGGCAGTTGGAGCCTGCTGGGAGCCTCCTGCCCTCGGTGATGAGGGCCCTCTGGCGTCAGGCCCTAATTGCTGTGCTCCCCAAATTTTCAGATGTGTGCCCAGTGGTGCCTTGACAGTCCTGCCAGTTTCCCATCCCAATGGGGATGTGGGCTTTCTGCTCTGAGGTCCCAACGTCTGGGTTGCTCACAGTTTCATGATGTGGGCCCTGTGCTGTGAGTTCACTCCGGCCTGGATCCCATACCTTCGGTGCTCTGCCGCCTGCTGGGAGATTCCTTCTGCGGGATTCCTCACCTTTTATATTCTGTGGGGCCTCTGTTGTGAGGCTTCTCCTGCCTGCCTCACTCCCAGCCCCTTCGTGATGTGGGTCCTCTGATTTGAGGCCACATGTGCTGGTTTCCTCACCTTTCGATGATGTGGATGTGATCCCACTGGTGTGAGGACACTCCTGCCTGGTACACATTCCCTTAGTGATGTGGGCTCTCTGGTGAGAGTCTGATCCTGGCTGGGTTCCTCACCCTTCTGTGATGTGGGCCCTCTGCTCTGAGGTCACTCTGGCCTGGCTGACACACGTTGCCTTGGAGACCTGGGCCCTCTGCTGTCTGTTGGAGCCTGCTGGGAGCCTCCTGCCCTCGGTGATGAGAGCCCTCTGGCGTCAGAACCTAACTGCTGGTCTCCCCACGTTTTCTGATGTGCGCCCAGTGGTACGAGGACACTCCTGCCAGGTGCCCATGCCCATGTGGATGTGGGCCTTCTGCTATGTGGTACCAACGACTGGGTTGCTCAGTTTCATGATGTGGACTCTCTGGTGTGAGTTCACTACTGCCTGGATCCCATAGCCTTGGTGCTCTGGGCCACCTGCTGGGAGGTTCCAACTGCTGAATTCCTCAACTTTTTTATTCTATGGGCCCTCTGTTGTGAGGCTACTCCTGTCTGGTTCACTCCCAGCCCCTTTGTGATGTGGTTCCTGTGGTTTGAGTCCGCATGTGCTGGGTTCCTCAACTTTCGATGTTGTGCCCCCTCGTGTGAGGACACTCCTTCCTGGTTCCCATCCCCTTAGTGATATGGTCTGTCTGGTGAGAGTCTGATCCTGGCTGGGTTCCTCACCCTTCTGTGAGGTGGGCCCTCTGCTGTGAGGTCACTCCTGCCTGGCTGGCACACTTCGCCTTGGCAACGTGGGCCCTCTGGTGGCAATTGGAGTCTGCTGTGCGCCTCCTCCCCTGGGTGAGGAGGGCCCTCTGGCAAGAGTCTTATCCTGGCTGGGTTCCTCACCCTTCTGTGAGGTAGGCTCTCTGCGGTGAGGTCTCTCCTGCCTGGCTGGCACACATCGCCTTGGCGACGTGGGCGTTCTGCTGGCAGTTGGAGCCTGCTGGGAGCCTCCTGCCCTGGGTAATGAGGGCCCTCTGGCATCATGCTTTAAGTAGTGGGCTGCCCACGTTTTCTGATGTGCACCCAGTGATGCCAGGACACTCCTGTCAGGTTCCCATCCCCATGTTGATGTGGGCCTTCTGCTCTGTGGTCCCAACGTCTGGGTTGCTCACAGTTTCATGATGTGGGCCCTCTGCTGTGAGTTCACTCCGGCCTGGATCCCATACCTTCGGTGCTCTGGGCCGCCTGCTGGGAGATTCCCACTGCGGGATTCCTCACCTTTTTTATTCTATGGGGCCTCTGTTGTGAGGCTCCTCCTGCCTGCCTGACTCCCAGCCCCTTTGTGCTTTGGGTCCTCTGATTTGAGGCCACATGTGCTGGTTTCCTCACCTTTCGATGATGTGGATGTGATCCCACTGGTGTGAGGACACTCCTGCCTGGTTCCCATCCCCTTAGTGATGTGCCCTCTCTGGTGAGAGTCTGATCCTGGCTGGGATCCTCACCCTTCTGTGAGGTGGGCCCTCTGCTCTGAGGTCACTCTGGCCTGGCTGGCACACGTTGCCTTGGAGACGTGGGCCCTCTGCTGTCTGTTGGAGCCTGCTGGGAACCTCCTGCCCTCGGTGATGAGGGCCCTCTGGCGTCAGAACCTAACTGCTGGTCTCCCCACGTTTTCTGATGTGCGCCCAGTGGTACGAGGACACTCCTGCCAGGTGCCCATGTCCATGTGGATGTGGGCCTTCTGCTATGTGGTACCAACGACTGGGTTGCTCAGTTTCATGATGTGGACTCTCTGGTGTGAGTTCACTCCTGCCTGGTTCCCATAGCCTTGGTGCTCTGGGCCACCTGCTGGGAGGTTCCCACCTCTGGATTCCTCACCGTTTTTATTCTATGGGCCCTCTGTTGTGAGGCTACTCCTGTCTGGTTCACTCCCAGCCCCTTTGTGATGTGGTTCCTGTGGTTTGAGTCCGCATGTGCTGGGTTCCTGAACTTTCGATGTTGTTGCCCCCTCGTGTGAGGACACTCCTGCCTGGTTCCCATCCCCTTAGTGATGTGGGCTGTCTGGTGAGAGTCTGATCCTGGCTGGGTTCCTCACCCTTCTGTGAGGTGGGCCCTCTGCTCTGAGGTCACTCCTGCCTGGCTGGCACACTTCGCCTTGGCAACGTGGGCCCTCTGGTGGCAATTGGAGCCTGCTGTGCGCCTCCTCCCCTGGGTGAGGAGGGCCCTCTGGCAAGAGTCTTATCCTGGCTGGGTTCCTCACCCTTCTGTGAGGGAGGCCCTCTGCTGTGAGCTTACTCCTGCCTGGCTGGCACACATCGCCTTGGCGACGTGGGCCTTCTGCTGGCAGTTGGAGCCTGCTGGGAGCCTCCTGCCCTGGGTAATGAGGGCCCTCTGGCATCATGCTTTAAGTAGTGGGCTCCCCACTTTTTCTGATGTGCACCCAGTGATGCCAGGACACTCCTGTCAGGTTCCCATCCCCATGTTGATGTGGGCCTTCTGCTCTGTGGTCCCAACGGCTGGGTTGCTCACAGTTTCATAATCTGGGCCCTCTGCTGTTAGTTCACTCCAGCCTGGATCCCATAGCTTTGGTGCTCTGGACCACCTGCTGGGAGGTTCTCACTGCTGGATTCCTCACCTTTTTTATTCTTTGGGCCCTCTGTTGTGAGGCTCCTCCAGCTTTCCTCACTCCAAGCCCCTTCGTGATGTGGGTCCTCTGATTTGAGGCCATGTGTGCTGGGTTCCGCACATTTCGTTGATGTGGCCACACTGGTGTGAGGACACTGCTGCCTGGTTTCCATCCCTTTTGGTGATGTGGGCCCTCTGGCAAGAGTCTTATACTGGCTGGTTTCCTCACCCTTCCTTGATGTAGGCCCTCTGCTGTGAGGTCATTCCTGCCTGGCTCGCACAATCGCCTTGGCGACGTGGGCCTTCTGGTGGCAGTTGGAAACTGCTGGGAGCCTCCTGCCCTCGGTGATGAGGGCCCTCTGGCGTCAGGCCCTAACTGCTGGGCTCCCCAAATTTTCAGATGTGTGCCCAGTGGTGCCTTGACAGTCCTGCCAGTTTCCCATCCCAATGGGGATGTGGGCTTTCTGCTCTGAGGTCCCAACGTCTGGGTTGCTCACAGTTTCATGATGTGGGCCCTGTGCTGTGAGTTCACTCCGGCCTGGATCCCATACCTTCGGTGCTCTGCCGCCTGCTGGGAGATTCCTACTGCGGGATTCCTCACCTTTTATATTCTGTGGGGCCTCTGTTGTGAGGCTTCTCCTGCCTGCCTCACTCCCAGCCCCTTCGTGATGTGGGTCCTCTGATTTGAGGCCACATGTGCTGGTTTCCTCACCTTTCGATGATGTGGATGTGATCCCACTGGTGTGAGGACACTCCTGCCTGGTACCCATTCCCTTAGTGATGTGGGCTCTGTGGTGAGAGTCTGATCCTGGCTGGGTTCCTCACCCTTCTGTGATGTGGGCCCTCTGCTCTGAGGTCACTCCTGCCTGGCTTGCACAGTTCGCCTTGGCTACGTGGGCCCTCTGGTGGCAGTTGGAGCCTTCTGGGCGCCTCCTGCCCTCGCTTATGTTGGCCCTCTGGCGTCAGGCTTTAACTAGTGGGCTCGCCACGTTTTCTGATGAGCACCCAGTGATGCCAGGAGAGTCCTGCCAGGTTCGCATCCCCATAGGTATGTTGTCCTTCTGCTTTGTGGTCCCAACGGCTGGGTTTCTCACAGTTTCATAATGTGGGCCCTCTGCTGTGAGTTCACTCCAGCCTGGATCCCATAGCTTCGGTGATCTGGGCCGCCAGCTTGGAGGTTCCAATTGCTGGATTCCTCACCTTATTTATTCTATGGGCCCTCTGTTGTGAGGCTCCTCCTGCCTTCCTCACTCCAAGCCCCTTCGTGATGTGGGTCCTCTGATTTGAAGCCACATGTGCTGGGTTCCGCACATTTTCTTGATGTGGCCACACTGGTGTGAGGACACTCCTGCCTGGTTCCCATCCCCTTAGTGATGTGGGCTCTCTGGTAAGACTCTGATCCTGGCTGGGTTCCTCACCCTTCTGTGACGTGGGCCCTCTGCTCTTAGGTCACTCCTGCCTGGCTGGCACACTTCGCCTTGGCAACGTGGGCCCTCTGGTGGCAGTTGGAGCCTGCTGGGCGCTTCCTCCACTGGGTGATGTTGGCCCGCTGGCGTCAGTCTTTAAATAGTGGGCTCCCCACGTTTTCTGATGAGCACCCAGTGATGCCAGGACACTCCTGCCAGCTTCCCGTCCCCATGGGTATGTTGGCCTTCTGCTCTGTGGTCCCAACGGCTGGGTTTCTCACAGTTTCATTATGTGGGGCCTCTGCTATGAGTTCACTCCAGCCTGGATCCCTTAGCTTCGGTGCCTTGGGCCGCCTGCTGGGAGTTTCCAACTGCTGGATTCCTCGCCTCTTTTATTCTATGGGCCCTCTGTTGTGAGGCTCCTCCTGCCTTCCACATTCCAAGCCCCTTCGTGATGTGGGTCCTCTTATTTGAAGCCACATGTGCTGGGTTCCGCACCTGTCGACGATGTGGCCACACTGGTGTGAAGACACTCCTGCCTGGTTTCCATCCCCTTGGTGATGTGGGCCCTCTGGCAAGAGTCTCATCCTGGCTGGGTTCCTCACCCTTCTGTGAGGTAGGCCCTCTGCTCTGAGGTCACTGCTGCCTGGCTGGCACACATCGCCTTGGCGACGTGGGCCTTCTGGTGGCAGTTGGAGCCTGCTGGGAGCCTCCTGCCCTTGGTGATAAGGGCTCTCTTGCGTCAGAACCTAACTGCTGGTCTCCCCACGTTTTCTGATGTGTGCCTAGTGGTACGAGGACACTCCTGCCACGTGTCCATGCCCATGTGGATGTGGGCCTTCTGCTCTGTGGTCCCAACGACTGGGTTGCTCAGTTTCATGATGTGGACTCTCTCGTGTGAGTTCACTCCTGCCTGGTTCCCATAGCCTTGGTGCTCTTGGTCACCTGCTGGGAGGTTCCCACCTCTGGATTCCTCACCTTTTTTATTCTATGGGCCCTCTGTTGTGAGGCTACTCCTGCCTGGTTCACTCCCAGCCCCTTTGTGATGTGATTCCTGTGGTTTGAGTCCGCATATGCTGGGTTCCTCAACTTTCGATGGTGCTGGACCCTCGTGTGAGGACACTCCTGCCTGGTTCCAATCCCCTTAGTGATGTGGGCTCTCTGGTGAGAGTCTGATCCTGGCTGGCTTTCTCACCCTTCTGTCACGTGGGCCCTCTGCTCTGAGGTCACTCCTGCCTGGCTGGCACACTTCGCCTTGGCGACGTGGGCCCTCTGGTGGCAGTTGGAGCCTGCTGGGAGCCTCCTCCCCTGGGTGATGAGGGCCCTCTGGCGTCAGGCTTTAACTAGTGGGCTCCCCACGTTTTCTGATGAGCACCCAGTGATGCCAGGACACCCCTGCCAGGTTCCCATCCCCATGGGTATGTTGGCCTTCTGCTCTGTGGTCCCAACGGCTGGGTTTCTCACAATTTCATAATGCGGGGCCTCTGCTGTGAGTTCACTGCAGCCTGTATCCCATAGCTTAGGTGCTCTGGGCCGCCTGCTGGGAGGTTCCAACTGCTGGATTCCTCACCTTTTTTATTCTGTGGGGCCTCTGTTGTGAGGGTCCTCCTGCCTTCTTCACTCCCAGCCCCTTTGTGATGTGGGTCCTCTGATTTGAGGCCACATGTGCTGGTTTCCTCACCTTTCGATGATGTGGATGTGATCCCACTGGTGTGAGGACACTCCTGCCTGGTTCCCATCCCCTTAGTGATGAGGGCTCTCTGGTGAGAGTCTGATCCTGGCTGGGTTCCTCACCCTTCTGTGAGGTGGGCCCTCTGCTCTGAGGTCACTTCTGCCTGGCTGGGACACTTCGCCTTGGCGACATGGGCCCTCTGGTGGCAGTTGGAGCCTGCTGGGAGCCTCCCCCCCTGGGTAATGAGGGTCCTCTGGCATCATGCTTTAAGTCGTGGGCTCCCCACGTTTTCTGATGTGCACCCAGTGATGCAAGGACACTCCTGTCAGGTTCCCATCCCCATGGGGATGTGGGCCTTCTGCTCTGTGGTCCCAAAGTCTGGATTGCTCACAGTTTCATAATGCGGGCGCTCTGCTGTGAGTTCACTGCAGCCTGGATCCCATAGCTTCGGTGCACTGGGCCGCCTGCTGGGAGGTTCCAACTGCTGGATTCCTCACCTTTTTTATTCTTTGGGCCCTCTGTTGTGAGGCTCCTCCTGCCTTCCTCACTCCAAGCCCCTTCGTGATGTGGGTCCTCTGATTTGAGGCCATGTGTGCTGGGTTCCGCACATTTCGTTGATGTGGCCACACTGGTGTGAGGACACTGCTGCCTGGTTTCCATCCCTTTTGCTGATGTGTGCCCTCTGGCAAGTGTCTTATCCTGGCTGGGTTCCTAACCCTTCTGTGAGGTAGGCCCTCTGCTGTGAGCTTACTCCTGCCTGGCTGGCAAACATCGCCTTGGCGACGTGGGCCTTCTGGTGGCAGTTGGAGCCTGCTGGGTGCCTCCTGCCCTCGGTGATGAGGGCCCTCTGGCGTCAGGCCCTAACTGCTGGCCCCCCACATTTTCAAATGTGTGCCCAGTGTTGCCTTGACAGTCCTGCCAGTTTCCCACCCCAATGGGGATGTGGGCCTTCTGCTCTGAGGTCCCAACGTCTGGGTTGCTCACAGTTTCATGATGTGGGCCCTCTGCTGTGAGTTCACTCCGGTCTGGATCTCATACCTTCGGTGCTCTGGGCCGCCTGCTGGGAGATTCCTACTGCGGGATTCCTCACCTTTTTTATTCTGTGGGGTCTCTGTTGTGAGGCTCCTCCTGCCTTCTTCACTCCCAGCCCCTTTGTGATGTGGGTCCTCTGATTTGAGGCCACATGTGCTGGTTTCCTCACCTTTCGATGATGTGGATGTGATCCCACTGGTGTGAGGACACTCCTGCCTGGTTCCCATCCCCTTAGTGATGTGGGCTCTCAGGTGAGAGTCTGATCCTGGCTCGTTCCTCACCCTTCTGTGACGTGGGCCCTCTGCTCTGAGGTCACTCCTGCTTGGCTGGCACACTTCGCCTTGGCAACGTGGGCCATCTGGTGGCAGTTGGAGCCTGCTGGGCGCCTCCGCCCCTGGGTGATGTTGGCCCTCTGGCGTCAGGCTTTAACTAGTGGGCTCCCCACGTTTTTTGATGAGCACCCAGTGATGCCAGGACACTCCTGCCTGGTTCCCGTCCCCATGGGTATGTTGGCCTTCTGCTCTGTGGTCCCAACGGCTGGGTTTCTCACAGTTTCATTATGTGGGGCCTCTGCTATGAGTTCACTCCAGCCTGGATCCCATAGCTTCGGTGCTCTGGGCCGCCTGCTGGGAGGCTCCAACTGCTGGATTCCTCATCTTTTTTATTCTATGGGCCCTCTGTTGTGAGGCTCCTCCTGCCTTCCTCATTCCAAGCCCCTTCGTGATGTGGGTCCTCTTATTTGAAGCCACATGTGCTGGGTTCCGCACCTTTCGACGATGTGGCCACACTGCTGTGAGGACACTCCTACCTGGTTTCCATCCCCTTGGTGATGTGGGCTCTCTGATGAGAGTCTGATCCTGGCTGGGTTCCTCACCCTTCTGTGAGGTGGGCCCTCTGCTCTGAGGTCACTCTGGCCTGGCTGGCACACGTTGCCTTGGAGACGTGGGCCCTCTGCTGTCTCTTGGAGCCTGCTGGGAGCCTCCTGCCCTCGGTGATGAGGGCCCTCTGGCGTCAGAACCTAACTGCTGGTCTCCCCATGTTTTCTGATGTGCGCCCAGTGGTACGAGGACACTCCTGCCAGGTGCCCATGCCCATGTGGATGTGGGCCTTCTGCTATGTGGTACCAACGACTGGGTTGCTCAGTTTCATGATGTGGACTCTCTGGTGTGAGTTCACTCCTGCCTGGTTCCCATAGCCTTGGTGCTCTGGGCCACCTGCTGGGAGGTTCCAACTGCTGGATTCCTCACCGTTTTTATTCTATGGGCCCTCTGTTGTGAGGCTACTCCTGTCTGGTTCACTCCCAGCCCCTTTGTGATGTGGTTCCTGTGGTTTGAGTCCGCATGTGCTGGGTTCCTGAAATTTCGATGTTGTTGCCCCCTCGTGTGAGGACACTCCTGCCTGGTTCCCGTCCCCTTAGTGATGTGGGCTCTCTGGTGAGAGTCTGATCCTGGCTGGGTTCCTCACCCTTCTGTGACGTGGGCCCTCTGCTCTGAGGTCACTCCTGCCTGGCTGGCACACTTCGCCTTGGCAACGTGGGCCCTCTGGTGGCAGTTGGAACCTGCTGGGCGCCTCCTCCCCTGAGTGATGTTGGCCCTCTTGCATCATGCTTTAAGTAGTGGGCTCCCCACGTTTTCTGATGTGCACCCAGTGATGCCAGGACACTCCTGTCTGATTCCCATCCCCATGGGGATGTGGGCCTTCTGCTCTGTGGTCCCAACGGCTGGGTTGCTCATAGTTTCATAATGTGGGCCCTCTGCTGTGAGTCCACTCCAGCCTGGATCCCATAGCTTCGGTGATCTGGGCCGCCAGCTGGGAGGCTCCAACTGCTGGATTCGTCACCTTTTTTATTCTATGGGCCCTCTGTTGTGAGGCTCCTCCTGCCTTCCTCACTCCAAGCCCCTTCGTGATGTGGGTCCTCTTATTTGAAGCCACATGTGCTGGGTTCCGCACCTTTCGACAATGTGGCCACACTGCTGTGAGGACACTCCTGCCTGGTTTCCATCCCCTTGGTGATGTGGGCTCTCTGGTGAGAGTCTGAACCTGGCTGGGTTCCTCACCCTTCTGTGAGGTGGGCCCTCTGCTCTGAGGTCACTCTGGCCTGGCTGACACACGTTGCCTTGGAGACCTGGGCCCTCTGCTGTCTGTTGGAGCCTGCTGGAAGCCTCCTGCTCTCGGTGATGAGAGCCCTCTGGCGTCAGAACGTAACTGCTGGTCTCCCCACGTTTTCTGATGTGCGCCCAGTGGTACGAGGACACTCCTGCCAGGTGCCCATGCCCATGTGGATGTGGGCCTTCTGCTATGTGGTACCAACGACTGGGTTGCTCAGTTTCATGATGTGGACTCTCTGGTGTGAGTTCACTACTGCCTGGATCCCATAGCCTTGGTGCTCTGGGCCACCTGCGGAGAGGTTCCAACTGCTGGATTCCTCAACTTTTTTATTCTGTGGGCCCTCTGTTGTGAGGCTACTGCTGTCTGGTTCACTCCCAGCCCCTTTGTGATGGGGTTCCTGTGGTTTGAGTCCGCATGTGCTGGGTTCCTGAACTTTCGATGTTGTTGCCCCCTCGTGTGAGGACACTCCTGCCTGGTTCCCATCCCCTTAGTGATGTGGGCTGTCTGGTGAGAGTCTGATCCTGGCTGGGTTCCTCACCCTGCTGTGACGTGGGCCCTCTGCTCTGCGCTTACTCCTGCCTGGCTGGCACACTTCGCCTTGGCGACGTGGTCCCTCTGGTGGCAGTTGCAGCCTGCTGGGAGCCTCCTCCCCTGGGTGATGAAGGCCCTCTGGCATCATGCTTTAAGTCGTGTGCTCCCCACGTTTTCTGATGTGCACCCAGTGATGCCAGGATACTCCTGCCACGTTCCCGTCCCCATGGCTATGTTGGCCTTCTGCTCTGTGGTCCCAACGGCTGGGTTTCTCACAGTTTCATAATGTGGGGCCTCTGCTATGAGTTCACTCCGGCCTGGATCCCATAGCTTCGGTGCCCTGGGCCGCCTGCTGGGAGGTTCCCACTGCTGGATTCCTCACCTTTTTTATTCTTTGGGCCCTCTGTCGTGAGGCTCCTCCAGCTTTCCTCACTCCAAGCCCCTTCGTGATGTGGGTCCTCTGATTTGAGGCCATGTGTGCTGGGTTCCGCACATTTCGTTGATGTGGCCACACTGGTGTGAGGACACTGCTGCCTGGTTTCCATCCCTTTTGGTGATGTGGGCCCTCTGGCAACAGTCTTATCCTGTCTGGGTTCCTCACCCTTCTGTGAGTTAGGCCCTCTGCTGTGAGGTCACTCCGGCCTGGCTGGCACACATCGCCTTGGCGACGTGGGCCTTCTGGTGGCAGTTGGAGCCTGCTGGGAGCCTCCTGCCCTCGGTGATGAGGGCCCTCTGGCGCCAGGCCCTAACTGCTGGGCTCCCCAAATTTTCAGATGTGTGCCCAGTGGTGCGTTGACAGTCCTGCCAGTTTCCCATCCCAATGGGGATGTGGGCTTTCTGCTCTGAGGTCCCAACGTCTGGGTTGCTCACAGTTTCATGATGTGGGCCCTGTGCTGTGAGTTCACTCCGGCCTGGATCCCATACCTTCGGTGCTCTGCCGCCTGCTGGGAGATTCCTACTGCGGGATTCCTCACCTTTTATATTCTGTGGGGCCTCTGTTGTGAGGCTTCTCCTGCCTGCCTCACTCCCAGCCCCTTCGTGATGTGGGTCCTCTGATTTGAGGCCACATGTGCTGGTTTCCTCACCTTTCGATGATGTGGATGTGATCCCACTGGTGTGAGGACACTCTTGCCTGGTACCCATTCCCTTAGTGATGTGGGCTCTCTGGTGAGAGTCTGATCCTGGCTGGGTTCCTCACCCTTCTGTGATGTCGGCCCTCTGCTCTGAGGTCACTCCTGCCTGGCTTGCACAGTTCGCATTGGCTACGTGGGCCCTCTGGTGGCAGTTGGAGCCTTCTGGGCGCCTCCTGCCCTCGCTTATGTTGGCCTTCTGGCGTCAGGCTTTAACTAGTGGGCTCGCCACGTTTTCTGATGAGCACCCAGTGATGCCAGGAGAGTCCTGCCAGGTTCGCATCCCCATACGTATGTTGTCCTTCTGCTTTGTGGTCCCAACGGCTGGGTTTCTCACAGTTTCATAATGTGGGGCTTCTGCTATGAGTTCACTCTGGCCTGGACCCCATAGCTTCGGTGCGCTGGGCCGTCTGCTGGGAGGCTCCAACTGCTGGATTCCTCACCGTTTTTATTCTATGGGCCCTCTTTTGTGAGGCTCCTCCTGCCTTCCTCACTCCAAGCCCCTTCGTGATGTGGGTCCTCTGATTTGAGGCCATATGTGCTGGGTTCCGCACATTTCCTTGATGTGGCCACACTGGTGTGAGGACACTCCTGCCTGGTTTCCATCCCCTTGGTGATGTGGGCCCTCTGGCAAGAGTCTTATCCTGGCTGGGTTCCTCACCCTTCTGTGAAGTAGGCCCTCTGCTGTGAGCTTACTCCTGCCTGGATGGCACACATCGCCTTGGCGACGTGGGCCTTCTGGTGGCAGTTGGAGCCTGCTGGGCGCCTCCTGCCCTCGGTGATGTTGGCCCTCTGTCGTCAGGCTTTAACTTGTGGGCTCCCCACGTGTTCTGATGAGCACCCAGTGATGCCAGGACACTCCTGCCAGGTTCCCGTCCCCATGGGTATGTTGGCCTTCTGCTCTGTGGTCCCAAAGGCTGGGTTTCTCACAGTTTCATTATGTGTGACCTCTGCTATGAGTTCACTCCAGCCTGGATCCCATAGCTTCGGTGCCTTGGGCCGCCTGCTGGGAGATTCCAACTGCTGGGTTCCTCCCCTTTTTTATTCTATGGGCCCTCTGTTGTGAGGCTCCTCCTGCCTTCCTCACTCCAAGCCCCTTCGTGATGTGGGTCCTCTTATTTGAAGCCACATGTGCTGGGTTCCGCACCTTTCGACGATGTGGCCACTCTGGTGTGAGGACACTCCTACCTGGTTTCCATCCCCTTGGTGATGTGGGCTCTCTGATGAGAGTCTGAAACTGGCTGGGATCCTCACCCTTCTGTGAGGTCGGCCCTCTGCTCTGAGGTCACTCTGGCCTGGCTGGCACACGTTGCCTTGGAGACGTGGGCCCTCTGCTGTCTGTTGGAGCCTGCTGGGAGCCTCCTCCCCTCGGTGATGAGGGCCCTCTGGCGTCAGAACCTAACTGATGGTCTCCCCACGTTTTCTGATGTGCCCCCAGTGGTACGAGGACACTCCTGCCAGGTGCCCATGCCCATGTGGATGTGGGCCTTCTGCTATGTGGTCCCAACGCCTGGGTTTCTCTGTTTCATGATGTGGACTCTCTGGTATGAGTTCACTCCTGCCTGGTTCCCATAGCCTTTGTGCTCTGGGCCACCTGCTGGGAGGTTCCCACTGCTGGGAGTTTCCCACTGCTGGATTTCTCACCTTTTTTATTCTTTGGGCCCTCTCTTGTGAGGCTCCTCCTGCCTTCCTCACTCCAAGCCCCTTCGTGATGTGGGTCCTCTGATTTGAGGCCATATGTGCTGGGTTCCGCACATTTCCTTGATGTGGCCACACTGGTGTGAGGACACTCCTGCCTGGTTTCTATCCCCTTGGTGATGTGGGCCCTCTGGAAAGAGTCTTATCCTGGCTGGGCTCCTCACCCTTCTGTGAGGTAGGCCCTCTGCTGTGAGGTCACTCCTGCCTGGCTCCACACTTCGCCTTGGCAACGTGGGCCCTCTGGTGGCAGTTGGAGCCTGCTGGGCGCCTTCTCCCCTGGGTTCTGTTGGCCCTATGGCATCATGCTTTAAGTAGTGGGCTCCCCACGTTTTCTGATGTGCACCCAGTGATGCCAGGACACTCCTGTCAGGTTCCAATCCCCATGGGGATGTTGGCCTTCTGCTCTGTGGTCCCAACGGCTGGGTTGCTCACAGTTTCATAATGTGGGCCCTCTGCTGTGAGTTCACTCCAGCCTGCATCCCATAGCTTCAGTGATCTGGGCCACCGGCTGGGAGGCTCCAACTGCTGGATTCCTCACCGTTTTTATTCTATGGGCCCTCTGTTGTGAGGCTCCTCCTGCCTTCCTCACTCCAAGCCCCTTCGTGATGTGGGTCCTCTGATTTGTGGCCATATGTGCTGGGTTCCGCACATTTCCTTGATGTGGCCACACTGGTGTGAGGACACTCCTGCCTGGTTCCCATCCCCTTAGTGATGTGGGCTCTCTGGTGAGAGTCTGATCCTGGCTGTGTTCCTCACCCTTCTGTGACGTGGGCCCTCTGCTCTGAGGTCACTCCTGCCTGGCTGGCACACTTCGCCTTGGCAACGTGGGCCCTCTGGTGGCAGTTGGAGCCTGCTGGGCGCCTCCTCCCCTGGGTGATGAGGGCCCTCTGGCAAGAGTCTTATCCTGGCTGGGTTCCTCACCCTTCTGTGAGGTAGGCCCTCTGCTGTGAGGTCACTCCTGCCTGGCTGGCACACATTGCCTTTGCGACGTGGACTTTCTCGTGGCAGTTGGAGCCTGCTTGGAGCCTCCTGCACTCGGTGATGAGGGCCCTCTGGCGTCAGGCCCTAACTGCTGGGCTCCCCACATTTTCAGATGGGTGCCCAGTGCTGCGTTGACAGTCCTGCCAGTTTCCCATCCCATTGGGGATTTGGGCCTTTTGCTCTGAGGTTCCAACGTCTGGGTTGCTCACAGTTTCATGATGTGGGCCCTCTGTTGTGAGTTCACTCTGGCCTGGATCCCATAGCTTCGGTGCGCTGGGCCGTCTGCTGGGAGGCTCCAACTGCTGGATTCCTCACCGTTTTTACTCTATGGGCCCTCTTTTGTGAGGCTCCTCCTGCCTTCCTCACTCCAAGCCCCTTCGTGATGTGGGTCCTCTGATTTGAGGCCATATGTGCTGGGTTCCGCACATTTCCTTGATGTGGCCACACTGGTGTGAGGACACTCCTGCCTGGTTTCCATCCCCTTGGTGATGTGGGCCCTCTGGCAAGAGTCTTATCCTGGCTGGGTTCCTCACCCTTCTGTGAGGTAGGCCCTCTGCTGTGAGCTTACTCCTGCCTGGCTGGCACACATCGCCTTGGCGATGTGGGCCTTCTGGTGGCAGTTGGAGCCTGCTGGGCGCCTCCTCCCCTGGGTGATGTTGGCCCTCTGGCGTCAGGCTTTAACTTGTGGGCTCCCCACGTTTTCTGATGAGCACCCAGTGATGCCAGGACACTCCTGCCAGGTTCCCGTCCCCATGGGTATGTTGGCCTTCTGCTCTGTGGTCCCAAAGGCTGGGTTTCTCACAGTTTCATTATGTGGGACCTCTGCTATGAGTTCACTGCAGCCTGGATCTCATAGCTTCGGTGCCCTGGGCCGTCTGCTGGGAGGTTCCAACTGCTGGATGCCTCACCTTTTTTATTCTGTGGGCCGTCTGTTGTGAGGGTCCTCCTGCCTTCCTCACTCCAAGCCCCTTCGTGATGTGGGTCCTCTTATTTGAAGCCACATGTGCTGGGTTCCGCACCTGTCAACGATGTGGCCACACTGGTGTGAAGACACTCCTGCCTGGTTTCCATCCCCTTGGTGATGTGGGCCCTCTGGCAAGAGTCTCATCCTGGCTGGGTTCCTCACCCTTCTGTGAGGTAGGCCCTCTGCTCTGAGGTCACTGCTGCCTGGCTGGCACACATCGCCTTGGCGACGTGGGCCTTCTGGTGGCAGTTGGAGCCTGCTGGGAGCCTCCTGCCCTTGGTGATAAGGGCCCTCTTGCGTCAGAACCTAACTGCTGGTCTCCCCACGTTTTCTGATGTGCGCCTAGTGGTACGAGGACACTCCTGCCACGTGTCCATGCCCATGTGGATGTTGGCCTTCTGCTCTGTGGTCCCAACGACTGGGTTGCTCAGTTTCATGATGTGGACTCTCTCGTGTGAGTTCACTCCTGCCTGGTTCCCATAGCCTTGGTGCTCTTGGCCACCTGCTGGGAGGTTCCCACCTCTGGATTCCTCACCTTTTTTATTCTATGGGCCCTCTGTTGTGAGGCTACTCCTGCCTGGTTCACTCCCAGCCCCTTTGTGATGTGATTCCTGTGGTTTGAGTCCGCATGTGCTGGGTTCCTCAACTTTCGATGGTGCTGGCCCCTCGTGTGAGGACACTCCTGCCTGGTTCCAATCCCCTTAGTGATGTGGGCTCTCTGGTGAGAGTCTGATCCTGGCTGGCTTTCTCACCCTTCTGTGACGTGGGCCCTCTGCTCTGAGGTCACTCCTGCCTGGCTGGCACACTTCGCCTTGGCGACGTGGGCCCTCTGGTGGCAGTTGGAGCCTGCTGGGAGCCTCCTCCCCTGGGTGATGAGGGCCCTCTGGCGTCAGGCTTTAACTAGTGGGCTCCCCACGTTTTCTGATGAGCACCCAGTGATGCCAGGACACTCCTGCCAGGTTCCCATCCCCATGGGTATGTTGGCCTTCTGCTCTGTGGTCCCAACGGCTGGGTTTCTCACAATTTCATAATGCGGGGCCTCTGCTGTGAGTTCACTGCAGCCTGTATCCCATAGCTTAGGTGCTCTGGGCCGCCTGCTGGGAGGTTCCAACTGCTGGATGCCTCACCTTTTTTATTCTATGGGCCGTCTGTTGTGAGGGTCCTCCTGCCTTCCTCACTCCAAGCCCCTTCGTGATGTGGGTTCTCTGATTTGAGGCCACATGTGCTGGTTTCCTCACCTTTCTTTGAAGTGGATGTGATCCCACTGGTGTGAGGACACTCCTGCCTGGTTCCCATCCCCTTAATGATGTGGACACTCTGGTAAGAGTCTGATCCTGGCTTGGTTCCTCACACTTCTGTGACATGGGCCCTCTGCTCTGAGGTCACTCCTGCCTGGCTGGCACACTTCTCCTTGGCAACGTGGGCCCTCTGGTGGCAGTTGGAGCCTGCTGGGCGTCTCCTCTCCTGGGTGAGGAGGGCCCTCTGGGAAGAGTCTTATCCTGGCTGGGTTCCTCACCCTTCTGTGAGGTAGGCCCTCTGAAGTGAGGTCACTCCTGCCTGGCTGGCACACATCGCCTTGGCGACGTGGGCCTTGTGGTGGCAGTTGGAGCCTGCTGGGAGCCTCCTGCCCTGGGTAATGAGGGCCCTCTGGCATCATGCTTTAAGTAGTGGGCTCCCCACGTTTTCTGATGTGCACCCAGTGATGCCAGGACACTCCTGTCAGGTTCCCATCCCCATGGCTATGTTGGCCTTCTGCTCTGTGGTCCCAACGGCTGGGTTTCTCACAGTTCCATAATGTGGGGCCTCTGCTATGAGTTCACTCCGGCCTGGATCCCATAGCTTCGGTGCCCTGGGCCGCCTGCTGGGAGGTTCCAACTGCTGGATGCCTCACCTTTTTTATTCTGTGGGCCGTCTGTTGTGAGGGTCCTCCTGCCTTCCTCACTCCAAGCCCCTTCGTGATGTGGGTCCTCTGATTTGAGGCCACATGTGCTGGTTTCCTCACCTTTCGTTGAAATGGATGTGATCCCACTGGTGTGAGGACACTCCTGCCTGGTTCTCATCCCCTTAGTGATGTGGACACTCTGGTGAGAGTCTGATCCTGGCTGGGTTCCTCACCCTTCTGTGAGGTGGGCCCTCTGCTCTGAGGTCACTTCTGCCTGGCTGGCACACTTCGCCTTGGCGACATGGGCCCTCTGGTGGCAGTTGGAGCCTGCTGGGAGCCTCCCCCCCTGGGTAATGAGGGCCCTCTGGCATCATGCTTTAAGTCGTGGGCTCCCCACGTTTTCTGATGTGCACCCAGTGATGCCAGGACACTCCTGTCAGGTTCCCATCCCCATGGGGATGTGGGCCTTCTGCTCTGTGGTCCCAACGTCTGGATTGCTCACAGTTTCATAATGCGGGCGCTCTGCTGTGAGTTCACTGCAGCCTGGATCCCATAGCTTCGGTGCACTGGGCCGCCTGCTGGGAGGTTCCAACTGCTGGATTCCTCACCTTTTTTATTCTTTGGGCCCTCTGTTGTGAGGCTCCTCCTGCCTTCCTCACTCCAAGCCCCTTCGTGATGTGGGTCCTCTGATTTGAGGCCATGTGTGCTGGGTTCCGCACATTTCGTTGATGTGGCCACACTGGTGTGAGGACACTGCTGCCTGGTTTCCATCCCTTTTGCTGATGTGTGCCCTCTGGCAAGAGTCTTATCCTGGCTGGGTTCCTCACCCTTCTGTGAGGTAGGCCCTCTGCTGTGAGCTTACTCCTGCCTCGCTGGCACACATCGCCTTGGCGACGTGGGCCTTCTGGTGGCAGTTGGAGACTGCTGGGAGCCTCCTGCCCTCGGTGATGAGGGCCCTCCGGCGTCAGGCCCTAACTGCTGGCTCCCCACATTTTCAAATGTGTGCCCAGTGGTGCCTTGACAGTCCTGCCAGTTTCCCACCCCAATGGGGATGTGGGCCTTCTGCTCTGAGGTCCCAACGTCTGGGTTGCTCACAGTTTCATGATGTGGGCCCTCTGCTCTGAGTTCACTCCGGTCTGGATCCCATAGCTTCGGTGCTCTGGGCCGCCTGCTGGGAGATTCCTACTGCGGGATTCCTCACCTTTTTTATTCTGTGGGGCCTCTGTTGTGAGTCTCCTCCTGCCTTCTTCACTCCCAGGTCCTTTGTGATGTGGGTCCTCTGATTTGAGGCCACATGTGCTGGTTTCCTCACCTTTCGATGATGTGGATGTGATCCCACTGGTGTGAGGACACTCCTGCCTGGTTCCCATCCCCTTAGTGATGTGGGCTCTCAGGTAAGACTCTGATCCTGGCTGGGTTCCTCACCCTTCTGTGACGTGGGCCCTCTGCTCTTAGGTCACTCCTGCCTGGCTGGCACACTTCGCCTTGGCAACGTGGGCCCTCTAGTGGCAGTTGGAGCCTGCTGGGCGCTTCCTCCCCTGGGTGATGTTGGCCCTGTGGCGTCAGTCTTTAACTAGTGGGCTCCCCACGTTTTCTGATGAGCACCCAGTGATGCCAGGACACTCCTGCCAGCTTCCCGTCCCCATGGGTATGTTGGCCTTCTGCTCTGTGGTCCCAACGGCTGGGTTTCTCACAGTTTCATTATGTGGGGCCTCTTCTATGAGTTCACTCCAGCCTGGATCCCTTAGCTTCGGTGCCTTGGGCCGCCTGCTGGGAGTTTCCAACTGCTGGATTCCTCGCCTTTTTTATTCTATGGGCCCTCTGTTGTGAGGCTCCTCCTGCCTTCCTCATTCCAAGCCCCTTCGTGATGTGGGTCCTCTTATTTGAAGCCACATGTGCTGGGTTCCGCACCTGTCGACGATGTGGCCACACTGGTGTGAAGACACTCCTGCCTGGTTTCCATCCCCTTGGTGATGTGGGCCCTCTGGCAAGAGTCTCATCCTGGCTGGGTTCCTCACCCTTCTGTGAGGTAGGCCCTCTGCTCTGAGGTCACTCCTGCCTGGCTGGCACACATCGCCTTGGCGACGTGGGCCTTCTGGTGGCAGTTGGAGCCTGCTGGGAGCCTCCTGCCCTTGGTGATAAGGGCCCTCTTGCGTCAGAACCTAACTGCTGGTCTCCCCACGTTTTCTGATGTGCGCCTAGTGGTACGAGGACACTCCTGCCACGTGTCCATGCCCATGTGGATGTTGGCCTTCTGCTCTGTGGTCCCAACGACTGGGTTGCTCAGTTTCATGATGTGGACTCTCTCGTGTGAGTTCACTCCTGCCTGGTTCCCATAGCCTTGGTGCTCTTGGCCACCTGCTGGGAGGTTCCCACCTCTGGATTCCTCACCTTTTTTATTCTATGGGCCCTCTGTTGTGAGGCTACTCCTGCCTGGTTCACTCCCAGCCCCTTTGTGATGTGATTCCTGTGGTTTGAGTCCGCATGTGCTGGGTTCCTCAACTTTCGATGGTGCTGGCCCCTCGTGTGAGGACACTCCTGCCTGGTTCCAATCCCCTTAGTGATGTGGGCTCTCTGGTGAGAGTCTGATCCTGGCTGGCTTTCTCACCCTTCTGTGACGTGGGCCCTCTGCTCTGAGGTCACTCCTGCCTGGCTGGCACACTTCGCCTTGGCGACGTGGGCCCTCTGGTGGCAGTTGGAGCCTGCTGGGAGCCTCCTCCCCTGGGTGATGAGGGCCCTCTGGCGTCAGGCTTTAACTAGTGGGCTCCCCACGTTTTCTGATGAGCACCCAGTGATGCCAGGACACTCCTGCCAGGTTCCCATCCCCATGGGTATGTTGGCCTTCTGCTCTGTGGTCCCAACGGCTGGGTTTCTCACAATTTCATAATGCGGGGCCTCTGCTGTGAGTTCACTGCAGCCTGTATCCCATAGCTTAGGTGCTCTGGGCCGCCTGCTGGGAGGTTCCAACTGCTGGATGCCTCACCTTTTTTATTCTTTGGGCCCTCTGTTGTGAGGCTCCTCCTGCCTTCCTCACTCCAAGCCCCTTCGTGATGTGGGTCCTCTGATTTGAGGCCACATGTGCTGGGCTCCGCACATTTCCCTGATGTGGCCACACTGGTGTGAGCACACTCCTGCCTGGTTCCCATCCCCTTAGTGATGTGGGCTCTCTGGTGAGAGTCTGATCTTGGCTGGGTTCCTCACCCTTCTGTGGCGTGGGCCCTCTGCTCTGAGGTCACTCCTGCCTGGCTGGCACACTTCGCCTTGGCGACTTGGGCCTTCTGGTGGCAGTTGGAGCCTGCTGGGAGCCTCCTGCCCTCGGTGATGAGGGCCCTCTGGCGTCAGGCCCTAACTGCTGGGCTCCCCAAATTTTCAGATGTGTGCCCAGTGGTGCATTGACATTCCTGCCAGTTTCTCATCCCAATGGGGATGTGGGCCTTCTGCTCTGTGGTCCCAAAGGCTGGGTTGCTCACAGTTTCATAATGCGGGCCCTCTGCTGTGAGTTCACTCCAGCCTGGATCCCATAGCTTCGGTGCTCTGGGCCGCCTGCTGGGAGGTTCCAACTGCTGGATTCCTCACCTTTTTTATTCTATGGGCCCTCTGTTGTGAGGCTCCTCCTGCCTTCCTCACTCCAAGCCCCTTCGTGATG
The DNA here is from genome assembly GCF_059928025.1 of Delphinapterus leucas. NCBI lineage: Eukaryota > Metazoa > Chordata > Mammalia > Artiodactyla > Monodontidae > Delphinapterus > Delphinapterus leucas. Next base: position 23,495,923 of record NC_143148.1, read on the forward strand.
TGGGTCCTCTGATTTGGGGCCACATGTGCTGGTTTCCTCACCTTTGTTTGAAGTGGATGTGATCCCACTGGTGTGAGGACACTCCTGCCTGGTTCCCATCCCCTTAATGATGTGGACACTCTGGTAAGAGTCTGATCCTGGCTGGGTTCCTCACCCTTCTGTGAGGTGGGCCCTCTGCTCTGAGGTCACTCCTGCCTGGCTGGCACACTTCGCCTTGGCAACGTGGGCCCTCTGGTGGCAGTTGGAGCCTGCTGGACGTCTCCTCCCCTGGGTGAGGAGGGTTCTCTGGCAAGAGTCTTATCCTGGCTGGGTTCCTCACCCTTCTGTGAGGTAGGCCCTTTGTGGTGAGGTCACTCCTGCCTGGCTGGCACACATCGCCTTGGTGATGTGGACCTTCTGGTGGCAGTTGGAGCCTGCTGGGAGCCTCCTGCCCTGGGTAATGAGGGCCCTCTGGCATCATGCTTTAAGTAGTGGGCTCCCCAAGTTTTCTGATGTGCACCCAGTGATGCCAGGACACTCCTGTCAGGTTCCCATCCCCATGTGGATGTGGGCCTTCTGCTCTGTGGTCCCAACGCCTGGGTTGCTCACAGTTTCATAATGTGGGCCCTCTGCTGTGAGTTTACTCCAGCCTGCATCCCATAGCTTCAGTGCTCTGGGCCACCTGCTGGGAGGCTCCAACTGCTGGATTCCTCACCTTTTTTATTCTATGGGCCCTCTGTTGTGAGGCTCCTCCTGCCTTCCTCACTCCAAGCCCCTTCGTGATGTGGGTCCTCTGATTTGTGGCCATATGTGCTGGGTTCCGCACATTTCCTTGATGTGGCCACACTGGTGTGAGGACACTCCTGCCTGGTTCCCATCCCCTTAGTGATGTGGGCTCTCTGGTGAGAGTCTGATCCTGGCTGTGTTCCTCACCCTTCTGTGACGTGGGCCCTCTGCTCTGAGGTCACTCCTGCCTGGCTGGCACACTTCGCCTTGGCGACGTGGGCCCTCTGGTGGCAGTTGGAGCCTGCTGGGCGCCTCCTCCCCTGGGTGATGAGGGCCCTCTGGCGTCAGGCTTTAACTAGTGGGCTCCCCACGTTTTCTGATGAGCACCCAGTGATGCCAGGACACTCCTGCCAGGTTCCCATCCCCATGGGTATGTTGGCCTTCTGCTCTGTGGTCCCAACGGCTGGGTTTCTCACAATTTCATAATGCGGTGCCTCTGCTGTGAGTTCACTGCAGCCTGTATCCCATAGCTTAGGTGCTCTGGGCCGCCTGCTGGGAGGTTCCAACTGCTGGATTCCTCACCTTTTTTATTCTATGGGCCCTCTGTTGTGAGGCTCCTCCTGCCTTCCTCACTCCAAGCCCCTTCGTGATGTGGGTCCTCTGATTTGAGGCCACATGTGCTGGGTTCCGCACCTTTCGCTGATGTGGCCACACTGGTGTGAGGACACTCCTGCCTGGTTCCCATCCCCTTAGTGATGTGGGCTCTCTGGTGAGAGTCTGATCTTGGCTGGGTTCCTCACCCTTCTGTGACGTGGGCCCTCTGCTCTGAGGTCACTCCTGCCTGGCTGGCACACTTCTCCTTGGCAACGTGGGCCCTCTGGTGGCAGTTGGAGCCTGCTGGGCGTCTCCTCTCCTGGGTGAGGAGGGCCCTCTGGCAAGAGTCTTATCCTGGCTGGGTTCCTCACCCTTCTGTGAGGTAGGCCCTCTGCAGTGAGGTCACTCCTGCCTGGCTGGCACACATCGCCTTGTCGACGTGGGCCTTGTGGTGGCATTTGGAGCCTGCTGGGAGCCTCCTGCCCTGGGTAATGAGGGCCCTCTGGCATCATGCTTTAAGTAGTGGGCTCCCCACGTTTTCTGATGTGCACCCAGTGATGCCAGGACACTCCTGTCAGGTTCCCATCCCCATGGGGATGTGGGCCTTCTGCTCTGTGGTCCCAACGGCTGGGTTGCTCACAGTTTCATAATCTGGGCCCTCTGCTGTGAGTTCACTCCAGCCTGCATCCCATAGCTTCGGAGCTCTGGACCACCTGCTGGGAGGTCCCACTGCTGGATTCCTCACCTTTTTTATTCTGTGGGGCCTCTGTTGTGAGGCTCCTCCTGCCTTCTTCACTCCCAGCCCCTTTGTGATGTGGGTCCTCTGATTTGAGGCCACGTGTGCTGGTTTCCTCACCTTTCGATGATATGGATGTGATCCCACTAGTGTGCGGACACTCCTGCCTGGTTCTCATCCCCTTAGTGATGAGGGCTCTCTGGTGAGAGTCTGATCCTGGCTGGCTTTCTCACCCTTCTGTGACGTGGGCCCTCTGCTCTGAGGTCACTCCTGCCTGGCTGGCACACTTCGCCTTGGCGACGTGGGCCCTCTGGTGGCAGTTGGAGCCTCCTGGGAGCCTCCTCCCCTGGGTGATGAAGGCCCTCTGGCATCATGCTTTAAGTCGTGGGCTCCCCACGTTTTCTGATGTGCACCCAGTGATGCCAGGATACTCCTGCCAGGTTCCCGTCCCCATGGGTATGTTGGCCTTCAGCTCTGTGGTCCCAACGGCTGGGTTTCTCACAGTTTCATTATGTGGGGCCTCTGCTATGAGTTCACTCCGGCCTGGATCCCATAGCTTCGGTGCCCTGGGCCGCCTGCTGGGAGGATCCAACTGCTGGATTCCTCACCTTTTTTATTCTGTGGGCCGTCTGTTGTGAGGGTCCTCCTGCCTTCCTCACTCCAAGCCCCTTCGTGATGTGGATCCTCTGATTTGAAACCACATGTGCTGGGTTCCGCACCTTTCGTTGAAATGGATGTGATCCCACTGGTGTGAGGACACTCCTACCTGGTTTTCATCCCCTTAGTGATGTGGGCTCTCTGGTGAGAGTCTGATCCTGGCTGGGTTCCTCACCCTTCTTTGACGTGGGCCCTCTGCTCTGAGGTCACTCTGGCCTGGCTGGCACACGTTGCCTTGGAGACCTGGGCCCTCTGCTGTCTGTTGGAGCCTGCTGGGAGCCTCCTGCCCTCGGTGATGAGAGCCCTCTGGTGTCAGAACCTAACTGCTGGTCTCCCCACGTTTTCTGATGTGCGCCCAGTGGTACGAGGACATTCCTGGCACATGCCCATGCCCACGTGGTTATGGGCCTTCTGCTATGTGGTACCAACGACTGGGTTGCTCAGTTTCATGATGTGGGCTCTCTGGTGTGAGTTCACTACTGCCTGGATCCCATAGCCTTTGTGCTCTGGGCCACCTGCTGGGAGGTTCCAACTGCTGGATTCCTCACCTTTTTTATTCTATGGGCCCTCTGTTGTGAGGCTACTCCTGTCTGGTTCACTCCCAGCCCCTTTGTGATGTGGTTCCTGTGGTTTGAGTCCGCATGTGCTGGGTTCCTCAACTTTCGATGTTGTTGCCTCCTCGTGTGAGGACACTCCTGCCTGGTTCCCATCCCCTTAGTGATGTGGGCTGTCTGGTGAGAGTCTGATCCTGGCTGGGTTCCTCACCCTTCTGTGACGTGGGCCCTCTGCTCTGAGGTCCCTCCTGCCTGGCTGGCACACTTCGCCTTGGCAACGTGGGCCCTCTGGTGGCAGTTGGAACCTGCTGGGCGCCTCCTCCCCTGAGTGATGTTGGCCCTCTTGCATCATGCTTTAAGTAGTGGGCTCCCCACGTTTTCTGATGTGCACCCAGTGATGCCAGGACACTCCTGTCAGGTTCCCATCCCCATGGGGATGTGGGCCTTCTGCTCTGTGGTCCCAACGGCTGGGTTGCTCATAGTTTCATAATGTGGGCCCTCTGCTGTGAGTTCATTCCAGCCTGGATCCCATAGCTTCGGTGATCTGGGCCGCCAGCTGGGAGGCTCCAACTGCTGGATTCCTCACCTTTTTTATTCTATGGGCCCTCTGTTGTGAGGCTCCTCCTGCCTTCCTCACTCCAAGCCCCTTCGTGATGTGGGTCCTCTGATTTGAGGCCATATGTGCTGGGTTCCGCACATTTCCCTGATGTGGCCACACTGGTGTGTGGACACTCCTGCCTGGTTCCCATCCCCTTAGTGATGTGGGCTCTCTGGTGAGAGTCTGATGCTGGCTGGGTTCCTCACCCTTCTGTGACGTGGGCCCTCTGCTCTGAGGTCACTCCTGCCTAGCTGGCACACTTCGCCTTGGCGACTTGGGCCTTCTGGTGGCAGTTGGAGCCTGCTGGGAGCCTCCTGCCCTCGGTGATGAGGGCCCTCTGGCGTCAGGCCCTAACTGCTGGGCTCCCCAAATTTTCAGATGTGTGCCCAGTGGTGCATTGACATTCCTGCCAGTTTCTCATCCCAATGGGGATGTGGGCCTTCTGCTCTGTGGTCCCAACGGCTGGGTTGCTCACAGTTTCATAATGCGGGCCCTCTGCTGTGAGTACACTCCAGCCTGGATCCCATAGCTTCGGTGCTCTGGGCCGCCTGCTGGGAGGCTCCAACTGCTGGATTCCTCACCTTTTTTATTCTATGGGCCCTCTGTTGTGAGGCTCCTCCTGCCTTCCTCACTCCAAGCCCCTTCGTGATGTGGGTCCTCTTATTTGAAGCCACATGTGCTGGGTTCCGCACCTTTCGACGATGTGGCCACACTGCTGTGAGGACACTCCTACCTGGTTTCCATCCCCTTGGTGATGTGGGCCCTCTGGCAAGAGTCTTATCCTGGCTGGGTTCCTCACCCTTTGTGAGGTAGGCCCTCTGCTGTGAGGTCACTCCTGCCTGGCTGGCACACATTGCCTTTGCGACGTGGACTTACTCGTGGCAGTTGGAGCCTGCTTGGAGCCTCCTGCCCTCGTTGATGAGGGCCCTCTGGCATCAGGCCCTAACTGCTGAGCTCCCCACATTTTCAGATGGGTGCCCAGTGGTGCGTTGACAGTCCTGCCAGTTTCCCATCCCATTGGGTATGTGGGCCTTTTGCTCTGAGGTCCCAACGTCTGGGTTGCTCACAGTTTCATGATGTGGGCCCTCTGTTGTGAGTTCACTCTGGCCTGGATCCCATAGCTTCGGTGCGCTGGGCCGTTTGCTGGGAGGCTCCAACTGCTGGATTCCTCACCGTTTTTATACTATGGGCCCTCTGTTGTGAGGCTCCTCCTGCCTTCCTCATTCCAAGCCCCTTCGTGATGTGGGTCCTCTGATTTGAGGCCATGTGTGCTGGGTTCCGCACATTTCGTTGATGTGGCCACACTGGTGTGAGGACACTGCTGCCTGGTTTCCATCCCTTTTGCTGATGTGTGCCCTCTGGCAAGAGTCTTATCCTGGCTGGGTTCCTCACCCTTCTGTGAGGTAGGCCCTCTGCTGTGAGCTTACTCCTGCCTGGCTGGCACACATCGCCTTGGCGACGTGGGCCTTCTGGTGGCAGTTGGAGCCTGCTGGGAGCCTCCTGCCCTCGGTGATGAGGGCCCTCCGGCGTCAGGCCCTAACTGCTGGCTCCCCACATTTTCAAATGTGTGCCCAGTGGTGCCTTGACAGTCCTGCCAGTTTCCCACCCCAATGGGGATGTGGGCCTTCTGCTCTGAGGTCCCAACGTCTGGGTTGCTCACAGTTTCATGATGTGGGCCCTCTGCTCTGAGTTCACTCCGGTCTGGATCCCATAGCTTCGGTGCTCTGGGCCGCCTGCTGGGAGATTCCTACTGCGGGATTCCTCACCTTTTTTATTCTGTGGGGCCTCTGTTGTGAGTCTCCTCCTGCCTTCTTCACTCCCAGGCCCTTTGTGATGTGGGTCCTCTGATTTGAGGCCACATGTGCTGGTTTCCTCACCTTTCGATGATGTGGATGTGATCCCACTGGTGTGAGGACACTCCTGCCTGGTTCCCATCCCCTTAGTGATGTGGGCTCTCAGGTAAGACTCTGATCCTGGCTGGGTTCCTCACCCTTCTGTGACGTGGGCCCTCTGCTCTTAGGTCACTCCTGCCTGGCTGGCACACTTCGCCTTGGCAACGTGGGCCCTCTAGTGGCAGTTGGAGCCTGCTGGGCGCTTCCTCCCCTGGGTGATGTTGGCCCTGTGGCGTCAGTCTTTAACTAGTGGGCTCCCCACGTTTTCTGATGAGCACCCAGTGATGCCAGGACACTCCTGCCAGCTTCCCGTCCCCATGGGTATGTTGGCCTTCTGCTCTGTGGTCCCAACGGCTGGGTTTCTCACAGTTTCATTATGTGGGGCCTCTGCTATGAGTTCACTCCAGCCTGGATCCCATAGCTTCGGTGCCTTGGGCCGCCTGCTGGGAGTTTCCAACTGCTTGATTCCTCGCCTTTTTTATTCTATGGGCCCTCTGTTGTGAGGCTCCTCCGGCCTTCCTCATTCCAAGCCCCTTCGTGATGTGGGTCCTCTTATTTGAAGCCACATGTGCTGGGTTCCGCACCTTTCGACGATGTGGCCACACTGGTGTGAAGACACTCCTGCCTGGTTTCCATCCCCTTGGTGATGTGGGCCCTCTGGCAAGAGTCTCATCCTGGCTGGGTTCCTCACCCTTCTGTGAGGTAGGCCCTCTGCTCTGAGGTCACTCCTGCCTGGCTGGCACACATCGCCTTGGCGACGTGGGCCTTCTGGTGGCAGTTGGAGCCTGCTGGGAGCCTCCTGCCCTTGGTGATAAGGGCCCTCTTGCGTCAGAACCTAACTGCTGGTCTCCCCACGTTTTCTGATGTGCGCCTAGTGGTACGAGGACACTCCTGCCACGTGTCCATGCCCATGTGGATGTTGGCCTTCTGCTCTGTGGTCCCAACGACTGGGTTGCTCAGTTTCATGATGTGGACTCTCTCGTGTGAGTTCACTCCTGCCTGGTTCCCATAGCCTTGGTGCTCTTGGCCACCTGCTGGGAGGTTCCCACCTCTGGATTCCTCACCTTTTTTATTCTATGGGCCCTCTGTTGTGAGGCTACTCCTGCCTGGTTCACTCCCAGCCCCTTTGTGATGTGATTCCTGTGGTTTGAGTCCGCATGTGCTGGGTTCCTCAACTTTCGATGGTGCTGGCCCCTCGTGTGAGGACACTCCTGCCTGGTTCCAATCCCCTTAGTGATGTGGGCTCTCTGGTGAGAGTCTGATCCTGGCTGGCTTTCTCACCCTTCTGTGACGTGGGCCCTCTGCTCTGAGGTCACTCCTGCCTGGCTGGCACACTTCGCCTTGGCGACGTGGGCCCTCTGGTGGCAGTTGGAGCCTGCTGGGAGCCTCCTCCCCTGGGTGATGAGGGCCCTCTGGCGTCAGGCTTTAACTAGTGGGCTCCCCACGTTTTCAGATGAGCACCCAGTGATGCCAGGACACTCCTGCCAGGTTCCCATCCCCATGGGTATGTTGGCCTTCTGCTCTGTGGTCCCAACGGCTGGGTTTCTCACAATTTCATAATGCGGGGCCTCTGCTGTGAGTTCACTGCAGCCTGTATCCCATAGCTTAGGTGCTCTGGGCCGCCTGCTGGGAGGTTCCAACTGCTGGATGCCTCACCTTTTTTATTCTTTGGGCCCTCTGTTGTGAGGCTCCTCCTGCCTTCCTCACTCCAAGCCCCTTCGTGATGTGGGTCCTCTGATTTGAGGCCACATGTGCTGGGCTCCGCACATTTCCCTGATGTGGCCACACTGGTGTGAGCACACTCCTGCCTGGTTCCCATCCCCTTAGTGATGTGGGCTCTCTGGTGAGAGTCTGATCTTGGCTGGGTTCCTCACCCTTCTGTGGCGTGGGCCCTCTGCTCTGAGGTCACTCCTGCCTGGCTGGCACACTTCGCCTTGGCGACTTGGGCCTTCTGGTGGCAGTTGGAGCCTGCTGGGAGCCTCCTGCCCTCGGTGATGAGGGCCCTCTGGCGTCAGGCCCTAACTGCTGGGCTCCCCAAATTTTCAGATGTGTGCCCAGTGGTGCATTGACCTTCCTGCCAGTTTCTCATCCCAATGGGGATGTGGGCCTTCTGCTCTGTGGTCCCAAAGGCTGGGTTGCTCACAGTTTCATAATGCGGGCCCTCTGCTGTGAGTTCACTGCAGCCTGGATCCCATAGCTTCGGTGTTCTGGGCCGCCTGCTGGGAGGTTCCAACTGCTGGATTCCTCACCTTTTTTATTCTATGGGCCCTCTGTTGTGAGGCTCCTCCTGCCTTCCTCACTCCAAGCCCCTTCGTGATGTGGGTCCTCTGATTTGAGGCCACATGTGCTGGTTTCCTCACCTTTCTTTGAAGTGGATGTGATCCCACTGGTGTGAGGACACTCCTGCCTGGTTCCCATCCCCTTAGTGATGTGGACATTCTGGTGAGAGTCTGATCCTGGCTGGGTTCCTCACACTTCTGTGACGTGGGCCCTCTGCTCTGAGGTCACTCCTGCCTGGCTGGCACACTTCGCCTTGGCGACGTGGGCCCTCTGGTGGCAGTTGGAGCCTGCTGGGCGTCTCCTCCCCTGGGTGAGGAGGGCCCTCTGGCAAGAGTCTTATCCTGGCTGGGTTCCTCACCCTTCTGTGAGGTAGGCCCTCTGTGGTGAGGTCTCTCCTGCCTGGCTGGCACACATCGCCTTGGCGATGTGGACCTTCTGGTGGCAGTTGGAGCCTGCTGGGAGCCTCCTGCCCTGGGTAATGAGGGCCCTCTGGCATCATGCTTTAAGTAGTGGGCTCCCCAAGTTTTCTGATGTGCACCCAGTGATGCCAGGACACTCCTGTCAGGTTCCCATCCCCATGTTGATGTGGGCCTTCTGCTCTGTGGTCCCAACGCCTGGGTTGCTCACAGTTTCATAATGTGGGCCCTCTGCTGTGAGTTTACTCCAGCCTGCATCCCATAGCTTCAGTGATCTGGGCCACCGGCTGGGAGGCTCCAACTGCTGGATTCCTCACCGTTTTTATTCTATGGGCCCTCTGTTGTGAGGCTCCTCCTGCCTTCCTCACTCCAAGCCCCTTCGTGATGTGGGTCCTCTGATTTGTGGCCATATGTGCTGGGTTCCGCACATTTCCTTGATGTGGCCACACTGGTGTGAGGACACTCCTGCCTGGTTCCCATCCCCTTAGTGATGTGGGCTCTCTGGTGAGAGTCTGATCCTGGCTGTGTTCCTCACCCTTCTGTGACGTGGGCCCTCTGCTCTGAGGTCACTCCTGCCTGGCTGGCACACTTCGCCTTGGCGACGTGGGCCCTCTGGTGGCAGTTGGAGCCTGCTGGGCGCCTCCTCCCCTGGGTGATGAGGGCCCTCTGGTGTCAGGCTTTAACTAGTGGGCTCCCCAAGTTTTCTGTTGAGCACCCAGTGATGCCAGGACACTCCTGCCAGGTTCCCATCCCCATGGGTATGTTGGCCTTCTGCTCTGTGGTCCCAACGGCTGGGTTTCTCACAATTTCATAATGCGGTGCCTCTGCTGTGAGTTCACTGCAGCCTGTATCCCATAGCTTAGGTGCTCTGGGCCGCCTGCTGGGAGGTTCCAACTGCTGGATTCCTCACCTTTTTTATTCTATGGGCCCTCTGTTGTGAGGCTCCTCCTGCCTTCCTCACTCCAAGCCCCTTCGTGATGTGGGTCCTCTGATTTGAGGCCACATGTGCTGGGCTCCGCACATTTCCCTGATGTGGCCACACTGGTGTGAGGACACTCCTGCCTGGTTCCCATCCCCTTAGTGATGTGGGCTCTCTGGTGAGAGTCTGATCTTGGCTGGGTTCCTCACCCTTCTGTGGCGTGGGCCCTCTGCTCTGAGGTCACTCCTGCCTGGCTGGCACACTTCTCCTTGGCAACGTGGGCCCTCTGGTGGCAGTTGGAGCCTGCTGGGCGTCTCCTCTCCTGGGTGAGGAGGGCCCTCTGGCAAGAGTCTTATCCTGGCTGGGTTCCTCACCCTTCTGTGAGGTAGGCCCTCTGCAGTGAGGTCACTCCTGCCTGGCTGGCACACATCGCCTTGTCGACGTGGGCCTTGTGGTGGCATTTGGAGCCTGCTGGGAGCCTCCTGCCCTGGGTAATGAGGGCCCTCTGGCATCATGCTTTAAGTAGTGGGCTCCCCACGTTTTCTGATGTGCACCCAGTGATGCCAGGACACTCCTGTCAGGTTCCCATCCCCATGGGGATGTGGGCCTTCTGCTCTGTGGTCTCAACGGCTGGGTTGCTCACAGTTTCATAATCTGGGCCCTCTGCTGTGAGTTCACTCCAGCCTGCATCCCATAGCTTCGGAGCTCTGGACCAGCTGCTGGGAGGTCCCACTGCTGGATTCCTCACCTTTTTTATTCTGTGGGGCCTCTGTTGTGAGGCTCCTCCTGCCTTCTTCACTCCCAGCCCCTTTGTGATGTGGGTCCTCTGATTTGAGGCCACATGTGCTGGTTTCCTCACCTTTCGATGATGTGGATGTGATCCCACTGGTGTGAGGACACTCCTGCCTGGTTCCCATCCCCTTAGTGTTGAGGGCTCTCTGGTGAGAGTCTGATCCTGGCTGGCTTTCTCACCCTTCTGTGACGTGGGCCCTCTGCTCTGAGGTCACTCCTGCCTGGCTGGCACACTTCGCCTTGGCGACGTGGGCCCTCTGGTGGCAGTTGGAGCCTGCTGGGAGCCTCCTCCCCTGGGTGATGAAGGCCCTCTGGCATCATGCTTTAAGTCGTGGGCTCCCCACGTTTTCTGATGTGCACCCAGTGATGCCAGGATACTCCTGCCAGGTTCCCGTCCCCATGGGTATGTTGGCCTTCAGCTCTGTGGTCCCAACGGCTGGGTTTCTCACAGTTTCATTATGTGGGGCCTCTGCTATGAGTTCACTCCGGCCTGGATCCCATAGCTTCGGTGCCCTGGGCCGCCTGGTGGGAGGATCCAACTGCTGGATGCCTCACCTTTTTTATTCTGTGGGCCGTCTGTTGTGAGGGTCCTCCTGCCTTCCTCACTCCAAGCCCCTTCGTGATGTGGATCCTCTGATTTGAGACCACATGGGCTGGTTTCCTCACCTTTCGTTGAAATGGATGTGATCCCACTGGTGTGAGGACACTCCTGCCTGGTTCTCATCCCCTTAGTGATGTGGGCTCTCTGGTGAGAGTCTGATCCTGGCTGGGTTCCTCACCCTTCTTTGACGTGGGCCCTCTGCTCTGAGGTCATTCTGGCCTGGCTGGCACACGTTGCCTTGGAGACGTGGGCCCTCTGCTGTCTGTTGGAGCCTGCTGGGAGCCTCCTGCCCTCGGTGATGAGGGCCCTCTGGCGTCAGAACCTAACTGCTGGTCTCCCCACGTTTTCTGATGTGCGCCCAGTGGTACGAGGACACTCCTGCCAGGTGCCCATGCCCATGTGGATGTGGGCCTTCTGCTATGTGGTACCAACGACTGGGTTGCTCAGTTTCATGATGTGGACTCTCTGGTGTGAGTTCACTCCTGCCTGGTGCCCAAAGCCTTGGTGCTCTGGGCCACCTGTTGGGAGGTTCCAACTGCTGGATTCCTCACCGTTTTTATTCTATGGGCCCTCTGTTGTGAGGCTACTCCTGTCTGGTTCACTCCCAGCCCCTTTGTGATGTGGTTCCTGTGGTTTGAGTCCGCATGTGCTGGGTTCCTCAACTTTCGATGTTGTTGCCGCCTCATGTTAGGACACTCCTGCCTGGTTCCCATCCCCTTAGTGATGTGGGCTCTCTGGTGAGAGTCTGATCCTGGCTGGGTTCCTGACCCTTCTGTGACGTGGGCCCTCTGCTCTGAGGTCACTCCTGCCTGGCTGGCACACTTCGCCTTGGCAACGTGGGCCCTCTGGTGGCAGTTGGAACCTGCTGGGCGCCTCCTCCCCTGAGTGATGTTGGCCCTCTTGCATCATGCTTTAAGTAGTGGGCTCCCCACGTTTTCTGATGTGCACCCAGTGATGCCAGGACACTCCTGTCAGGTTCCCATCCCCATGGGGATGTGGGCCTTCTGCTCTGTGGTCCCAACGGCTGGGTTGCTCATAGTTTCATAATGTGGGCCCTCTGCTGTGAGTTCATTCCAGCCTGGATCCCATAGCTTCGGTGATCTGGGCCGCCAGCTGGGAGGCTCCAACTGCTGGATTCCTCACCTTTTTTATTCTATGGGCCCTCTGTTGTGAGGCTCCTCCTGCCTTCCTCACTCCAAGCCCCTTCGTGCTGTGGGTCCTCTGATTTGAGGCCACATGTGCTGGGCTCCGCACATTTCCCTGATGTGGCCACACTGGTGTGAGGACACTCCTGCCTGGTTCCCATCCCCTTAGTGATGTGGGCTCTCTGGTGAGAGTCTGATCCTGGCTGGGTTCCTCACCCTTCTGTGACGTGGGCCCTCTGCTCTGAGGTCACTCCTGCCTGGCTGGCACACTTCGCCTTGGCGACTTGGGCCTTCTGGTGGCAGTTGGAGCCTGCTGGGAGCCTCCTGCCCTCGGTGATGAGGGCCCTCTGGCGTCAGGCCCTAACTGCTGGGCTCCCCAAATTTTCAGATGTGTGCCCAGTGGTGCATTGACATTCCTGCCAGTTTCTCATCCCAATGGGGATGTGGGCCTTCTGCTCTGTGGTCCCAAAGTCTGGGTTGCTCACAGTTTCATAATGCGGGCCCTCTGCTGTGAGTTCACTCCGGCCTGGATCCCATAGCTTCGGTGCTCTGGGCCGCCTGCTGGGAGGTTCCAACTGCTGGATTCCTCACCTTTTTTATTCTATGGGCCCTCTGTTGTGAGGCTCCTCCTGCCTTCCTCACTCCAAGCCCCTTCGTGATGTGGGTCCTCTTATTTGAAGCCACATGTGCTGGGTTCCGCACCTTTCGACGATGTGGCCACACTGGTGTGAGGACACTCCTGCCTGGTTTCCATCCCCTTGGTGATGTGGGCCCTCTGGCAAGAGTCTTATCCTGGCTGGGTTCCTTACCCTTTGTGAGGTAGGCCCTCTGCTGTGATGTCACTCCTACCTGGCTGGCACACATTGCCTTTGCGACGTGGACTTTCTCGTGGCAGTTGGAGCCTGCTTGGAGCCTCCTGCCCTCGGTGATGAGGGCCCTCTGGCGTCAGGCCCTAACTGCTGGGCTCCCCACATTATCAGATGGGTGCCCAGTGGTGCGTTGACAGTCCTGCCAGTTTCCCATCCCATTGGGTATGTGGGCCTTTTGCTCTGAGGTCCCAACGTCTGGGTTGCTCACAGTTTCATGATGTGGGCCCTCTGTTGTGAGTTCACTCTGGCCTGGATCCCATAGCTTCGGTGCGCTGGGCCGTTTGCTGGGAGGCTCCAACTGCTGGATTCCTCACCGTTTTTATACTATGGGCCCTCTGTTGTGAGGCTCCTCCTGCCTTCCTCACTCCAAGCCCCTTCGTGATGTGGGTCCTCTGATTTGAGGCCATATGTGCTGGGTTCCGCACATTTCCTTGATGTGGCCACACTGGTGTGAGGACACTCCTGCCTGGCTTCCATCCCCTTGGTGATGTGGGCCCTCTGGCAAGAGTCTTATCCTGGCTGGGTTCCTCACCCTTCTGTGAGGTAGGCCCTCTGCTCTGAGGTCACTCCTGTCTGGCTGGCACACATCGCCTTGGCGACGTGGGCCTTTTGGTGGCAGTTAGAGCCTGATGGGAACCCCCTGCCCTTGGTGATAAGGGCCCTCTTGCGTCAGAACCTAACTGCTGGTCTCCCCACGTTTTCTGATGTGCGCCTAGTGGTACGAGGACACTCCTGCCCCGTGTCCATGCCCATGTGGATGTGGGCCTTCTGCTCTGTGGTCCCAACGACTGGGTTGCTCAGTTTCATGATGTGCACTCTCTCGTGTGTGTTCACTCCTTCCTGGTTCCCATAGACTTGGTGCTCTGGGCCACCTGCTGGGAGGTTCCAACTGCTGGATTCCTCAACTTTTTTATTCTATGGGCCCTCTGTTGTGAGGTTACTCTTGCTGCCTCACTCCCAGCCCCTTTGTGATGTGGTTCCTGTGGTATGAGTCCGCATGTGCTGGGTTCCTCAACTTTCGGTGGTGTTGCCCCCTCGTGTGAGGACACTCCTGCCTGGTTCCCATCCCCTTAGTGATGTGGGCTCTCTGGTGAGAGTCTGATCCTGGCTGGGTTCCTCACCTTTCTGTGACGTGGACCCTCTCCTCTGAGGTCACTCCTGCCTCGCTGGGACACTTCGCCTTGGCGACGTGGACCCTCTGGTGGCAGTTTGAGCCTGCTGGGCGCCTCCTCCCCTGGTTGATGAGGGCCCTCTTGCATCATGCTTTAAGTAGTGGTCTCCACACGTTTTCTGATGTGCACCCAGTGATGCCAGGACACTCCTGTCAGGTTCCCATTCCCATGGGGATGTGGGCCTTCTGCTCTGTGATCGCAACAGCTGGGTTGCTCACAGTTTCATAATGTGGGCCCTCTGCTGTGAGTTCACTCCAGCCTGGATCCCATAGCTTCGGTGCTCTGGGCCGCCTGCTGGGAGGTTCCAACTGCTGGATTCCTCACCTTGTTTATTCTATGGGCCCTCTGTTGTGAGGCTCCTCCTGCCTACCTCACTCCTAGGCCCTTCGTGATGTGGTTCCTCTGATTTCAGGCCACGTGTGCTGATGTCCTCACCTTTCGTTGATGTGGATGTGATTCCGTGGTGTGAGGACACTCCTGCCTGGTTCCCATCCCCTTAGTGATGTGGACACTCTGGTGAGAGTTTGATCCTGGCTGGGTTCCTCACCCTTCTATGACGTGGGCACCCTGCTGTGAGGTCACTCCTGCCTGGTTGGCACACTTCGCCTTGGCAACGTGGGCCCTCTGGTGGCAGTTGGAGGCTGCTGGGCTCCTCCTTCCCTGGGTGATGTTGGCCCTCTGGCGTCAGGCTTTAACTAGTGGGCTCCCTACGTTTTCTGATGAGCACCCGGTGATGCCAGGACACTCCTGCCTGGTTCTTATCCCTACGGGTATGTTGGCCTTCTGCTCTGTGATCCCAACGGCTGGGTTTCTCACAGTTTCATAATGTGGGGCCTGTGTTGTGAGTTCACTCCGGCCTGGATCCCATAGCTTCGTTGCTCTGGGCCGGCTGCTGGGAGGTTCCAACTGCTGGATTCCTCACCTTTTTTATTCTATGGGCCCTCTGTTGTGAGGCTCATCCTGCCTTCCTCACTCCAAGCCCCTTCGTGATGTGGGTCCTCTTATTTGACGCCACATGTGCTGGTTTCCGCAGCTTTCGTCGATGTGGCCACACTGGTGTGAGGACACTCCTGCCTGGTTTCCATCCCCTTGCTGCTGTGGGCTCTCTGATGAGAGTCTGAACCTGGCTGGGTTCCTCACCCTTCTGTGAGGTGGGCCCTCTGCTCTGAGGTCACTCTGGCCTGCCTGGCACACGTTGCCTTGGAGACGTGGGCCGTCTGCTGTCTGTTGGAACCTGCTGGGAGCCTCCTCACCTCGGTGATGAGGGACCTCTGGAGTCAGAACCTAACTCTGTGTCTCCCCACGTTTTCTGAGGTGCGCCCAGTGGTACGAGGACAGTTCTGCCGGGTGTCCATCCCTATGTGGGTGTGAGCCTTCTGCTGTTTTGTCCCAACGACTGGGTTGTTCATTTTCATGATGTGGGCTCTCTGGTGTGAGTTCACTCCTGCCTGGATCCCATAGCCTTGGTGTTCTGGGCCACCTGCTGGGAGGTTCCAACTGCTGGATTCCTCACCTTTTTTATTGTATGGGCCCTCTGTTGTGAGGGTCCTCCTGCCTGCCTCACTCCCAGTCCCTTTGTGATGTGGGTCCTCTGTTTTGAGGCCACATGTGCTGGGTTTCTCCACTTTCGATGATGTGGCCTCACTTTTGTGAGGACACTCCTGCCTGGTTCCCATTCCCTTGTAGATGTGGGCTCTCTGGTGAGCGTGTGATCCTAGCTGGGTTCCTCATGTTTCTGTGAGGTGGGCCCTTTTCTGTGAGATCTCTCCTGCCTGGCACACGTTGCCTTGGCGACGTGTGCCCGCTGCTATCCTTTGGAGACTGCTGGGAGCACTTCCCCTCGGTCATAAGGGCTCTCTGGCCTCAGGTCCCCATGCTGGGCTCCCCACATTTTTTGATGTGCGCCCAGTGATGCGAGGACCCTCCTGCCAGATTCCCATCCCCGTGCAGATGTGGGCATTCTGCTCTGAGGTCCCAACCACTGTGTTGCTCACAGTTTCATGATGTGGGCCCGGTGGTGTGAGTTCACTCCTGCCTGGATCCCATAGCCTCTGTGCTCTTTGTCACCTGTTAGGAGATTCCAACTGCTGGATTCCTCACCTTTTATATTCTATGGGCCCTCTGTTGTGAGGTTCCTCCTGCCTGCCTCACTCCAAGCAAATT
Organism: Delphinapterus leucas; assembly: GCF_059928025.1. Taxonomy (NCBI): domain Eukaryota; kingdom Metazoa; phylum Chordata; class Mammalia; order Artiodactyla; family Monodontidae; genus Delphinapterus; species Delphinapterus leucas. The sequence goes on from NC_143148.1 coordinate 23,512,016, forward strand.
GGTGATGTGTGTCCTAGGGTTTGAAGTCACATGTGCCGGCTTCCTCACCTTTCGATGATGTAGCGCCACTGGTGTGAGGACACTCCTGTCTTGTTCCCATCCCCTTAGTGATGTGGGACCTCTGGTGAGAGTATGATCCTTCTGGGCTCCTTACCCTTCTGTGAGGTGGGCCCTCTGCTGTGAGGTCACTCCTGCCTGGATGGCACCCGTCGCCTTGGGGACGTGGGCCCGCTGGTGTCAGTTGGAGCCTGCTGGGAGCCTCCTCTCCTAGGTGATGAGGCCCCTCTGGCGTCAGACCCTAACTGCTGGGCTCCGCACATTTTCAGATGTGCGTACAGTGGTGCGAGGACACTCATGCCAGGTTCCAATCCCCATGCGGATGTGGGCCTTCTGGTCTGAGGTCCAAAGGGCTGGGTTGCTCACAGTTTCATGATGTGGGGCCTCTGGTGTTAGTTCACTGCGGCCTGGATCCCATAGCCACGGTGCTCCGGGACCCTGCTGGGGGGTTCCAACTGCTACATACGGGCAGCCTCAGGGCCTCACTTAGTGACAGCGTCAGGGCTTATTTTGGGACAGTTTCAGGACCTTGGGAAGACATTGGTCCTGATATTACCTCAGGATAATGTCAGGACTTTATTTGTCGACGGCAAGAGGGCCATAGTTACACACAGTGTGAGGGCCTGCGTTAGGACTAGAATCTGGGCCTCTGTTAGGTACCGTGTCAGGGCCTGAGTTAGGAATAGTGATGGACAGTTCTGGGACAGATTTAAGACGAGCATCTAGGTCTCAGTTAGGGACAGTGTCATGGCCTTGGGCCTAAAGACTGTGTCTGTGTTAGGCACAGAGTAACGGCTTCAATTAGCATAAGAGGCAGGACATTTGCTAGGGCTAGGTTTAGGGTAAAGTTTATGGATCGTGTCAGGGAATGACCCAGGGATAGTGTCAAGTCCTTAGTCACTGAGAGTATCAGGGCCTTAATTAGAAACTGTATCATGGCTTCATGTAGGGACCGCTCCAGTGGTTGACTTAGGGAGAGCCAAAGGGCCTGAGTGAGGCCTAGCGTCAGGCCCTTTGCTGGGCACCCTGTCAAGGCCTGTTGAAGGAGCTGCATCAGGGCCTTTGTTGGGTCAGCAATAGGGTCTTAGTTAAAGACATGATCAGGGCCTGAGGTGCTCACAGCTTCAAGGCCTGAGGTAGGCATAGATTCAGGGCCTGAGTTAGGCACAGCCTCAGACCTTCACTTAGGGACAGAGACAGGGCTTTCTTACGGACAGTGTCACGACCTTGGTTAGAAATGGGTCAGATATTTGACTCAGGATAGTATCTGGATTTTAGTTATTGACAGCAGCAGGGCCTATATTAGGGACAGATTCCGGGCCTTAGTTAGAGACAGTGTCAGGGCCGTAGTTAGGACTAGTCTGTGCCTTAGTTAGGGAGAGCATCAGGGCTTCAGTGAGCACAAGAGGCAGGAAATTAGCTCGGGACAGAGTCAGGTTCCAGGCGAGGGATAGAGTGAGGAAATGAGCTACAGATAGCGTGAAGACCTTAGTTATTGAGAGCATCAGGGCCTTAATCAGGACCAGTGTCAGTGGCTTGATGGAGCGACAGCATCAGATCCTAACTAAGGTACGGCAACAGGGCCTCAGTGAGGCCTATCTTTAGGGCCTAAGTGAGGGACAGTGTCAGGGCATCATGTAGGAATAGTATAAGGGCCTTTGTAGGATCAGCATTAGGGTCTTCGATAAAGACCTTCTCAGGGCTTCTGATAGGGACAGCCTCGGGGCCTCACTTAGGGACAGCTTCAGGGATTATTCTGGGAGAGTTTCAGGACCTTGGTAAGACATGGGTCATGATATTAACTCAGGATAATGTCAGGACATTAGATATCGACGGCAACAGGGCCATAGTTACACACAGTGTCAGGGCCTGCGTTAGGACTAACCTCTGGGCCTCTGATAGGTACCGTGTCAGGGCCTGAGTTAGGAATAGTGTTAGGGCTTTAGTGAGGGACAGTTCTGGGCCAGATTTAGGACGAGCATCTAGGCCTCAGTTAGGGACAGTGTCACAGCCTTGGGACTAAATTCAGGGCCTGAGTTAGGCACAGCATAAGGGCTTCATTTAGCATAAGAGGCAGGACAGTTGCAAGGGCCAGGCTTGGCGTGAAGTCTAGGGATCGTGTCAGGAAATGACCTAGGGGTAGTGTCAAGACCTTAGACCCTGAGAGTATCTGGGCCTTAATTAGAACCAGTGTCAGGGCTTCAGGTGGGGAACAGCATCAGAGCCTGGCTTAGGGAGAGCCACAGGGCCTGAGTGAGGCCTAGCGTCAGGCCCTTAGCTGTGGACACTGTCAGGGCATGATGTAGGATCTGCATCAGGGCCTTTGTTGGGTCAGCAACAGGGTCTTAGTTAAAGGCATGATTAGGGCCAGAGGTAGTCACAGCATCAAGCCCTCAGGTAGGCATCGCTTCAGGGCCTGAGTTAGGCACTGCCTCAGGCCTTCACTTAGGGACAGCGACAGGGCTTTCTTAGGGACAATGTCAGGCCCTTGGTTAGAAATGGGTCAGGATATTAGCTCAGGATAGTGTCCGGATTTTATTTATTGCCGGCAGCAGGGCCTATATTACGGACAGATTCGGGACCTTAGTTAGAGACAGTGTGAGGGCCCGAGTTATGCCTAGTCTGGGCCTTAGTTAGGGAGAACATTAGGGCTTCTGTGAGGATAAGAGGCAGGAAATTAGCTCGGGAGAGACTCAGGTTCCAGACGAGGGATAGTGTGAGGAAATGAGCTAGGGATAGCGTGAAGACCTTAGTTATTGAGAGCATCAGGGCCTTAGTTAGGGCCAGTGTCAGGGCCTTAATCAGGACCAGTGTCAGGGCTTGATTTATGGACAGTGTCAGAGCCTAACTAAAGTACGGCAAGAGGACCTAAGTGAGGCCTATCTTTAGGGCCTGAGTGGGGGACAGTGTCAGGGCATGACTTAGGAGTAGTATAAGGGCCTCTGTAAGATCAGCCTTAGGGTCTTCGTAAAAGACATTATCAGGGCCTCTGTTAGGGACATCCTCACGGCCTCACTTAGGGACAGCGTCAGGGCTTACTTTGGGACAGTTTCACAACCTTGGTTAGACATGGGTCAGGATATTAGATCAGGATAATGTCAGGAATTTAGATATTGATGGCCGCAGGGCCTTAGAGACAGTGTCCGGGCCTGACTTAGGATGAGCATCAGAGCCTTTGTCAGGTACAGTGTCAGGGACTGAGTTAGGTGTTGTGTCAGGGCCTGAGTTAGGACGAGCCTCCAGGCCTCAGTTAGGGGCAGCGTCACGGCCTCGGGACTAATTTCAGGGCCTTAGTTAGGGACAGCATCAGGGATTTAGTTAGCATAAGAGGCTCGACATTAGTTAAAGGCAAGGTTAGGTTAAGGTCTAGGGATACAGTCAAGACATGACCTAGGAATAGTGCCAAGACTTAAGGTACTTAGAGCATCAGGGCCTAATTTAGGACCAGTGTCAGGACTTCAGGTAGGGAGAGCATCAGAGCCGGACTTGGGAAGAGCGACAGGGCTTGATTGAGGCCTAGTGTCAGGGCCTTAGCAAGGGACAGTATCAGGGCATGTCTTAGGAGCAGCATAAGAGCCTTGGTGGGATCAGCCTCAGGGCCTTTGCTAAAGCCATTATCAGGGCCTCTGTTAGGGACAGCCTCAGGATCGCACTTAGGGACAGCGTCAGGCTTTACGTCGGGACAGTTTCAGGACCTTGTTAAGAGATGGGCCAGGAAATGAGCTCAGGATAGTGTCAGGACATTAGATATTGACAGCAGCAGGGCCTTAGTTAGAGACAGTGTCAGGGCCTGCATTAGGACTAGCATCTGGGCCTGTGTTAGGTACCGTGTCAGGGCCTGATTTGGGAATAATGTTAGGGCTTTAGTGAGGGACAGTTCTGGGCCGGATTTAGGACGAGCATCTAGGCCTCAGTTAGTGACAGTGTCATGGCCTTGGGCCTAAATTCAGTGTCTGTGTTAGGCACAGAGTAAGGGCTTCAGTTAGCATAAGAGGCAGGATATTTGCTAGGGCGAGGTTTAGGGTAAAATTTATGGATCGTGTCAGGAAATGACCTAGGGATAGTGTCAAGACCTTATTCACTGAGAGTATCAGGGCTTATTTAGAACCAGTATCATGGCTACAGTTAGAGACAGCACCAGTGCCTGACTTACGGAGAGCCACAGGGCCTGAGTGAGGCCTAGCGTCAGGCCCTTAGCTGGGGACACTGTCAGGGCATGATGTAGGAGCTGCATCAGGGCCTTTGTTGGGTCAGCAATAGCGTCTTAGTTGAAGACATGATCAGGGCCTGAGGTGCTCACAGCTTCAAGGCCTCAGGTAGGCACAGCTTCAGGGCCTAAGTTAGGCACAGCCTCAGGCCTTCACTTAGGGACAGCGACAGGGTTTTCCTAGGGACACTGTCAGGCCCTTGGTTAGAAATAGGTCAGGATATTAGCTCAGGATAGTGTCCGGACTTTATTTATTGCCGGCAGCAGGTCCTATATTAGGGATATATTCCGGGCCTTAGTTAGAGACAGTGTCAGAGCCTTAGTTAGGACTAATCTGGGCCTTAGTTAGGGAGAGCATTAAGGATTCTGTGAGGATAAGAGGCAGGAAATTAGCTCGGGACAGAGTCAGATTAGAGGCCAGGGATAGTGTGAGGAAATGAGCTAGGGATAGCGTGAAGACCTTAGTTATTGGGAGCGTCAGGGCCTTAGTGAGGACCAGTGTCAGGGCCTTCATCAGGACCAGTGTCATGGCTTGATGTAGGGTCAGCGCCAGAGCCTAAATAAGGTACGGCAACAGGGCCTAAGTGAGGCCTATCTTTAGGGCCTGAGTGAGGGACAGTCTCAGGGCGTGACTTAGGAGTAGTATAAGGGCCTCTGTAGAATCAGCCTTAGGGTCTTCGTTAAAGACCTTCTCAGGGCCTCTGATAGGGACAGCCTCAGGGCCTCACTTAGGGACAGCGTCAGGGCTTACTTTGGGACAGTTTCAGGACCTTGGTAAGACATGGGTCAGGATATTAGCTCAGGATAATGTCAGGACTTTAGATATTGATGACCGCAGGGCCTTAGAGTTGTGTCAGGGCCTGACTTAGGAAGAGCATCAGAGCCTTTGTTAGGTACAGTGTGGTCTTTTGGACGAGAGCCAAATTTTTAGGTGTGAGGTGATAATCTCATTGTTCTTTTGATGTGCGTTTCCCTGAAGATAAGTGATATTGCTTATCTTTTCGTATGTCTCTTGGCCATCTGTACGTGCTCTTTGGAAAAATGTTCGGTCCCATGTTATAATTGGGTTTTTGGTTTTTGGAGGTTCAGTGGTGTGAGTTCTTCATCTATTTTGGATATGAGCCCCTTTTCAGACATATTGTTTGCAACTATTTTCTCACATTCGGTAGGCTGCCTCTTCATTTTGTGGATGGTTTCCTTTGCCATTGAAAAGCTTTAAAGTTGGATGGAGTCTCATTGGTTTATTCTGCTTTTGTTCCTCTTGCTTGGGGAGACAGATCCAGAAAATATTGCTAAGACGGATGTCAAAGAGCAGACTGCTTATGTTTTCTTCAAGGAGCTTTATGGCTTCAGGTCTTACATTGAAGTATTTGATTCATTTTGAGGTTGCTTGTGTAGGCGGTATAAGAAAGGATTCCAGTTTGATTCTTGTGCATGTAGTTGTCCAGGTTTCTCACCACCATTCATTGAAGAGGCTATCTTTTCCCCATCGCATAATCTCACCTCCTTTGTCATAGATGGATGGACCATATATGCCTATGTTTATTTTGGGGCTCTCAATTCTGTTCCATGGATCTATGTGTATTTCTTTTGTTCCTGTACCATACTGTCTTGATTATTCTACATATGTAGTATAGTTTGAAACAGGGAGTGTGATATGTCCAAGTTTGTTCTTCTTTCTTAAGATCGTTTTGATTATTCAGGGACTTTTCTGTTTCCTTACACATATCAGAATTCTTTGTGCTAGTTCTCATAAAATTCCATTGGTATTTTGATAAGAATGGCATCAAATCCCTAGATTGCTCTGGGGTGTGGAATCATTTTAACAATATGAATTCTTCCAATCCGTGAACACATTATATCTGTCCATTTGTCTGTGTCGTCTCCAATTTCTTTCACCAGTGTCTTCCAGTTTTCTGAGTACAGGTCTTTTACCTCCTGGATTAGATGTATTCCTAGGTATTTCATTTTTGTTAATACCATTGTCAATGGGTTTGTTTTCTTAATTTCTCACTCTGAAAGTTTGTTGCCAGTGGATAGACATGCAACTGATTTCTATAGGTTAATTTTGTATCCTGAAACTTAACTGAATTTTCCAATGAATTCTATTTGTTTTGGGGGGTCATCTCAAGGATTTTCTAAATAAAACATCATGTCGGTACTTCCCCAGTGGTCCAGAGGTTAATACTCCGCGCTCCCAATGCAGGGGGCCTGGGTTCGATCCCTGGTCAGGGAACTAGATCCCACATGCATGCCACAACTAAGAGTTCGCATGCCACAACTGAGGAGCCTGCCTGCCGCAACTAAGGAGCTCACCTGCCACAACTAAGACCCAGCGAAACCTGAATAAATAAATGAAATATAAAACATCATCTCATCTACAAACAGTGACAGTTTTACTTTTTCCTCTGCCATTGGATTCCTTTTATTTCTTTTTCTCATGTAATTACTATGTCTAGGACTTCCTAGACCATGTTGAATGAAAGTGGTGAGAAGTCAGGGTTAGAGTTAAGTTTAAGCAGAATCTGCCCTCTTCCCCTTCCTCCCTCCCCATCACTCTGAGACCTCCAGGAAGGACAGGACTAGTCCTGGGTCACACATGACTCAGGGAGTTGAACTGGACCACTGTTTCTCTGCCCCACAGTCCTGGGCATAGTTTTGTATACTATCTCTGTACCTTCTTTGACCAGGTGTCTATTTAGAGCTTTCCCTATTTTTAATGGGGTTGTGTTGTAGTTCTTTGTCTATTTTGAGACAAATTCTTTATTAGATATGTTTGCAGTTTTTTTCCCCCAGTGTGTGTTGTCTTTTGATTTTCTGAATGAGGTTTTTCACACAGCAGAAATCTTTAATTTTATAAAGTCCACAGAATCCCTTGTTTTTCTTTTTGGACTCCTTTTTTGTGTTGTGTGTTAAAACCACAAAGCTTGTGATGGACATGACCAAGCCCAAGCTCATATCAATTTTCTTTTATGTTTTCTCCTATAATTTTGAATAGTTTTGCATTTAAAACTTGTCTCTGAAGCATTTTGAGTGAATTTGGTGTAAGTTGTAAAGCTCGTGTCTACATTCATTTTATTCCATATGGTTTCCAATTCATTGTTCCCTAACTACTTTGGAGAAGCTATGGGATATTGTCTTCATTTGTTTTAATTTCCACAATTTAATGGGTTCAGCAGTTCTGCCAGCAGGGTCTCTGTCTCCAGTGACCCGTGAGGGAGGGGCGGCCTGCACGTCCCGCACCGACCACAGGGTGGCGCTGATCCCGCCTCTGTGATCCACAGGGGATGCGTGTTCCCCGCGGACCCTGCTCTGAGCGCAGCTGAGGGGAGTTGTGTCTCCTCAGGCACCACCGGGTTGTGGCTGCTTACGGGCGCTCGGTCTCCTCAAGGACTCGCTGTGGTTTCGGCTTCAGGACAGCGTGGGGCTGCGTCCACGCTGGCGGGAGCTGGGTTTCCTGAGGACGCAGGTGACGTTGGAGGAACAGTTGGGAGAAGCTTCCTAGGGGCGACTGACGGCTGCGGGGGTCCGTCTTCATGTGACCCAGGAAGGCCTTGGTGTGCAAACCTGGGTTTTTGGTCAGGCTGGTGTGCGATGGAGCCGTGTGGGTTACGGGGTGTGCAGTCTTGCCCGCACCGTTTACCGTGGGCCTGCCCTTCCGCTTGGTGTGTCCTTGGCCCCCTTGTCTTAACTTAACGGCCACCTCGCCCCCCCCCCCCCCCAACGAGCAGGATGTGTTCTGGGCTCTCCGTCCAGTCCCTCTGGTCTGTGCGCCTGTTTTGAGCCAGTTCTGCACTGTTTTGGGGACTGTAGCTTCGTGATGAAGTGTGAAGTCAGGGAGGGAGATGCCTGCGGCCTGTTCTTTCTCAGGGTCGCCTTGGCTCTTCGGGGTCCTTTGTGGCTCCACACACATCTTAGGAGGATTTGCTCCATTTCTGTGAAAAACACCATTGGAATTTCAGGACGGCCTGCTTCCCCTGTGTGCACGGCTTTGGGTAGAATGGACATTTTAGCAACAGTAATTCTTGCATTCCATGAGCATGGGGAGTCTTTCCACTGACTTGTGTCTTCTTCAATGTCTTCATGAGTGTCTTAATGTTTTCAGGTCTTTCACATCCTCGGTTAAATTTATTCTTTGGTATTTTGTTCTTTTTGATGCAATTGTAGATAGGGTATTTTTTCTCTTTCTGATGGTTCATTATTAGTGTTTAGAAATGCAGTTGAGCCGTGTGTACTGATTTTGTGTCTCTACTGAATTCATTTATTATTTCTAACAGTTTTTGGGGGGGAATGATGTGGAAAATTGAACTTCCAAAATCCCGCTGTTTCTACCACATCCAAGCATCCACAACAGGGAGGAAAGGGAAGTCCTTTATATTGGGAAGTCCTGGGACCCTTCCGTGGCTCCCCACCTGCTCACGCTTGGTCCCTGTCCTCAGTCCCCCTGTGCAGGCAGGTGAGAATCCCCCTCAGAGGCTCCCAAACACTTCACCCCTACATCCTCCCCGGGGCCAGCCCGTGTCCTGTCGGGATGTTCCACCCTCAGGAAGCCCCCAAGTACATGGCAAGGGCAGGCATCAGGCCTGCTGTGTGCACTGCTGTGCATCCTGCTGTATACACAGGCATTACACTGCCCAGGGTGCAGGAAAGGCAGGCTTACCTCCGGACGTGGGGATAGGGGCTGCCCACAGGGTGGACGTCAGCTCTCGGCTCACCAGGCAAGGGCAGCCGGGTTCTCGCTCCTTGGACCCTTTCTCACCCGGCCAGACCATGACCCGGCTTTGTTCCCACCCCTGTTGTCCCTCCATTGGCCTCACTCTTGTGAGCAGAGCAGGACATTGTGGTCTGTGGTTACAGGCTGAGTCACACAGACACTGGCTGAGCTGCGTGCACCCACCTGACCCCATGGAACGGGCACTGCACCAGGGCCTGTGCGGTGTGGGTTCGCCTGCCCACAGAGACGCCGGGCCTCTGTCCTGGCTCCAGAGGTCACCTTTAGCCTGACCGGAGTGTCCGTGCTCCTACAATGTTGTGTTAATTTCTACTGTACAGCAAAGTGATTCATATATACAAACATACATATATACATATTTTTCATATTCTTTTCCATTATGGTTAATTACAGGGTATTGAATACAGTTCCCTGTGCTGTACAGTAAGACCTTGTTTATCCATCCTATATATAATAATTTGCATCTACTAAACCCAAACTCCCAATCCATCCCTCTCCCCTGTCTTCCCCTTGACAACCACAAGTCTGCTTTCTATATTTGTGAGTGTGTTTTTGTTCTGTAGATAGGTTCATTTGTGTCTCATTTTATAATCCACATATAAGTGATATCATATGGTATGTGTTGTTCTCTGTCTGACTTACTTCACTTTGTATGATAATCTCTAGGTCCATCCATGTAGCTGCAGATGGCATTATTTCATTCTGTTTTATGGCTGAGTAATATTCCATTGTATATATGTACCACATCTTCTATATCCATTCATCTGTTGAGGGACATTCAGGTTGCTTCCATGTCTTGGCTATTGTGAAGAGTGCTGCTGTGAATACTGGGGTGCACATATCTTTTCGAATTATAGTTTTGTCTGGATGTGTGCCCAGGAGTGAGATTGCTGGTTCATATGGGAATTCCATTTTTAGTTTTTGAGGAGCCTCCATACTGTTTTCCATAGCGGCTGCATCAATTTACATTCCCACCAGTAGTGTAGGAGGGTTCCCTTTTCTCCACACCCCTTCCAGCATTTATTTCTAGACATTTTAATGATGTCCATTCTGACCACTACGGGGTGATAACTCACTGTAGTTTTGATTTGCATTCTCTAATAATTAGCGATGTGGAGCATCTTTTCACGTGCCTCTTGGCCATCTGTATGTCCTTGGAGAAATGTCTATTTAGACCTTCTAAAATTCTGCCTATTTTTTGATTTTTTTTCTCTTTTGAGTTGTATGAGCTCTTTGTATATTTTAGAATTAAGCCCTTGTTGGTCACGTGATTTGCAGGTGTTTTCTCCCAAACAGTGAGCACAGGTTCTGGAAAAACTGGATCCCCACATGCAGAAGAGTAAAGTTGGACCCTTACCTCCCCCCACCTCATATACAAAATCAACGCAAAATCGACCGAAGGCCTAGATGCAAAACCAAAATTTTAAAACTCCTAGAAGAAAACATGAGAGTAAATCTTCATGACCTTGGGTTTGGTCATGATTTCTTAGATCTACCAAAAGCACAAGCAACAAAAGACAAAATAGATGAATTGGACTTCCTCAAGAAGAAAAACAGTTGTGTATAAAAGAAGCAAGGAATAAGATAATCCACCATCCAAACTGGCCCAAGATGTTTGCAAACCATGTATCTGATAAAGGACTGTAGCCCAGCAGCCAAGCCCCTGGTGGTCCAGTGAAGTGTCTGTGCGGCCCCTCCCGTCCTCGGTGATCAGGGGATTTCAGGCCCCACAGCACCCGAGGGATGGACACGGGTCATCCTCAGCACCCTCAGGGAGTGAGTGCTGGATGGTTTTTAGCCCAGATGCACTCCCATTACTGCCCTCAAAGGCTGAAGGCTTCATCATGCCTCCAGAAGGACACAGAGTATTTGCAAGTCTTTGAGAACCAAGAGAACAGTCTTCACTTTTCTGAAAGGGCATCTTATTATTTCGCAGCATGACCATTTTCAATCTGGCTCTCAGGGGTGCCCTCCCACCTCCCTGATTTCTCTGAGAGTGGCCATGGGGGTTTGGCTGTCCCCAGTCCCCACACCAGGTGACAAGGCCAGTGGGGCCAGACCCTGGTGGTCCTTAGCTTCGCTGGAGGCTAACCCAGACTCTCAGCCTGCGATTGAACGTGGACACCCCTGCTTCTCCCCGTCACCAATTCTCATCTCCTCCTCTGTCTGTCTTCCTCTTGCTTTTCAGTCTCAGATTTACCTGATGTCCACCACTCACAGCTCCCGAAGAGCCCAGAGATTTCTCCTGGAAGGAAAGGTTCTGGAAAATCAGAGGGATAAATAAAGGATTCAGCTGATTCCCGCCTTGTGCTGACGCCCAAGAGGGTGAGGAGAGTGAGTGTTTTCTCATTAGAATTTTAAATCCTCCAAGTAATAGATCATTAGGGGGGCATCCAGTGTTCTTCTGCTCATTCTAAGAATGCCATTCCTGGATTTTAATGTGGTAAATAATTTGTATTATAAATATGCAGAGGGGGCGATATCCATTCAAAAATGTTAGAGGTAACTCCAAAGGATTTACAACAAACAAGGACAGAGAACCCTGTCTCCAGACACTGGCTGTGAGGCTCCTACCCTGAGCCGCAGTCCACTGGAAGGCGGAGTGGCCATGACTCTCCTCCCGCAGGTGAGCCTACACAGGCACATCCCACGTGGGACCACTGTATCGCAGAATCCTAGAGTGGCTGATGGCAGGCAGCTGGCTAGAGATGCGGACAAGAGAAAACCGCCCAGCAGCCTGGGACAAACCCGGGGTGAGGCCTTAGGAAGGGCCAGTGTCAGAGCCTCAGAGATAACTTGAGGAGAGTTCAGGCTGTTAAGGACATCGTCAGAGATGCACTTAGGGACATATTCAGGACCTTACTTATGGACAGGATCAGGGCATTATTTAGTGACAGCTTAGACTATAAGGGCCTAAGTTAGGGACAGTGTCAGTGCTTCACTTAGAGATAACGTGAGAGCCTTAGTTAGACACAGTTCAGGCTGTTACTTAGGGATATCTTCAGGGTCTTAGAGCCAGCATTATGGCCATAATTAGGACGAGTGTCAGGGCGTTAGTTAGGGCCCAAACTAAGGTGTAAGTTAGGGAGTCAGGTTATTAGTTACAGACAGTGTCAGGGTTTTAGGTAGGGACAGCGGCAAGTCCTTAGTTAAGAAGTGTGTCGGGGCCTCACTTAGGGGCAGCGTCCGGATGTTAGTTAGGGAGAGTCAGGACATTAGAATTTCAGATCCTGAGGTAGAGACAGCATCAGGGCCTTAGTTAGGGACAGCGTCAGAGACTTACCTAGGGACATATTCAGGGCCTTAGTTATGGACAGGATCAGGGTGATACAGAGGAACACCTAAGGGTATTAGGGACATCTTCAGCGCCTCAATTAGCGATAACATCAGGGTGTTAGTTAGGGAAAGAGTCAGGCCATTATTATAGATAGTGTCAGTGCCTTACGTAGAGAGAGCATCAGGGCCTTAGTTAAGGACAGCGTCAGAGACATACTTAGGGACATATTCAGGGCCTTAGTTATGGACAGGATCAGGGCGTTATTGAGAGATACATAAGGCTATTAGTGACAGCATTAGTGTGTTAGGGAAAGAGTCGGCTGTTATTATAGACAGTGACAGTGCCTCAGGTAGAGACATCATCACAGCCTTAGGAAGACAGTCAGGGCCTTGGTGATGGACAGGGTCAGGCCAACAGTGAGGGACATCTAAGTGCATTAGGGACATCGTCGGGGCCTTAGATAGGGTCAGCATCAGGGCCGTAGTTAGCACCAGTGTTAGGGCGTTATTTAGGGACAAAATTAGGATGTTAGTTAATGAAAAAGCCAGAAAATTAGTTACAGACAGTGTCAGGTTCTCAGGTAGAGACTTCAAGGTCTAAGTGAGAGTATCAGCATCTCAGGTAGGAGCTGCATCAGGCCTTTACTTACAGACAGTGTTAAGGACTTAGTTAGGGAGAGTTTCCAGGCCTCAGAGATAAACTTGAGGGCCTTAGTAAGAGACACGTCAGGCTGTTCGTTAGGGACATCATCAGGGCGTTAGTTATGGACAGGTTCAGGGTATTAGTGAAAGACAGCTCAGGCAATTAGGCACACCTTCAGGGCCTTGGGTAGGGGCAGCGCCAGGGAGTAGTTGGGGAAAGAGTGAGGCCATTAGGTAAAGACAGACTCAGGGCCTTAGTTAGAGACAGTGTCAGGTTCTTTGTTAGGGACACTGTCATGGCCTCAGTTAAAGATAACTTGAGGGTCTTAGTTCGAGATAGTGTCAGGGCCTTAGTTATGGACATCTTTAGGGCCTCAGTTGGATGTAATTCGATGGCCTTAATAAGAGACATTTTGGGTCATTAGTGTCATCGTCTGGACCTTCGTGCCGTCTTCAGTACATCATTTCTGGGCCGCATCAGGGCAGTAATGAGGGACAGCTCAAGTTATTAGGGACCGTGTCAGGGTCTTAGTTAGGGAATGTTTCAGGACCTTTGTTAGGGAAAGAGTGAAGCCAGTAGTTAAAGACAGACTCAGGGCCTTAGTCAGAGACAGCCTCAGTCCTTAATTAGGGAGAGTGTCAGGGCCTCAGTTAAAGATAAGTTGAGGGTCTTTGTTAAGGACAGCCTCCAGGCCTCAGTTAGAGACAGGTTCCCGGGCTCGGGACTAAATTCAGGGTCTTAGTTAGGGACAGCATTAGGGATTTAGTTAGCATAAGAGACTCGACATTAGCTAAAGACAAGGTTAGGTTAAGGTGTAGGAATAGAGTCAGGAAATGACGTAGGGATAGTGTCAAGACCATGGCTACTTAGAGCATCAGTGCCTAATTTAGAACCAGTGTCAGGGCTTCAGGTAGGGACAGCGTCAGAGCCTGACTTAGGGAGAGCGACAGGGACTGAGTGAGGCCTAGAGTCAATGCCTTAGCTGGGGACAGTGTCAGGGCATGACTTAGGAGCAGCATAAGGGCCTCGGTAGGAAAGCCTAAGGGGTTTGTTAAAGACATTCTCAGGGCCTCTGTGAGAGACAGCCTCACAGCCTCACGTAGGGACAGCATCAAGGCTTACTTTGGGACAGTTTTAGGACCTTAATAAAACATGGGCCAGGATATAATAAGCTCAGGATACTGTCAGGACTTTAAATATTGACGGCAGCAGGGCCTTAGTTAGGGACACTGTCAAGGCCTTAGATAGGACTACCATCTGGGTCTCTGTTAGGTACTGTGTCAGGGCCTTTGTCAGCAAGAGTGTTAGGGCCATAGTTAGGGACAGTATCAGGGCCGGATTTAGGATGAGCATCTAGGCCTTAATTAGGGACAGTGTCACGGCCTTGGGACTAAATTCAGGGCCTGAGGTATTCACAGCATCAGGGCTTCAGTTAGCATAAGAGGCAGAACAGTTGCTAGGGACAGACTTAGGGTAAAGTTTAGGGATCGTGTCAGGAAATGACCTAGGGATACTGTCAAAACCTTAGTCACTGAGAGTATCAGGGCCTTAATTAGAACCAGTGTCAGGGCTTCAGACAAGGACAGTGTCAGAGCCTGACTTAGAGCCACAGGGACTGAGTGAGGCCTAGCGTCACGCCCTTAGTGGGGACACTGTCAGGGCACGATGTACGAGCTGCCTCAGGGCCTTTGTTGGGTCAGCAATAGGGTCTTAGTCAAAGACATGATCAAGGCCTGTCATAGTCACAGCTTCAAGGCCTGATTTAGGTATAGCTTCAGGGCCTAAATTAGGCACAGCCTCAGTCCTTCACTTAGGGACAGAGACAGGGCTTTCTTAGGGGTAGTGTCAGGACCTTGGTTAGAAATGGGTCCGATTCTGAACTCAGGATAGTGTCCGAATTTTAGTTATTGCCGGCAGCAGGACCTATATTAGGGACAGTTTCTGGACCATAGTTAGAAACAGTGACAGGGCCCTAGTTAAGACAAGTCTGGGCCCTAGTTATGGAGAGCATTAAGGCTGCTGTGAGGATAAGAGGCAGGAAATTAGCTCGGGACAGAGTCAGGTTCCATGCCAAGGATAGTGTCAGGAAATGAGCTAGGGATTGCGTGAAGACTTTAGTTATTGAGAGCATCAGGGCCTTAGTTAGGACCAGTGTCAGGGCCTTCATCAGGACCAGTGTCAGGGCTTGATGTAGGGTCAGCGTCAGAGCCTAAATAAGGTGAGGCAACAGGGCCTAAGTGAGGCCTATCTTTAGAGCCTGAGTGAGGGACAGTGTCAGTGCATGACTTAGGAGTAGTATAAGGGCCTCTGTAGTATCAGTATTAGCTTCTTCATTAAAGACCTTCTCAGGGCCTCTGATAGGGACAGCTTCAGGGCCTCACTTAGGGACAATGTCAGGGCTTACTTGAGGACAATTTCAAGACCTTGGTAAGAATTGGTTCAGGATATTAGCTCAGGATAATGTCAGGACTTTAGACATTCATGGTAGCAGGGCCTTAGTTAGAGACAGTGTCAGAGACTGCATTAGGACTAGCATCTGGGCCTCTGGTAGGTACCGTATCAGGACCTGAGTTAGGAATAGTGTTAGGGCTTTAGTGAGGGACAGTTCTGGGCCAGATTTAGGAAGAGCATCTAGGCCTCAGGGACAGTGCCACGGCCTTGGGACTAATTTAAGGGCCTGAGATAGGCTCATCATAAAGGCATCAGTTAGAAAAAGAGGCAAGACTGTTGCCCTAACTGCTGGGATCCCCCCATTTCCTGATGTGTGCCCAGTGGTGCGAGGACACCCCTGCCAGGTTCCCATCCCCTTGGTGGTGTGGGCACTGTGGTGAGAGTCTGATCATGCCTGGGTTCCTCACCTTTCTGCGCATTCACCTTGATACCAGCCCTGTGTCCCAAGCAACGATCCTTCCCCGGAGGGAACTTAACCCACGCAGGGAATCAAGCCGGGAGTTTGTCTTGTCCAACTTGCACAGGAAACTGGCATGAGATGTAGGGCTCATCTACTTGCGTTCACACTACGTGGCCCAGGGAAATTCTCACGGAGCCGAATCCAGCACCCTTCCTCCACCACATGTGTACAACAAAGGAGCACTGGGCAGTGGGTGTTCTCAGGCCAAGAGAGAAGTCCCTGTGCTTTGCTGCACCTGCTGGGTGGTTCAAATGTCCTCTGACCCTCCTCCTCTGGAAGCTTTTCACAGCTGACGCTACCCCTTGGCTCCGAAAGCAGAGAGGCGTAGAGGCCTTTCACACTGAAAGCGTGGGCTTGTTTCCCATGAAGAAAGTGTAGGCCGCCCACAACCCCCCACCCCAACCCCACCCCACCCCCATCTGGAGGCGTGCAGGTTGACACCATTTTGTTCTGCCCATGGAAAATACAAAGAGGCGTACACGATTTGGGCTGTCTGGTGAAAGAATTTTGAATCGGCGGCACCCTGAGTACCTTTCCTGAAGTTTGCTTCCTAGCTGGTTAAACTCGGCGTTCAGGGACGAGATGAGAACAAACTTGCTCAATGTGTGGCCAAGAGCCTTGATGCCCTGCCCTAAATGTTTGTGCTTCTGTCCAGCGTCACGCAAGTACTTTGACACGTAGGATTCTTACCTTTACTCTAAGCTGTCCCTGTTGGCTGAAGCAGTCGGCGTGTCTGTTTCGCAGCTTGAGAGGCAAGGCGTTAGGGGAGTCTACCAAGTGACTGGACTCCATTATAGCTAACTGAGAAACTGCGTCGAGGCTTTCGGGAGCCACTTACAGGGAAAGGTTGCAATTCGGAATTGGAGACTGTGCTGGCAAACGTCAGCAGCTCCTCTCCCTCGCAGTGCTCTTGGTGTGCCGACTCCTAACAGCCACCACGGTCCCCAGCTTGTGAACGGTCCCACTGTGAGCCGGTTTCATCCGTGAAAGATCCACGTGAGGCCGATCTCCAGCGATCGGGCTCCACGCCTTGAGCCTCTGGGACAGGGCAGCCCTGTGCCGATGTGCCCACCAGGGGACGCAACCGAAGTTTACTTACCACAGGAAAGCGCATCAAGGCCTCGTGTTCTCTCCATGAGATGAACGTGAGCTTGAAGGGTGATGCGTCAGAGCACACTGTGAACAGCTCGCCGGTACGCCTGTCTTGCCCCCTCTCACGGTCTCACGCACCCGGGCTCAGTTCCCTGTTGGAATGCTGAGTGGGAGCGCCAGCCTCCCTTCTGGACTCTGAAGCCTTCCACCCCTAATGGCAATTCGGTGTGTCTCTTACATGTGGGAAGGAATGAGGTCGCCCACAGCGGTTCTGACATGAAGGAACTAAAGACGCATGGTGCTGAGGAGCTGTTTCCTCTTGGAGGGAGCCAAAAGGCCAGAATGCCAAAGGTCTCTTTCAAAGCTGCTGGACGCTCTGCCGTTCTAGGCCTGAGATACGGACCTTGTGACGGCATGGAAACCCTGCGAGATTTAGGAGACACTGCCAGTGCCCGTGGCAATCCGGCAGGAAGAATCTTCAAGGCAGCGTGTCCTTTCCTTTACAAAACTGCGCCCAAGTGGCTGAGGCAGGTAGCATTTTACTTCACAGAACCGGTATCCTCTTATGCCTGTGGGTTACTCTAAATAAACGACACTGTGAGCAACCTCGTCCGAAAAGCCTTCGCAAACGGCTTGGAGACAACAGCAAGCGAGCGCAGTGGAGGCACAGACAATTATCCTAGATAGCAGCACAGTGTCTCTAGCAGAGATCGCCTCCCGGAGGATACTTACGCCACACCGAGGTTCCAGCAGGGACTTTTGCCTTGTAGCAGTACAACTCACTCAAGAAACAGGGGTGAGGTGTAGGGCTAATCTGACGTGCGCTCACTCTATGTGTCCGCGAGAAGGTTTCACGGAGCAGAAGGCATCACCGACCGCGACCACGTGTGTGCACCCAAGAAGCCCTGTGCCGTGGGTGTTCTCAGGCCGACAGAGAAGACCTATGTGTGTTGCACCCGCTTGGTGGTTCACACGTTGTGTGACCTTGTGCCTTTGGAAGATTTTCAGAGTTGGTGGCACCTCTGTGCTGCTAGCACAAAGAGGCGTAGAGGTCTTTCACACTTGAAGGAAGGTCTTGCATCTCATGGAGAAAATTTGTACATCGCCCATCAAATGGAGGCGTGCTGTTGACACCATTTCTTCTGCCCGTTTAAAACAGAAGTATTTGTACTCGATCTGGGATGCCAGGTGAAATGCTTGGCACTCCACATCACCCTGAGTATTTTTCCTGAAGTTTGATTCATAGCTGGGTAAACTCGGGCTTCAGAGGCTAGATGAGACCAAACGTGTTCAGGTTGTGGCGATAACCTTTGACCAAAGGCCTATACGCTTGTGCTTGTGGCGAGGGCTAGGCGAGAACGTTTACACACTGGGTTTTTACCTTTACCCTAAACTGTCTCTTTTGGCTGCAGCAGGCGGCGTGTCCATATCCCAGCCAGGGAAGCAGGCCGTTGGGGGAGTCTGCCAAGCGACAGGCCTCCACTCTAGATAACCGGGAAAATGCATCAAGGCCTTTGGAAGCCACTTTAAATGAAAGGCTCCTCTTCGGATTAGAAGACTTTGCCAGCGGACTTCAGCAGCTCCTCTCCTTCAGGGTGCTCCGGCTGTGAAGACTAGTGAAAGCCACCACGGTCCCCAGCTTTTGAACGACTCTTTCCTGAGTTCGTTTCATCCGTAGAAGCGCTGAGGGGTCTGATATCAACCAATCGGGCTGCGCACCGTGAGTCTCTGGGGTAGGGCAGTCGTGAGCCAGTGTGCCACCCAAGGAATGAAAAGCAAAGTTTCCTTACCACAGGAAGGCACACCGAGGCCCGGTGTGTTGTCTATGAAATTTACATGGGCTTGAAAAGTGAGGCCTCTACTACATTGTGGAAAAGTGAGGCCTCTACTACATTGTGGAAAAGTTCGGGTTAGTGTAGAGTTGCTTTTATCAGGTTTCTGGCCTTGTGAAAAAGTCAATCTGAAAGAATGGAGCCAATATGCAGAGAGAAGCAAGCTCTAAAGACGGAGAGTCTTGGTGGCATGAGTTCTCGGTTCCAGCTATCCAAAGATATCTACATCCCTCGCCCTCTTTGTGATTTGCTGAATCAGTCCTTTCTGTGATTTTAAGAGCTATTACATTCCCGATTTATCTCTCCTAATTTCTGTTAGGTTTCAGCTAAGAGAGTCCTATGCTGTTCACTCACTAGTAGTGACTCCCCAGTCAACCAGACCAGTATTGCTTTCTTAGTCCTCAGCCTCCTTGAAAGCCTGAAAATATAACACTGTTAATCATACACTAGGGGGAGGAGTTAAGATGACAGAATAGGAAGTCGTGGAGTTCACCTCTCCTCACAAGCGCATGAAGAATACATCTACAAAAGGAACAGTTCTCACAGAGCACCTGTTGAACACTAGCAGAGGACCTTGGACACCTAAAAGGACAAGAAAAATCCCCACACAACTGGGTAGGATGATAGAAAGAAAGAAAAATCGGAAATGGCATGGGAGCAGCACCCCTGGGGGTTGCTGAAAGAGAGGAGAGATTCCTGCATGCAGGGAAGCATCCTCACAGCAGGGAGATCAACTGGGAGCGAGAGGGAGCTTCAAGAGATTGGAGTGGAATGCAACAACTGGTCTGTGGAAGGCAGGACAGAGTAAGACCTAGGTGCATGGCCCATGCCGCAGCCCTGAGCATCCCAGCTTGAATTGTGTATCTCCTGGTGTGTGTGTGGGTGCTGGAATGTGGGATTCGAGAGTGGGCCCAGGAAGGGGACAGCTGTTGGCTGTGAAGAGACAGCCTGTAGGGATGGGAGTAAGGAGCTCCACAACTGGGTAATTTGCAGAAGAAGCCAGGGACACCATAGAAGCAAGGTGCCATTTTTGAGTAGTGCGCAAGAGGCAGAGTCGCCATTGCAACCCCCTTCCCCATGCACCAGCCCCTGCCTCTGCAGGCACTAGTAGGCGTGCCTGCCTCAGCAGTCTCACCCACCCCTCAAGCCAAAGCCTCTTCCAACTGTGCAGGCCCCGGCGGCCCAAGTGCCAACCCACCAAGCTCCTTGGGCCATGCCTGTCCCAGTGGTCATGCCTAATGACGCCTCCACCCCTGCCTGCCTGTGTGGGCATATGTGCTCTGGGACATCCTTGGGAAGAGATGCTGGTAGGAGGAACAAACACAGAGGAGGTGCTGAAACCACAGCTGAGCCCCAGAGGTCGTACAACTAAGGAAGACAAGCTGAAATCTCTCCTAGCAGCTACATGAACCACAGGGTTACACCTCTGCTGACAGCTTCCTATACTCAGAACCTGTGGAACATCTGAATGGACAAAACAAGCACTCCTGTAGCTGAGACAAGTCTGGCTTTAACAGCTGTAGGTTTTGTGGGCATGTACACATGGAGGTTGAGACAGTCCAAAGTCTCAGCTACCTCCATTGCTCCCACAGCAGGTCCACGTGCATGACAAATGCAATCCTGGGACCTGACCTCAGTGGATCTGCACTGGTGGCCTGGTGAAAACAACACCTGAGAACAATTTGCCTGCCTTCTCACAGTTAAGGTGGGACTGAGCAGTGTCAGCAACAGTGTACTTTGTGAGACTGCACAATGGGAAAAAGGGGTCACAACAGAGCACACTTGGAGGTGAACAGTCCCAGAGAAGGAATACTCGGAGGCTTCTCTCCCAGTGGGAATGCTCCAATCCCACCTAATTCACATGGAATATCAGAAACACAGCTAAGAAACAAATCTTGAGGCCTCTACTTCAACAACTAGGGACTACACCACGCCTCTGACAGGGCAGTGACAACCACAAAGGGGAGACCTCGCTCAATATCTACCTCAACCACAAGGGGGCAGACAGCAGAAGGAAGAGGAGCTACAATCCAGCAGCCTGCAGAAAGACCACAAACACAATAAGTTAGACAAAATTAGATGACAGAGAAATCTCTTATGGACAAAGGAACAAGATTAAAACTTACAAGAACAAATAAATGAAGAGGAGATAGGAAATCTATCTGAAATGGAATTCAGCATAATGATAGTAAAGATGATCCAAGATCTCAGAAAAAGAATGGAGGCATAGATTGAGAAGATGCAAGGCAAGTTTAACAAATACCTAGAAGAACTAAAGAACAAACAGAGATGAACAACACAATAACTGAAATGAAAAAAATACTCTAGAAGGAATCAATAGCAGAATAACTGTGGCAAAAAAAAAAAGATAAGTGAGCTGGAAGACAGAATGGTGGGAATCACTGCCATGGAACAGAATAAAGAAAAATAAAAAGAAATGAGGACAGTCTCAGAGACCTTTGGGACGTTAAATGCACTAACATTTGAATTATAGGTGTCCAAGAACAAGAGAAAGAGAAAAGGTCTGAGAAAATATTTGAGGAGATTATAGTCAAAAACTTCCTGAACATGGGAAAGGAAATAGTCACCCAATTCCAAGAAGTGCAGAAAGTCCCATGCAGGATAAACCCAAGGAGGAAAATGCCGAGACACATATTAATCAAACTAACAAAAATTAAATGCAAAGAAAATATATTAAAAGCAACAAGGGAAAATCAACAAATAACATATAAGGGAGTCACCATAAGATTATCAACTGATTTTTCAGCAGAAACTCTGCAGGCCAGAAGGAAGTGGCATGATATAATTCATGTAGTAGAAGGGAAAACCTACAACCAAGAATACTCTAACAAGAAAGCTCTCATTCAGATTTGACAGAGAAATCAAAACATTTACAAAAAATCAAAAACTAAGAGAATTCAGCACCACTAAACCAGTCCTACAACAAATGCTAAAGGAACTCCTTTAAGCAGGGGGAAAAAAAGACCACAACTAGAAACAAGAAAATCACAAATGGGAACGCTAACTGGTAAAGGCAAACATACAGTAAAATCAGGAAATCATCCAAACACAAATATGATATAAAAACCAGCAACAGTGAGAAGAGTACAAATGCAGGAAAAGGGAATTGCATTTGAAACGAAGAGACCAGCAAATTAAAACAACCTTGTATACATATAGACTGCTTTATCAAAACCCCATGAGATTTGTTTTTCTCTTTCTGACATACTTCACTCTGTATGACAGACTCTAGAAAACAAATACCATATGTTAACACATATATATGGAATTTAAAAAAATGGTTCTGATGAACCTAGGGGTAGGACAGGAATAAAGACACAGACATAGGGACTGGACTTGAGGACATGGAGAGGGGAAGTGTAAGCTGGGACAAAGTGAGAGAGTAGCATTGACATATATACACTACCAAATGTAAAATAGATAGCTAGGGGGAAACAGCTGCATAGCACAGGGAGATCAGCTCAGTGCTTTGTGACCACATAAGAGGTGGGATAGGGAGGGTGGGAGGGAGACACAAGGGGGAGGAGATATGGGGCTATATGTATACTTATAGCTGATTCACTTTTTTATACAGTAGAAACTAACACAACATTGTAAACAAATTATACTCCAATAAAGATGTTACAAGAAGAAAAAAAAAACCTCATGGGGAATGCAAACCAAACAACTACAATAGATATGCACACACAAAAGAAAAAAGAACCCAAACACAGCACTAAAAATAGTCATCACACCATAAGAGAAGAGAACAAAAGAGGAGGGAAGAAAGAAGACCTACAAAAACGAACCCAAAACAATTAAAATGACAATAGGAACATACATGTTGATAATTACCTTAAATGTAAATTGATTAAATGCTCCAACTGAAAGACTGGCTGAATGGATACCAAAACAAGACCCCTATATATGCTGTTTACAAGAGACCTACTTCAGAACTAGGGACACATAACAGACTGAGGGGATGGAAAAAGATATGCCATGCAAATGGAAATCAAAAGAAAGCTGGAGTAGCAGTACTCATATAAGACAAGAACACTTTAAAATTAAGACTGTTACAAGAGACAAGGAAGGTCACTACATAATGATCAATGGATCAATACAAGAAGAAAATATAACAATTGTAAATATATATGCACCCAACATAGGAGCACCTTAATACATAAGGCAAATGCTAACAGCCATAAAAGCGGAAATCAACAATCACACAATAATAGTGGGAGACTCTAACACCCCACTAACACCAATGGACAGATCATCCAGACAGAAAAATTAATAAGGAAACACAACCCTTAAATGACACATTAGACCAAATAGAATTAATTGATATTAATAGGGCTTTCCATCCAAAAGCAGCAGAATACACTTTCTTCTCAAGTACACCAGAATGTTCTGGAAGGTAGATCACATCTTGGGACACAAATCAAGCCTTGATACATTTAAGAAAATTGAAATTATATCAAGCATCTTTTCTGACCACAGCACTATGAGATATGAAATCAATTAAAGGAAAAAAAGAACTGTAAAAACACAAACACATTGACGCTAAACAATGTTATTAAATACCCAATGGGTCACTGAGGAAATCAAAGGGGAAATCAAAAAATGCCTAGAGACAAATGACAATGAAAGCACGTCAATCCAAAACCTATGGGACTCAGCAAAAGTAGTTCTAAGAGGGAAGTTGATAGCAATACCAGCTTACTTCAAGAAACAAGAAAAATCTCAAAAAAACCCCACAAAAACCAATAAAACCCCATAGCACAGGGAGATCAGCTCGGTGCTTTGTGACCACCTGGAGGGGTGGGATAGGGAGGTGGGAGGGAGGGAGACACAAGAGGGAAGAGATATGGGAACATATGTATATGTATAACTGATTCACTTTGTAATAAAGCAGAAACTAACACACCATTGCAAAGCAATTATACTCCAATAAAGATGTAAAAAAAAAAAACCCAAAACAATCAAACTTTACATCTAATGTAACTAGAGAAAGAAGAACAAGCAAGACCCAAACAGTACAATAGAAGGAAAGAAATCATAACGATCAGAGCAGAAATAAATGAAATAGAGATGAAGAAAACAATAGAAAAGATCAATGAAACTAACTGCTGGTTCTTTGAGAAGAAAAACAAAATTGATAAACCTTTAGCCAGACTCATCAAGAAAAAAAGGGAGAGGACTCAAATCAATAAAATTTGAGGAGGGGGACCTTGAAGATGGCGGAAGAGTAAGACGCAGAGATCGCCTTCCTCCCCACGGATACACCAGAAATACATCTACACGTGGAACAACTCCTACAGAACACCTACTGAAGGCTGGCAGAAGACCTCAGACCTCCCAAAAGGCAAGAAACTCCCCACATACCTGTGTAGGGCAAAAGAAAAAAAGAAAAAACAGAGACAAAAGAATAAAGACGGAACCTGCACCAGTGGGAGGGAGCTGTGAAGGAGGAAAAGTTTCCACACACTAGGAAGCCCCTCCGCGGGCGGAGACTGCGGGAGGCGGAGGGGGGAGCTTCGGGACCGCGGAGTAGTGCACAGCGACGGGTGCGGAGGGCAAAGCGGGGAGATTCCCGCCCAGAGGATCGGTGCCGACCGGCACTCACCAGCCTGAGAGGCTTGTCTGCTCACCCGCCGGGGCGGGCGGGGCTGCGAGCTGAGGCTCAGGTTTCGGTTTTGGACGGAGCGCAGGGAGAGGACTGGGGTTGGCGGCTTGAACATAGCCTGAAGGGGTTAGTGCACCACGACTAGCCGGGAGGGACTTCGGGGAAAAGCCTGCACCTGCCGAAGAGGCAAGAGACTTTTTCTTCCCTCTTTGTTTCCTGGTGCACGAGGAGAGGGGTTTAAGAGCGCTGCTTAAAGGAACTCCAGAGACGGGCGCGAGCCGCGGCTAAAAGCGCGAACCCCAGAGACGGGCGCGAGCCGCGGCTAAAAGCGCGAACCCCAGAGACGGGCGCGAGCCGCGGCTAAAAGCGCGGACCCCAGAGACGGGCGGGAGACGCTGCTGCTGCCGCCACCAAGGGGCCTGTGTGCGAGCACAGGTCACTCTCCACACCCCTCTTCCGCGGAGCCTGTGCAGTCCGCCACTGCCAGGTTCCCGGGAACCAGGGACAACTTCCCCGGGAGAACGCACGGTGGGCCTCAGGCTGGTGCAACGTCACGCCGGCCTCTGCCGCAACGTCACGCCGCCTCTGACGCCGCAGGCCCGCCCCGCACGCAGTGCCCCTCCTTCCCCCACCCCCACCCCCGGCCTGAGTGAGCCAGAGCCCCCGAATCAGCGGCTCCTTTAACCCTGTCCTGTCTGAGCAAAAAACAGACGCCCTCCAGCGACCTACACGCAGAGGCAGGGCCAAACCCAAAGCTGAGCTCCTGTGAGCTGTGAGAACAAAGAAGAGAAAGGGAAATCTCTCCCAGCAGCCTCAGAAGCAGCGGATTAAAGCTCCACAATCAACTTGATATGCCCTGCATCTGTGGAATACCTGAATAGACAAGGAATGATCCCAAATTGAAGAGGTGGAATTTAGGAGCGAGATCTATGATTTTTTTCCCTTTTCCTCTTTTTGTGAATGGGTACGTGTATGCTTCTGTGTGAGATCTTGCCTGTATACTCTTGCTTCCACCATTTGTCCTAGGGCTCTATCTGTCCATGGTTTTTAAAAAAAATTTTTTTTTCTCAATAATTAATTTTAATTGTAATAACTTTATTATACTTTACCTTCGTTCTTTCTTTCTTTCCTTCCTTCCTTCCCTCCTTTAGACAACGAATCACCCCAAATTGAGGAGGTGGTCTCTGAGAGCAAGATTTATGATTTTTCCCCCTTTACCTCTTTTTGTGAAGGTGTATGTGTATGCTTCTGTGTAAGATTTTCTCTGTATAGCTTTGCTTCCAACATTTGTCCTAAGGTTCTATCCGTCCCTTTTTTTTTTTTTAATATTTTTTAATTCAATAACTATATTATACTTTATTTTATTTTTACTGTATCTTCTTTCTTTCTGTCTTTTTTCCTTCTTTCCCTCCTTCCTTCCTTCCTTCCTCCCTCCCGCCCTCCCTCCTTTCTTTCCTTCTTTGCTTCTTTCTTCCTTCCTTCCTTTCCTCCTTTCCTTCTTTCTTTCCTCATACTTCTACTAATTCTCTCTACTTTTTCTCCCTTTTATTCTGAGCCGTGTGGATGAAAGGCTCTTGGTGCTCCAGCCAGGAGTCAGGGCTCTGCCTCTGAGGTAGGAGAGCCAACTTCAGGACACTGGTCAACAAGAGACCTCCCAGCTCCACATAATATTAAACGGCAGAAATCTCCCAGAGACCTCCATCATAACACCAGCACCCAGCTTCACTCAACGACCAGCAAGCCACAGTGCTAGACAACCTATGCCAAACAACTAGCAAAACAGGAACACAACCCCACCCATTAGCAGAGAGGCTGCCTAAAATCATAATAAGGCCACAGACACCCCAAAACACACCACCAGACGTGAACCTGCCCACTAAAGAGACAAGATCCAGCCTCATCCACCACAACACAGGCACTAGTCCCCTCCACCAGGAAGCCTACACAACCCACTGTAACAACCTTAGCCACTGGAGACAGACATCAAAAACAACGGGAACTACGAACGTGCAGCCTGCAAAAAGGAGACCCCAAACACAGTAAGATAAGCAAAATGAGAAGACAGAAACACACACAGCAGATGAAGGAGCAAGATAAAAATGCACCAGACCTAACAAATGAAGAGGAAATAGGCAGTCTACCTGAAAAAGAATTCAGAATAATGATAGTACGGATGATCCGAAATCTTGGAAGTAGAATGGACAAAATGCAAGAAACAGTTAACAAGGACCTAGAAGAAATAAAGATGAAATAAGCAATGATGAACAACGCAATAAATGAAATTAAAAGTACTCTAGATGGGATCAATAACAGAATAACTGAGGCAGAAGAACGGATAAGTGACCTGGAAGATAAAATAGTGGAAATAACTACTGCAGAGCAGAATAAAGAAAAAAGAATGAAAAGAACTGAGGACAGTCTCAGAGACCTCTGGGACAACATTAAACACACCAACATTCGAATTATAGGGGTTCCAGAAGAAGAAGAGAAAAAGAAAGGGACTGAGAAAATATTTGAAGAGATTATAGTTGAAAACGTCCCTAATATGGGAAAGGAAATAGTTAATCAAGTCCAGGAAGCACAGAGAGTCCCATACAGGATAAATACAAGGAGAAATACGTCAAGACACATATTAATCAAACTGTCAAAAATTAAATACAAAGAAAGCATATTAAAAGCAGCAAGGGAAAAACAACAAATAACACACAAGGGAATCCCCATAAGGTTAACAGCTGATCTATCAGCAGAAACCCTGCAAGCCAGAAGGGAGTGGCAGGACATACTGAAAGTGATGAAGGAGAAAAACCTGCAACCAAGACTACTCTACCCAGCAAGGATCTCATTCAGATTTGATGGAGAAATTAAAACCTTTACAGACAAGCAAAAGCTGAGAGAGTTCAGCACCACCAAACCAGCTTTACAACAAATGCTAAAGGAACTTCTCTAGACAAGGAACACAAGAGAAGGAAAAGACCTATAATAACGAACCCAAAACAATATAGAAAATGGGAATAGGAACATACATATCGATAATTACCTTAAATGTAAATGGACTAAATGCTCCCACCAAAAGACACAGATTGGCTGAATGGATACAAAAAGACCCTTATATATGCTGTCTACAAGAGACCCACTTCAGACCTAGAGACACATACAGACTGAAAATAAGGGGATGGAAAAAGATATTCCATGCAAATGGAAACCAAAAGAAAGCTGGAGTAGCAATTCTCATATCAGACAAAATAGACTTTAAAATAAGGACTATTAGAAGAGACAAAGAAGGACACTACATAATGATCAAGGGATCGATCCAAGAAGAAGATATAACAATTGTAAATATTTATGCACCCAACATAGGAGCACCTCAATACATAAGGCAAATACTAACAGCCATAAAAGGGGAGATCGACAGTAACACATTCATAGTAGGGGACTTTAACACCCCACTTTCACCCATGGACAGATCATCCAAAATGAAAATAAATAAGGAAACACAAGCTTTAAATGATACATTAAACAAGATGGACTTAATTGATATTTATAGGACACTCCATCCAAAAACAACAGAATACACATTTTTCTCAAGTGCTCATGGAACATTCTCCAGGATAGATCATATCTTGGGCCACAAATCAAGCCTTGGTAAATTTAAGAAAATTGAAATTGTATCAAGTATCTTTTCTGACCACAACGCCATGAGACTAGATATCAATTACAGGAAAAGATCTGTAAAAAATACAAACACATGGAGGCTAAACAATACACTACTTAATAATGAAGTGATCACTGAAGAAATCAAAGAGGAAATAAAAAAATACCTAGAAACAAATGACAATGGAGACACAACGACCCAAAACCTATGGGATGCAGCAAAAGCAGTTCTAAGGGGGAAGTTTATAGCAATACAAGCCCACCTTAAGAAGCAGGAAACATCTCGAATAAACAACCTAACCTTGCACCTCAAGCAATTAGAGAAAGAAGAACAAAAAAACCCCAAAGCTAGCAGAAGGAAAGAAATCATAAAAATCAGATCAGAAATAAATGAAAAAGAAATGAAGGAAACGATAGCAAAGATCAATAAAACTAAAAGCTGGTTCTTTGAGAAGATAAACAAAATAGATAAACCACTAGCCAGACTCATCAAGAAAAAAAGGGAGAAGACTCAAATCAATAGAATTAGAAATGAAAAAGGAGAAGTAACAACTGACACTGCAGAAATAAAAAAAATCATGAGAGATTACTACAAGCCACTCTATGCCAATAAAATGGACAATCTGGAAGAAATGGACAAATTCTTAGAAATGCACAACCTGCCAAGACTGAATCAGGAAGAAATAGAAAATATGAACAGACCAATCACAAGCACTGAAATTGAAACTGTGATTAAAAATCTTCCAACAAACAAAAGCCCAGGACCAGATGGCTTCACAGGTGAATTCTATCAAACGTTTAGAGAAGAGCTAACACCTATCCTTCTCAAACTCTTCCAAAATATAGCAGAGGGAGGAACACTCCCAAATTCCTTCTATGAGGCCACCATCACCTTGATACCAAAACCAGACAAGGATGTCACAAAGAAAGAAAACTACAGGCCAATATCACTGATGAACATAGATGCAAAAATCCTCAACAAAATACTAGCAAACAGAATCCAACAGCACATTAAAAGGATCATACACCATGATCAAGTGGGCTTTATTCCAGGAATGCAAGGATTCTTCAATATACGCAAATCTATCAATGTGATAAACCATATTAACAAATTGAAGGAGAAAAACCATATGATCATCTCAATAGATGCAGAGAAAGCTTTCGACAAAATTCAACACCCATTTATGATAAAAACCGTGCAGAAAGTAGGCATAGAGGGAACTTTCCTCAACATAATAAAGACCATATATGACAAGCCCACAGCAAACATCATCCTCAATGGTGAAAAACTGAAAGCATTTCCACTAAGACCAGGAACAAGACAAGGTTGCCCACTCTCACCACTCTTATTCAACATAGTTTTGGAAGTTTTAGCCACAGCAATCAGAGAAGAAAAGGAAATAAAAGGAATCCAAATCGGAAAAGAAGAAGTAAAGCTGTCACTGTTTGCAGATGACATACATAGAGAATCCTAAAGATGCTACCAGAAAACTACTAGAGCTAATCAATGAATTTGGTAAAGTAGCAGGTAAAAAGTTAATGCACAGAAATCTCTGGCATTCCTATATACTAATGATGAAAAATCTGAAAGTGAAATCAAGAAAACACTCCCATTTACCATTGCAACAAAAAGAATAAAATATCTATGAATAAACCTACCTAAGGAGACGAAAGACCTGTATGCAGAAAATTATAAGACACCGATGAAAGAAATTAAAGATGATACAAATAGATGGAGAGATATACCATATTCTTGGATGGGAAGAATCAACATTGTGAAAATGATTCTACTACCCAAAGCAATCTACAGATTCAATGCAATCCCTATCAAACTACCACTGGCATTTTTCACAGAACTAGAACAAAAAATTTCGCAATTTGTATGGAAACACAAAAGACCCCGAATAGCCAAAGCAATCTTGAGAACGAAAAAAGGAGCTGGAGGAATCAGGCTCCCTGACTTCAGACTATACTACAAAGCTACAGTAATCAAGACAGTATGGTACTGGCACAAAAACAGAAAGATAGATCAATGGAACAGGATAGAAAGCCCAGAGATAAACCCACGCACATATGGACACCTTATCTTTGATAAAGGTGGCAGGAATGTACAGTGGAGAAAGGACAGCCTCTTCAATAAATGGTGCTGGGAAAACTGGACAGGTACATGTAAAAGTATGAGATTAGATCACTCCCTAACACCATACAGAAAAATAAGCTCAAAATTGATTAAGGACCTAAATGTAAGGCCAGAAACTATCAAACTCTTAGAGGAAAACATAGGCAGAACACTCTATGACATAAATCACAGCAAGGTCCTTTCTGACCCACCTCCTAGAGTAATGGAAATAAAAACAAAAATAAACAAATGGGACCTAATGAAACTTCAAAGCTTTTGCACAGCAAAGGAAACCATAATCAAGACCAAAAGACAACCCTCAGAATGGGAGAAAATATTTGCAAATGAAGCAAATGACAAAGGATTAATCTCCAAAATTTACAAGCAGCTCATGCAGCTCAATAACAAAAAAAACAAACAACCCAATCCAAAAATGGGCAGAAGACCTAAATAGACATTTCTCCAAAGAAGATATACAGAATGCCAACAAACACATGAAAGAATGCTCAACATCATTAATCATTAGAGAAATACAAATCAAAACTACAATGAGATATCATCTCACACCAGTCAGAATGGCCATCATCAAAAAATCTAGAAACAATAAATGCTGGAGAGGGTGTGGAGAAAAGGGAACACTCTTGCACTGCTGGTGGGAATGTGAATTGGTTCAGCCACTATGGAGAACAGTATGGAGGTTCCTTAAAAAACTACAAATAGAATTACCATATGACCCAGCAATCCCACTACTGGACATATACCCTGAGAAAACCAAAATTCAAAAAGAGTCATGTACCAAAATGTTCATTGCAGCTCTATTTACAATAGCCCGGAGATGGAAACAACCTAAGCGCCCATCATCGGATGAATGGATAAAGAAGATGTGGCACATATATACAATGGAATATTACTCAGCCTTAAAAAGAAATGAAATTGAGCTATTTGTAATGAGATGGATAGACCTAGAGTCTGTCATACAGAGTGAAGTAAGTCAGAAAGAAAAAGACAAATACCGTATGCTAACACATATATATGGAATTTAAGGGGGAAAAAAATGTCATGAAGAACCTAGGGGTAAGACAGGAATAAAGACGCAGACCTACTGGAGAACGGACTTGAGGATATGGGGAGGGAGAAGGGTGAGCTTTGACAGGGCGAGAGAGAGTCATGGACATATACACACTAACAAACGTAGTAAGGTAGATAGCTAGGGGGAAGCAGCCGCAAGGCACAGGGATATTAGCTCGGTGCTTTGTGACAGCCTGGAGGGGTGGGATAGGGAGAGTGGGAGGAGGGAGACGCAAGAGGGAAGACATATGGGAACATATGTATATGTATAACTGATTCACTTTGTTATAAAGCAGAAACTAACACACCATTGTAAAGCAATTATACCCCAATAAAGATGTTTAAAAAAATAAAAAATAAAAAAAAATAAAATTTGAAATGAAAAAGGAGAAGTTACAACAGACACCACAGACATAGAAAGGATCATAAGAGACTACTACAAGCAACTATACACCAATAAAATGGACAACCTAGAAGAAATGGAAAAAGTCATAGAAAGGTAAAACCTTCCAAGACTGAAGGAGGAAGAAATAGAAAATATAAACAGACCAGTCACAAGCAACGAAATGGAAACTGTGGTTAAAACACTCCCAAAAAAGAAAAGTCCAGGACCACGTGCTTCACAGGTGAATTCTGTCAAACATTTAGAGAAGAGTTAACGCCTACCCTTCTGAAACTCTTCCAAAAAATTGCATTGGGAGGAATACCCCCAAGGTCATTCTATGAGGCAACCATCACCCTGATACCAAACCAGACTAAGATATCACAAAAAAAGGAATTTACAGGCCAATATCACTGATGAACATAGATGCAAATATCCTCAACATAATACTAACAAACTGAATCCAATAACACATTAAAATGTTCATACACCGTGATTAAGCAGTATTTATCCCAGGGAAGCAAGGATTCTTCAATATATACAAATCAATCAATGTGATACACATCATTAACAAATTGGAGAATAAAAAACATATAATCTGGTCCCATTTGTTTGTTTTTATTATCATTACTCTAGGAGGTGGGTCAAAAAAGATCTTGCTGTGATTTATGTGAAAGAGTGTTTTTCCTACGTTTTCCTATTAGAGTTTTATAGTGTCTGCCTTATATTTAGGTCTTTAATCCGTTTTGAGTTTTTGTATGGTGTTAAGTAGTGTTCCAATTTCATTCTTTTACAAGAGCTGTCTAGTTTTCCCAGCACCAATTATTGAAGAGACTGTCTTTTTCTCCATTGTGTATTCTTGCCTGCCTTTTCATATTTTAGGTGACCATAGGTGTGTGAGTTTATCTCTGGGCTTTCTATCCTGTACCATTGATCTATAATTAAAATGTTTTGCACAGCAAAGGAAATGATAAGACGAAAAGACAACCCTCAGTTGGGAGAAAATATTTGCAAACGAAGCAATGGACAAAGGATTAATCTCTAAAATATACAAACAGCTCATGCAGCTCAATATTAAAAAAAAAAAAACACACACACAACAAAACAACCCAGTCAAAAAATGGGCGGAAGACCTAAATGGACAATTCTCCAAAGAAGACATACAGATAACCAAGAGGCACATGAAAAGATGCTCAAAGTCACTAATTGTTAGAGAAATGCAAATCAAAACTGCAATGATGTATCACCTCACACTGGTCAAAATGGCCATCATCAAAAAATCTACAAACAATAAATACTGGAGAGGGTGTGGAGGAAAGGGAAACCCTCCAACACTGTTGGCGGGAATGTAAATTCATACAGCCACTATGGAGAACAGTATGGAGGTTCCTTTAAAAAATAAAAATAGAACTAACATATGACCCAGCAAACCCTCTACTGGGCATATACTCTGAGAAAACCATAATTCAAAAAAACACATGTACCCCAGTGTTCACTGCAGCACTATTTACAATAGCCAGGTCATGGAAGCAACCTATACATCCATTGACAGATAAATGGATAAAGATGTGGTACATATATACAATGGAATATTACTCAGCCATAAAAAGCAATGAAACAGGGTCATTTGTAGAGGTGTGAATGGACCTAGAGTCTGTCATACAGGGTGAAGTAAGAGAAAAAAAAATTCATATATTAAGGTATATATGTAGAGTCTAGAAAAATGGTACAGATGAGTTTATTTGCAGGGCAGGAACAGAGGTCAGTTGTAGAGGATGGACATGTGGGCATGGGGGTTTGGGGGAAGGGAAGTGTGAGATGAATTGGGAAATTAGGATTGACATATATACACTACCATGTGTAAAATAGATAGCTAGTGGGAACATGCAGTATAGTACAGGGAGCTCAGCCTGGTGCTCTGTGATGACCTAGATGGGTGGGGAGTGGGAGGGAGGTCCAAGAGGGAGGATATATATTTATACATATAGCTATTTCACTTCACTGTACAACAGAAACTAACACAACATTGTAAATCAGCTATACTCCAATAAATATACATATATATTATTGTAAAAAAATACAATCATCTCAATAGATGCAGGAAAAGCTTTTGAAAAATTCAACACCGATTTTTGATAATAACTCTCTGGAAAGTGGGCTTAGAGGGAACCTACCTCAATGTAATAAAGGCCGTATATGACAAACCTACAGCTAACATCATACTCAATGGTGAAAAGTTGAAAGCATTGCCTCTAGGGTCAGGATCAAGGCAAGGATGTCCACTCTCACCACTTTTATTCAACGTAGCTTTGGAAGTCCTAGCCATGGCAATCAGAAAAGAAAAAGAAACAAAAGGAATCCAAATTGAAAAAGAAGAATTCACTGCTTGCAGATGACATGATACTATACATAGAAAATCCTAAAGATGCCACCAGAAAATTACTAGAGCTAATCAATGCATTTGGTAAAGTTGCAGGATACAAAATTAATACACAGAAATCTCTTGCATTCCTATACACTAACAACAAAAAGATCAGAAAGAGAAATTAGGGAAACAATCTCATTTACCATTGAAACAAAAAGAATAAAATACCTAAGAATAAACCTACCTAAGGAAGCAAATGACCTGTACTCGGAAAACTGTAAGAAACTGACGAAAGAAATCAAAGATGACACAAACAGATAGAGAGATATACCATGTTCTTGGATGGGAAAAATCAACATTGTAAAAATGACTATACTACCCAAAGCAATCTACAGATTCAATGCAATCCCTATCAAATTACCAATGGCATTTTTCACAGAATTAGAACAAAAAATTTTACAATTTGCGTGGAAACACAAAAGACCCTGAATAGCCAAAGCAATCTTTAGAAAGAAGAACAGAGCTGGAAGAGTCATTCTCCCTGACTTCAGACTCTACCAGAAGTTACAGTAATTGAGACAGTATGGTATTGGCACACACATAAAAAAAGAAACATAGATCAGTGGAGCAAGATAGAAAGTCCAGAAATAAAACCATGCACCTGTGGCCACCTAATCTATGACAAAGTAGGCAAGAATATACAATGGAAAAAAGACAGTCTCTTCAATAAATGTTGCTGGGAAAACTGGACAGCTACATGTTAAAGAATGAAATTAGAACACTCCCTAACACCATACACAAAAATAAACTCAAAATGGACTAAAGACCTAAATGTAAGGCTGGATACTATAAAACTCTTAGAGGAAAACATAGGCAGAACACTCTTTGAAGTAAATTGCAGCAAGATCTTTTTCTGATCCACCTCTTAGAGTAATGAAAATAAAAACAAATATAAACAAATGGGCCTGATTAAACTTAAAATCTTTTGCACAGCAAAGGAAATCATAAACAAAATGAAAAGACAATCCACAGAATGGGAGAAAATATTTGCAAATGAAGCAACTGACAAGGTTTTAATCTCCAATATATACAAACAGCTCATGCAGTTCAATATGAAAAAAACAAATAACCCAATCGACATATGGGCAGAAGATCTAAATAGACATTTCTGCAAAGAAGACATACAGATGGGCAAAAAGCACATGAAAAGATGCTCATCACCACTATTTACTAGAGAGGTGCAAATCAAAACTACAAGGAGGTATCACCTTACACCGGTTAGAATGGCCATCATCAAAAAGTCTACAAACAATAGGACCTCCGTGGTGGCGCAGTGCTTAAGAATCCACCTGCCAGTGAAAGGGACATGAGTTGAAGCCGTGGTCCAGGAAGATCCCACATGCCATGGAGCAACTAAGCTCGTGTGCCACAACTACTGAGCCTGCATGCCATAGCTACTGAAGCCCACATGCCATAACCACTGAAGCCCATGCACCTAGAGCCCATGCTCGGCAACAAAAGAAGCCACCACAATGAGAAGCCTGCACTCCAAAACAAAGAGTAGCCCTCAATTGCACAACTAGAGAAAGCCTGCACACAGCAATGAAGACCCAATATAGCGAAAAATAAATAATTAAATTTACATTTAAAAAATCTTCAAACAATAAATGCTGGAGAGAGTGTGGAGAAAAGAGAACTCCTACACTGTTGGTGGGAATGTAAATTGGTACAGCCACTATGGAGAACAGTATGGAGGTTCCTTTAAAACTAAAGATAGAGCTACCATATGATACAGCAATCCCACTCCTGGGCATATATCCGGATAAAACCATAATTCGAAAGGATGCATGCACCCCAGTGTTCATTGCAGTACTATTTACAATAACCAGGACATGGAAGCAGCCTAAATGTCCATCAACAGAGGAATGGATAAAGAAGTGGTACATATATACAATGGAATATTACTCAGCCATAAAAAGGAATGAAATAATGCCATTTGCAGTGACATGGATGGACCTAGACATTGTCATACAGAGTGAAGTAAGTCAGAAAGAGAAAGACAATTACTGTATAATATCGCTTATATATGGAATCTAGAAAAATGGTACAGATGAACTTATTTGCAAAGCAGAAATGGAGTGACAGATGTAGAAAACAAACTTATGGTTACCAAGTGGACAAGGGGGTGGTGGCGGAATGAATTGGGAGACTGGGTTGACATTTATGCACTACCTTGTATAAAATGGATAACTAATGAGAACCTACTGTATAACACAGGGAACACTACTCAATGGTCTGTGGTGTCCTAAATGGGAAGGAAGTCTAAAAAAGAGTGGATATATGCATATGCGTGACTGATTCACTTTGCTGTACAGCAGTAACTACCACAACATTGTAAAGCAACTATACTCCAATAAAAATTATTTAAAAAATCATACACTCGGTCCATGAATCCACACCTTGGTGGCTTTCCTTCTTCCCCTCTTTGGCCTCTCTGGCTCTAAATCACTCTCTTGAATTCCTTTGATAACCCTATAAATCCTTCCATTACCTGGCTTCCCCTCCTTATCCAAGTTCTGTCTCAAGCATCTGCTCTTTCTCTGCATACATTTTTTCTCAGGTATCATCCATTCTATGGCCTCAGTAAATACTTAGTGGCTCCCACATTCATAGCCCCAGCCCTGATTTTCCTCTTAATTGTGCTTCGGGGTTACTTACCGAACTCTCCATCTCTCCAGCAGTCTCAGCACGTCTCAAGAGGAGCTCAGCAATTTACACCGAAAATGTGGCATTTCTATCAGTAACTGGGCTTCAGTTTTGCTACTGCCAAGCCTGGAAATTTGAAGTCATCTCTGGGTATCTTCCCATATCCTCTTTTATCTCATCAGTAGACATGGCAGAAATTGTCATTGTCACAGGAAACAGAGAGCTTAGTGAACTTTCTCAATGTCAGAAAGATAATGAGCAGAAGAGCCAGCACCCCCAGGTTTGGCACTGATGGTGTTTCCCAACGTGTGCTGAGGAAGCCTTATTTAACCACAGTGAATCATCCCTAAAATAGAACGGCTGCCTGATAGGGTTAGGATACATGTCCAACTGCCCCAGCAGTGACAACCTCACTTCCCAAGCTAGAGGACTAGAGCCTAAAAATCTTACAAATGCAATGTATTGTCTTTTCTTTGGTTTATCTCAACTGTTATTCCCAAGAGTAGCCCAACAAAAGTTGTGTAAATTGCCAGATCATATCTAACAGGTATGTTTCTCTGTTTAAACCTAATTCATAGAATTTGAGGCTTTCATGTTTAAAGGGAACCCAGAGGCCACCTAATATAGACCTCTGCACAACACACACTGTCTTGTTATACAGTGGGGTAAATGGCCCTCAGACATCAGCTCCAACGGCTCAGTGATGGGAATTCAAGTACTTGAATGATTTTGTTTGTTAGAAACACTTCCTTATGTTAGGACAGCATGATTTCTGCATAGCTTTCACCCACTCTTAATTATTCCTCTGCAGCTACATGGCAGCCTTTCCAAAACATGAAGACTGCCCTAGGTATGTCCCAGTGATATCTCTTTTTTAAAAAGAGGCACAGCATCCTTAGTCCTTCAGGTGGCATGATTTTCAGGCCCTTTTCCTCCTGGTCCTTCTCCATCCAGATTGTCAACCACCAACTTAATTGATGCTTTCCTAACTGACTATAACACTTCATCTGGTATCTGAACAGCAACAGGAAAAGTGGGGTTACTCCTCCCTTATTCTGGACACTCTGTACTTATTAGTACAAAGATCCCATTAACTACTTTAAGATCTTGATGAATTTGGATAGAATCCAAGGCTGCTAATGCAACCTTGTCAGCAAGAACAAAAGCTGGTGGCAGCAGCAATCTTTCTTCCACAGGAAGTTTATAAAGGCTCTTTTGAGTGGTGCTTTCAGATAATTAAGCTTCTCTGATGTGATAGACACAAGTCCTAGCCTGTAGCAAGGACATATTTTGAGATTATCAGGACTATCATCAGATCTAATTCACCATCCTAGATCAAGATACCCACAACCTCAATGTGTGGTGGTATTATAGGAACTCTGTTCAGTCTCTGAATTTTAAATCTCTTTACTGACTGATTAAAAACAGAGAGATGGGTTTGCATATTTCAAGTTTATTTTGCGTACTGGCAATAAAATCCACCCCAGT
Source organism: Delphinapterus leucas (assembly GCF_059928025.1). Lineage (NCBI taxonomy): Eukaryota > Metazoa > Chordata > Mammalia > Artiodactyla > Monodontidae > Delphinapterus > Delphinapterus leucas. The sequence goes on from NC_143148.1 coordinate 23,550,171, forward strand.
TAGCCTCAGCAAAATGTCTAGAAATATGCTAGAGTATTTCATGAATATGAGAGAAAGGTAGTTGGGGATACACAGATATCCTCCTTTCACATTTTAAATTCTAGGGTATCCTAGTTCATGTTTCCTAAAAGCAAAGACTAAGATGATAATTCTTGTATAAGTGACTTACTGAGGGATATTCTCAGGAAAGATTGTTAGGAAATGAAAGAAGGAGAAGAAGCATAACAATGATGTGTTTTTAGGAGAAGTCTATCTTTAACCTGGTTCTATGGGGTGCTCTAGAGTGTGAATGCACTAGAGATGTTTGCTAGGTCCATTCCTGTGAGGCGTGTTAGGAGGTGGCAGCACATAAACCCCCCTAGACATCACCAGACAAGACAGCGCTTGTCAGCTGAGAATAATCCTCCTGAAAAAGGTGCAGGTGTGAGCCATTTCCATCCAACACCCACAGCAGATGGGGAAGACGCTGGCCAGATAAAAAGGTTCTGGGAAGGACACCAACAGTGTGGGTTGCAGGAAGAGATCTGTCCCTGAGCTAAGGCAAAAGGGCAGGATCTTCCAGCATAGCCATGGCCACTGGGAGCCTTCCATTGTGCAACAGGGGGTCTGCATTCCTCCAACATCCAGTCAATAGGCATTAATGAATGTGTACTATGTCCTAGGCACTGCACCAAATTCTGGGGACACGGCAGTAACATGACCTCATGCAGCTTGCATTGCAGAGAAGTAGAAATTATTGTACAGAGGCCACCCCACTAGGAACTTCAAGACATTGCAGTAAAGCATCATGGTTATGAACATGCATGGTCCCTGGAATCCTGGTTCCTTCTGGTTTCTTATGTATATGACCTCAGGTGGTGACTCAAATTTTTTAATGTCTGTTTCATCGTAGAGGGAAAAAAATGGCTTCATGGACTTCATAGACTGTGTATATAAGGATTAAGCCTGATAATGCATGTAAAGTACTTAGCCTAGGACCTGGCCCAGAGTAGTTTCTCAGTAATGTCAAATAATAATAATAATGTTATCATTATTGTCACAACACTGGTTAAGATTTACAAGAAAATAGCTAATCAATGACTTTCTCATTCATATTTTATTGTATATGCATTAAATCATTCCTTGTGGCTGGCATTGTGTGGGCCTAGGTTAAGGTGGGGTGGGGGTAGACAGCAGTGATGCTTTGAATCAGGACCAAAGTGTCTGACTCCTCTCCTTTCTCTAAAATCCTCTTTGAGTCTGCCACCATCTAGCTCTCCTTTCCCTGACTTGGCCACCAGCAACTCTGAGACTCTCTAGCAGTTTCCCTTAAGCATTAATTTCAGTTTCTAGGAAATGAAGCTGGAATAACAACTCTGATCCAGCACTTCTGGTATATATGTGGAGACAGAGAGGGGTGCTAGGTGTTCCCAAGTAGGTCTTAAACTACTCACAGACTGGGGTAGGCAGTTTCCTTCACATCTTCAAAAAGTAATGTGGCTCCTCACCCCACCAAGGAAGTCTCAAGCACAGTGTTCCCAAGGCACTGCCCCAGGCTAAGACCACTCCAGCACCAGTCACTCCACTAAGTTGTCCTTGGGTGTAGCACTGTGTGTTTCCAAGTAGGGGCCATAAGCCAAAAGTCAAACAAAATAAGGAGACAGATGAATATATTCCAAATGAAAGAAAAAAATCCAGGGGAAAAAACCCCTAATAAAACAGAGATAAGTAATTTACTTCATAAAGAGTTCAAAGAAACGGTCATAAGGATGCTCACCAAACTCACGAAAAGAATGGAGGAACTTGGTGAGAATTTCAACAAAGACTTTAAAATATAATAAAAAATCAGTCAGAACCAAAGAATAAAATATCTTAAGTAAAAATTATTCTAGAGGAAATAAACAGCAGATTAGATAATACAGAAGAGAAAACTGACCTGGAATAAGAACAGTGGAAATCGTTCCATCAGAACTGCAAAAAGAAGAAAGAATTTTTTTTTAATGAGGAAAGTTTAAGAGATCTCTGGGATAACATTAAGTGTACTAATATTTGCATCCATTAACTGCAATGACATTTTAATGAATGTCAGCATCAAGCAGTAATCCCCAGATTTTCTAGCAAAATGCAACAGAAAGGTTAATTTACCAAACATCACATTTGTTTCAAAAACTCATAAGAAGAGGAATCTAGATGATCTGTGCATCTAGTATATTTAAAATAATTGTCCATATTACTGGTTGCTTTTCTCATAATATTTCATTGTAGCAGGTTGCTTGGAGTCCATTTCCCCCCATCCAAAGGTGGAATACAGTCTATGATTTCTGAATTACAGTGCCTCCAGGAAAAGCTTCCACAGAGAACACAACCCTTTGTTAAATGCCTCAAGGAGCCTGAGCCTGTAAAATTGACCCTGACAAACTACTACAGAAAAACATGAAACACAAATAGGAAATGAGTATTCCATCAAGCAGCAATACCATGGTCTGGGGATGAATGGCCTCACCCCATCTCGTAAATCCAACAGAAAGTTCATTACTTTGCATGAAAGATCTGTTTGTACAGGCTGATCATTCACATGACCACTTAAGTCCAATTCCAATTCACCACTAGTTTCAAACTGCTATTAAATGTGACAGACAGGTTTGTTTCCAGCTCCTGGTATATGGAACGGTCTGCTTTACGAACAGACAATAAAAGAGATCAGGATTGAGGGACATCAGAGAAATAAAAATACTTTCTACAAGATGACAGAGTAGGGGGACACAGAGTTTGCATCTCCTCACAACTAGGGCACCTACCAGGAACTGCTGGGGGACCTCAGACACCTAAGTGTATGGAAGGAACCCCTGTGTGACTGGGTAGAAGGGGGGCTGAGAGAGGGAGGATAAGTGGAGGCAGGATGGGACCAGCACCCCTGAGGGGCAGCTGGGGGAGGGGAGGGGTTCCCATGCTTGGAGAGGCCCACTCACGGCAAGGGGATCAGCAGGGACAGGGAGAGACCTTCAGGGGAATCAGAGGATTGGAAGGGAATGTGGACAGTATTTCCCCACCTGCTCAGGCCCTGGGGAGTGTGTTGGGGTCCCGGAACTGAGTCTCCACCTTCCGAGGCCCCATCTGTCTGTGCAGTCCTAGGGGCATGGGAGGAGGGAAGAGGGGAGGAAAAGAAGAGGTAAGATGGACCAGTGCCCCTAAGGGGTAGCAGGGGGAGGTGAGGGGTTCCCATGTTCTGGAGGGCCCACTTATGGTGAGGGGATCAGCATGGAAGGTGAGAGACCTTTGGGCAATTGGGGGATCAGAGGGGAATGCAGCCAGCATTTCTCCTGCCCACATGGTCACCAGCAAGCCTTGTGGTGTCCTGGGCCTAAACCTTCACACTGCGAGGGCCCCTATGGTCACACTGAGCCGAAGCCCCATGCCCACCACACACCCAGGACCTTTACCTGACGTGCTGGTCCTGAACTAGGCCCCATCCCCCACAGCCAGACCTTTTCTGGTCCATTGTGGTTTTTTTGCTGTTGTGGTTCTGTTTTGCCTTCTTGTTGTTTTTCATTAATAGTTTTATTTTTTCTAATATATAATATTTTTAATTTTTCTAATTTTATTTTATTTTTATTCTTTGTTACTGTTCTGCTTTTTTTTCTTTTTTTCAGTGCCACTTGGTTTGCAGAATCTTGGTTCCCAAGCTGCGAGTCAGGTCTGAGCTCCTATAGTGAGAGTGCTGAGTCCAAACTACTGGACTAACAGAGAATCTCAGACCCCAGGGAATATTAATCAGAGTGAGGTCTTACAGAGGTTCTCATTTCAGCACCAAGACCTTGCTCTACATACTTACCTGCAAACTCCACTGCTGGACACCTCAGGTCAAATAACCAGTAAGATGGGAAAACAGCCCCACACAATAAAAAAATGAGATGACAAAAAAATATGTTACAGATGAAGGAGTAAGATAAAAAACCTACAAGACCAAATAAATCAAGAGGAAATAGGCAACCTACCTGAAAAAGAATTCAGAGTAATGATAGTAAAGATGATCCAGAATCTCGGAAATGGAATGTAGGTATGGGTTGAGAAAATACAAGAGATATTTAACAAGAACCTAAAAGAACTACAGAACAAAGAGTGATGAACAAAAGCATAACTGAAATGAAAAAATACACAAGAAGGAATCAATAGAATAACTGAAGCAGAAGAATGAATAAGTGAACTGGAAGATAGAATGGTGAAAATAACTGCTGAGAAGCAGAATAAAGAAAAAACGATGAAAAGTATTGAGGACAGTCTCAGAGACTTGTGGAACAATATTAAACACACCAACATACGAATTGAAGGGGTCCCAGAAGAAGAAGAGAAAGAGAAAGGGCCTGAGAAAAGATTTGAAGAGATTATAGTAGGAAAGTTCCCTAACATGGGAAAGGAAATAGCCACTGAAGTACAGAAAGTGAAGAGAGTCACACAGAGGATAAACTCAAGGAGAAACACAATAAGACATGTATTAATCAAACTAACAAAAATTAAATACAAAGAAAAAATATTAAAAGCAACAAGGATAAATAACATATAAGGGAATCCCCATAACATTATTAGCTGATTTTTCAGCAGAAAATTTTCAGGCCAGAAGGGAATACAGGATATATTTAAAGTGATGAAAGGGAAAAATCTACAGCCAAGATTACTCTACCCAGCAAGAATCTCATTCAGATTCAATGGAGAAACAAAAGCTTTACAGACAAGCAAAAGCTAAGAGGATTCAGCACCATCAAACCAGATCCACAACAAATGCTAAAAGAACTTCTCTAAGTGGGAAACGCAAGAGAAGAAAAGGACCTACAAAAAGAAACCCAAAACAATTAAGAAAATGGCCATAGGAACATACATATCGATAATTACCTTAAACGTGAATGGATTAAATGCTCCAACCAAAAGACACAGGCTCGCTGAATGGATACAAAAACAAGACCCATATATGTTGTCTACAAGAGACCCACTTCAGACCTAGGGACACATACAGACTGAAAGTGAGGGGATGGAAAAAGATATTCCATGCAAATGGAAATCAAATGAAAGCTGGAGTAGCAATACTAATATCAGATAAAATAGACTTTAAAATAAAGAATGTTACAAGAGACAAGGAAAAACACTACATAATGATCAAGGGATCAATCCAAGAAGAAGACATAACAATTATAAATATATATGCACCCAACATAGGAACACCTCAATATATAAGGCAACTGCTAACAGCTAAAAAAGGGGAAATCAACAGTAACACAATAATAGTGGGAGACTTTAACTCCTCACTTAAACCAATGGACAGATCATCCAAACAGAAAATTAATAAGGAAACACAGGCTTTAAATGACATAATAGACCAGATAGATTTACTTGATATTTATAGGATGTTCCATCCAAAACCAGCAGATTACACTTTCTTCTGAAGTGTGCACGGAACATTCTCCAGGATAGATCACATCTTGGGTTACAAATCAAGCCTTGGTAAATTTAAGAAAATTGAAATCATATCAAGCATCTTTTCCAACCACAACGTTATGAGATTAGAAATCAATTACAGGGAACAAAAGTATAAAACACAAACACATGGAGGCTAAACAATACGTTACTAAATAACCAAAAGATCACTGAAGAAACCAAAGGTGAAATAAAAAAATACCTAAAGACAAATTACAATGAAAACACGATGATACAAAAGCTATGGGATGTAGCAAAAGCAGTTCTAAGAGGGAAGTTTATAGCAATACAAGCCTGCCTCAAGAAACAAGAAGAATCTAAAATAAACAATCTAACATTATACCGGAAGGAACTAGAGAAAGAAGAACAAACAAAACCCAAAGTTGGTAGAAGGAAAGAAATCATAAAGATTAGAACTGAAATAAATGAAATAGAAATGAAGAAAACAATAACAAAGATCAAAAAAATAAAAGTTGATTCTTTGAGAAGATAGATAAAATTGATAAACCTTTAGCCAGAATCATCAAGGAAAAAGGTGAAGACTCAAATCAATAAAATTAGAAATGAAAAAGGAGAAATTACAACTGACACCACAGAAATATAAAGGATCATAAGAGACTACTACAAGCAACTATATGACAATAAAATGGGCAACCTGGAAGAAATGGACAAACTCTTGGAAAGATAAAACTTTCCAAGACTGAACCAGGAAGAATTAGAAAATAGAAACAGACAAATAACAAGTAATGAAATTGAAACTGTAATTTAAAATCTTCCAACAAAAAAAGTCTAGGACCAGATACCTTCACAAGTGAATTCTATCAAACATTTAGAGGAGAACTAACACCCATCCTTCTCAAATTCTTCCAAAACATTGCAGAAGGAGGAAAACTCCCATACTCATTCTACAGATCCACCATCACCATTATACCCAACCAGACAAAGAGATCACAAAAAAAGGAAGTTACAGACCAATATCACTGAGGAAGATAGATGCAAAAATCCTCAACAAAATACTAGCAAACAGAATTCAACAACACATTAAAAGGATCATACATCATTATAAAGTGGGATTTATCCCAGGGAAGCAAGGATTCTTCAATATATGCAAATCAATCAATGTGAAACACTATATTAAAAAATTAAAGAATAAAAACCATATGATCATCTCAGTAGATGCAGAAAAAGCTTTTGACAAAATTCAACACCCATTTATGATAAAAACTTTCCAGAGTGGGCTCAGAGGGAACTTAGCTCAGCATAATAAAGGTCAAATACGATAAACCCACAGCAAACTCATTCTCAATGGTGAAAACCTAAAAGTGTATCCTCTAAGATCAGGAACAAGACAAGGTTGTCCAGTCTCGCCACTGTTATTCAGCATAGTTTTGGAATTCCTAGGCATGGAAATCAGAGAAGAAAAAGGAATAAAAAATCCAAATTGGAAAAGAAGAAGTAAAACTGTCATGGTTTGCAGATGACATGATATACATAGAAAATCTTAAAGATGTCACCAGATAACTACTAGAGTTCATCAATGAATTTGGTAAAGTGGCACAATACACAGTTAATGCACAGAAATCTCTTGCATTCCTATACACTAACAACTAAAGATCAGAAAGAGAGATTAAGGAAACAATTCCCTTTACCATCACAACAAAAAGAATAAAATACCTAAGAATAAACCTACCTAAGAAGGCGAAATATCTGTTCTCAGAAAACTGTAAAACACTGATGAAAGAAATCAAAGGTGACACAAACAGAGATATACAATGGAGAGATATACCATGTTCTTGGATTGGAAGAATCAATATTGTCAAAATGACTATATTACCCAAAGCAATCTATAGATTCAATGCAACCCCTATCAAATTACCAATGATATTTTTTTCACAGAATTTGAACAAAAGATTTTACAATTTGTATGGAAACACAAAAGACACTGAAAAACTAAAGCATTCTTGAGAAAGAAAAACTGAGCTGGAGGAATCAGTCTTCCTGACTTCATACTATACTACAAAGCTACAGTAATCAAGACAGTATGGCATTTGCACAAAAACAAAAATATAGATCAATGGTACAGGGTAGAAAGCACAGAGGTAAACCCACACACCTATGGCCACCTAATCTATGACAAAGGAGACAAGAACATACAATGTAGAAAAGACAGTCTCTTCAATAGCTGGTGCTGAGAAAATTGGACAGGTACATGTAGAAGAATGAAATTAGAACACTACTTAACACCATTCAGAAAAATAAACACAAAATGGATTAAAGACCTAAAAGTAAGACCGGACACTATAAAACTGTTAGAGGAAAACATAGGAAAAACACTCTTTGACATAAATCACAGCAAGGTCTTTTTTGACCCACTTCCTAGAATAATGAAAATAAAAACAAAAATAAACACATGGGATCTAATTAAACTTAAAAGGTTTTGCCCAACAAAGGAAACCATAAACAAGATGAAAAGACAACCCTCAGAATGGGAGGAAGTATTTGCAAATGAAACAATGGACAAAGGATTAATCTCCAAAGTATATAAACAGCTCATGCAGCTCAATAACAAAAAAAGAAAAAAAACCAATCAAAACCTGGGCAGAAGACGTAAATAGACATTTCCCCAAAGAGGACATACAGATGGCCAAGAGGCACATGAAAAGGTGCTCAACATCACTAATTATTAGAGAAACGCAAATCAGAACTCCAGTGAGGTATCACCTCACAGCAATCAGAATGGCCATCATCAAAAAATCTACAAACAATAAATGCTGGAGAGGGTGTGGCGAAAAGGGAGCACTCTTGCACTGTTGGTGGGGTTTTAAATTGATACAGCAACTATAGAGAACAGTATGGAGGTTCCTTAAAGAACAAAAAATAGAACTACCATGTGACCCAGAAATCTCACTACTGGGCATATACCCTGAGAAAACCATAATTCAAAAACAGTCATGTACCACAATGTTCATTGCAGCACTATTTACAATAGCCAGGACATGCAAGCAACCTAAGTGTCCATTGACAAATGAATGGATAAAGAAGATTTGGTACATATGTACAATGGAATATTATTCAGCCATAAAAGGAAAGGAAAATGAGTTATTTGTAGTGAGGTGGATGGACCTACAGTCTGTCATACAGAGTGAAGTAAGTCAGAAAGAGAAAAACAAATACTGTATGCTAACACATATATATGAAATCTAAAAAAATGGTTCTAATGAACCTAGGGGCAGGACAGGAATAAAGATGCAGACGTAGAGAATGGACTTGAGGACACAAGGAAGGGGAAGCGTAAGCTAGGACGAAGTGAGAGAGTAACATTGACATAAGAAAAATAAACCGAGGGAAGTAAGTCAGAAATAGAAAAAAAATTCAAATATTAGCACATGTATGTGGAATGTAGAAAAATGTTACAGATGAACCTAGTTCCAGGGCAGGAATAGAGACATAGATGTAGATAATGGATGTGTGGACACAGTAGGGAGAAGGAGAGCGTGGGATCAATTGGGAAATTAGGATTAACATATATACACTACCGTATGTAAAATAAATAGCTAGTGGGAACCTGCGGTATAGCACAAGGAGCTCAGCACGGTGCTCTCTGATGACGTAGATGGGTGGGAAGGGTTGGGTAGGAGGGAGGTTCAAGAGGGAGGGTATATATGTGTACATATAGCACATTCACTTCGTTGTACAGCAGAATATAACACAACATTATAAAGCGATTATACTCCAAGAAAAAATAAAGAACATACTTTCTAACCTCCAAATGACCAAGCTAAACTTTTGCCCCTCTCTCAGTTTACTCCTCAATTAAACATGTGAAAGCAGAAACACTGGCTCACAGCCACACCTCACCATGCTGGATTTGCGCATTTCACACCAGTTTCATAGCCAGCCCTAGAGGTTCCAGAAATCCCTATTCAACATCCTTCCATGCAGGTCTGGGCAGGGATTTCATTTCAGAAATTCTTAATAAATTGCTAGAAATATACTTTCCTTTCTAGAAATAGCAGGGGTATCCTTCATCAGGTCCTTTACACCATCATTCTTTCTTTCCACCTGGAAATTTTAATCTTTTAAAGAAAAAGTCAATCTACCTAGAATTCCAACCACAGATTTATTCTGACTGACACTAAGCACATTTTCAAGGATACCTAGCTTTGTCTGAAATCCCCATCTGTTTTCAAGCAGTGACAATCTCTACATCTTTAAGAGACTTGAAGTTAAAATATGAATTATAGCATCCCCCTTAGGTGCACAAAAGAACTAAAATATAACATATTCAAAACTGATGCTCTTCAAACTCTCTTCTCTTGATACAGTATAAGTGATCCTAGGCATCCCTCCAGGGTTAGGGCAGGTGTAATGGGGTAGAGATAGCTGGCATTGTACAATGTCAATATCAATTTAAACCACCTGCTATTTCTTATTTACTATTATCATTGATTCTACAAAGTTTTGCTCATACCGTGAAGTTAAATTCTTTCTAATATGACAAGTCCCTAAGGATTTATATACATTTTTTCATGATATAACAAATTACTATTCTTGTTAGAGTTCTGGCAACAATCCCCAGTGGAAAATGGTACCAAAAAAATGAAGATACTATCAGAGTGATCCCTGGCTGCTGAGATGGAAATGCACATGAGTTATTTTTATTTAAGTCACAATGAAAAAGTTAAGTTGTACCCACATCTCAGACTATAAGATAAAAACTAATCTAAGTTCCCTCCTATGCTGTCAGCGCTGAAAGATTAAATCTTGGGGGGGAAAGGGGAGCAAATAGAAATGTGAATGTGTTTGTACTATGTGCTCTGTACACATTTCTGTGACCAATGCAGGGACTGAGTTATTTCTCAATAAATCTGCACCCCTTTCCTGGTCACTATATTGGACTTAATTTTTACTTTAATATTAATATTCATATGTTGACTAACATACAGATGCTCTTCTACAGACTTAGGATCTGGGAGAGTTGGTTGAAACCATCTTTCTTTTCTTCCAGATGTTCCCAGACTCTGTGGACTTAGGTATTGCCGTGCCAGTTGCTAGAAATAAGTGTTTTTATGAGCTAATAACAGGATTTAAAGGAGAAACTCATGTTTTCCATCACCACCATCACCCAGCCCTACTCCACACTCTTGCTCTTCTTTCAAGAACCAGTTCACAGTTCACTCTCTCCAGCAGGCTCTCCCAGATTGCCCCAGACAAGATTAGCTTCTCTGTCACTGTGATTGCTGAGCTCGGCCATGGGCCTTCTCCTGGTTGGCCATAAACAGGGCTGTTTCTGGAGGGAAGAGTCCAGATCTGATTCAGCCTTGTTTCTTCCCATGTCACCCTAGTCCAATAGGGCAAAGTCAGCTCTTAGTTATTTTAGTTATTTTTTAATAGTAAATTAATTAATTAAATCTTTATTGAAGTATAGTTGATGTACAATATTATATAAGTTGCAGGTGCACAATATAGTAATTCACAATTTTTAAGTTTATACTCCATTTATAGTTATTATAAAATATTGTCTATAGTCCCTGTGTGGTACAATATGTCTTTGTACTTTATTTTATATATAATACTTTGTACCTCCTAATCTCCTACCCTTATATTGCCCCTCCCCGCTTCTTTCTCCCCACTGCTAACCGCTAGTTTGTGCTCTATATCTGTGAGTTGGCTTCTTTTTTATATATTCACCAGTTTGTTTTATTTTTTGGATTCCACATATAAGTGATGTCATACAGTATTTGTCTTCCTCTGTCTGACTTATTTCATTTGACATAATACTCTCCAAATCCACCCATGTTGTTACAAATGGCAAAATTCCATTGTTTATGGCTGAGTAGTATTCCAATGTGCATCTCACATCTTCTTCATCCATTCATCTGTTGATGGACACTTAGGTTGCTTCCATATCTTGGCAACTGTAAATAATGCTGCTATGAACATTGAGATACGTGTATCTTTTCAAATTAGAATTTTTGGTTTTTTTGAACATATACCCAGGAGTGGAATTGCACAACTATATGTCAATAAAATGGACAACCTAGAAGAAATGGACAAATTCTTAGAAATCTCCCAAGACTGAACCAGGAAAAAATAGAAATTAACAGACTAATTACCATAATGAAATTGAATAAGTAATTTAAAAACTAACAAACAAATGTCCAGGACCAGATAGTTTCACAGGTGAATTCTACCAAACATTTAGAGAAGAGTTAACACCTACCCTTCTCAAACTATTCCAAAAAATTTCAGAGGAAGGAACACTCCCAAACCCATTCTATGAAGACACCACCACCCTGATACCAAAACTAGACAAAGATACCAAAAAACAAAAGGAAAGAATGAGAGAAAATCACAGGCCAATATCACTGATGAACATAGATACAAAAATTATCAACAAAGTACTAGCAAACTGACTCCAAAAATACATTAAAAGAATCATACACCATGATCAAGTGAGATTAATCCCAGGGATGCAAAGATTTTTCAATATCTGCAAATCAATCAGTGTGATACACCACATTAACAAATTGAAGAATAAAAACGATAGGATCATCTCAATAGATGCAGAAAAAGCTTTTGACAAAATTCAATATCCATTTATGGTATAAAAAAAAAACTCTCCAGAAAATGAACATATTGGGAACATCTCAACATAATAAAGGCCATATATGACAAACCCACATAGTACTCAATGGTGAAAAGCTGAAAACATTTCCTCTAAGATCAGGAACAAGACAAGGATGCCCACTCTCATCACTTTTATTCAACATAGTATTGGAAGTCCTAGCCACAGCATCAGACAAGGAAAAGAAATAACAGGAATCCAAGTTGGAAAGGAAGAAGTAAAACTGTCACTGTTTGTAAGTGGCATGACACTATACATAGAAAATCTTAAAGATGCCACCAGAAAACTACCAGAATTCATCAATAAATTCAGTAAAGTTGCAGGATACAAAATTAATAGTTTTTGTTTTAATATTCATTGTGCTATAGACTAAATGTTTGTGTTCCCCCAAATTCGTAAGTTGGAATCCTAACTCCCAGTGTGATGGTATTAGGATGTGGTGACCTTTGGGAAATGATTAGGCCATGAAGGTGGACTCCTCATAAATGGGATTAGTGCCCTTGTGAAAGAGGCCCCAGAGGGATCCCTTACCCCTTCCACCATGTGAGGGTATAGCAAGAAGATGACCACTACGAAACAGGAAGTGGGTTCTTACTAGCCAATAAATTGGCCAGGCTCTAGAACTGTAAAAGATAAATAGATATTGTTTAAAAGACACACAGTTTGTCGTATTCTATTATAGCAACCTAAACAGACTAAAACAAGTTGGAATCATACGCTATTGCCAATATTCTGTCATCTTTTACTTACAGAAATGACAATTTTATATCATTTGTTCTAATAGATGAAACAAAACCAGCAACACTGTCATCCATTTCTTTGAATGCTGACATTCTCCCTCACCCAGAGTCGAATTTCTTTTAGGATCCATGGAATTTTATACATATTCTGAGATTACACACACTCTCATATATTTGCTTGAATAATAAGTTGCCAGTAACCAAAGATTGTCAGGTTGACAGGTTGACAACCAGAATGCTGTAAACACACTGCAGTGGCAAAAGTCTATATCAGGCTCCCATGTCAGTTGTCCCTGCTCAATAACTTATTTTGCTTGTTAATAGCAAAGGGTCAAACCCCCCACTCTGTTGCTGTTGCAAAAAACAAAAACAAAAATCACAATTTCCTTAATAAACTTTTTTACTTTCTTCTCACTTCCTATCTTCCTTCCATTCTTGGGGCCAAAATGAATTTTTTAATAAAATGCCCTCTGATTGAAGGCAATTTTCTTCATTATGAAAACAATTTAAATTTTCTTCAATATTTTTATTGTGTAAAAATAATAGGTTGTTGTGGCTTTTAATGTTACCATTGTTAATCTGTGACCTTAAACATAACACTTATAACTTTCAAATACACCATCTCATTTGATTGCCAAATAACTATCTAAGAGTTGACTCTCTTCATTTTATAATTAAGGCAACTGAGGAATTGAGAGTTTAAGTGACTTTCTGAAAGCCACACCAGCCCTTAAATGTGAAAACAAACCTTCTGTTTCCAAGGTCAGTGCCATCTTAGCTGGGTTGCATTGCTGTTTGGGGGAGGAGAGAGAACACACTAGAAATAGCCTTTTAATGAGCATGGACCTGTATTCACAAACTCAAATGCTCACAGGGGATCATCAGGTACAGATTTGAGAAAGTGATATGGAGCAGAGAGCACCGAGGTGAATTGGGAAGCACATGAGCACAGGTGCTCCTTAACTTCTGCAACTTCTCTCACCAGGCCATATAGGCTCAATCACACCAGATCTTCTAAATTTCAATAGAAATTTAGCAAGAAGCCAGGAATCTAGGTTTTTAAAATGTAAACCTATGAGGTTTAAGTGCTGACAATACCTTTTTTATTTTATTTAATTTATTTATTATTATTATTTTTTGCAGTACGCGGGCCTCTCACGTTGCGGAGCACAGGCTCCGGACACACAAGCCCAGCGGCCATGGCTCACGGGCCTAGCCACTCCGTGGCATGTGGGATCTTCCCGGACTGGGGCACGAACCCGTGTCCCCTGCATTGGCAGGCAGACTCCCAACCACTGCGCCACCAGGGAAGCCCGACAATACCTTTTTTAAACACATGCACATTGTGGGCTAATAGTATCCTAGCTAAACATAGCACTATTGTGTATCAGATGCTGTCCACAGTGTGCCACCTCGGTCTGTAGCACAAATGACAAGTGTGCAGTGAGTGACCACACCTCCACCCATAGAAGACATGAGCAATCAATCTCTGCATTTGCTTACTGAGCTCAGATGCAACTTAATATGTTTCACACTTCTGACCTATTGGAGGTGGCCTACCTGGCCTGTGAAACAAATGATATGTGAAACACCAAAGAAAGATATTGGCCATTCTTAAGGGTCATGAGTTATACACCTGGTCACTTACATGCCTAAGCACAGAGAAGACACTTGAAAAGTATGATGAAAAAGAAAAAGGAGTCAAGATGGCAGAGGAGTAGGAGGACATGGAGTTCATCTCTCCCCACAAATGCATCAAGAATACATTCACAAATGGAACAATCCTCACACAGTACCAGCTGAACACCAACAGAGGACCTTGGACACCTAAAAGGACAAGGAAGATCCCTGTGTAACCAGGTAGGATGAAAGAAAGAAGAAGGGAAAAGGAAGAAGAGAAGAAGCGGGATGGGACCTGTGCCCCTGGTGGGGAGCTGAAGGAGAAGAGAGGTTCCTACATCTGGGAAGACCCCTCACCAGCAGATAGATCAGTTGGGACAGAAGGGGACCTTTGGGGGCTATCAGAGGAGAACACAGCAACTGGTCTGTGGCAGACAAGGCAGATTGAGACCTACAAAGACGGTCTGTGCTACAGCCCTGCAGGCCCCAGCCTGAGACATGTGTCTGCCAGTGTGAACAAGAGCTGGGTGCTTGAACATGGTGTTTGGAGAGCAAACGAGTGGAGAGGACTTCTGTTGGATGTGAGGAGAAAGCCTGAGGGGATGGGAATGAGAAAATTCGCAAGTAGGAATGTTCCTAGAGGAAGCCCAGACTGCCATAGAAGTAAAGCACAACTGTTGAATCATGCAGAATGGGTGGAGCCACTATGGCAGCCTCTCTCCCCACATGATGACCCCTGCCTCTCCAGGCACTAGGAAGGGCTCTCACTGGGACTGGCTCTCTCACACCCATGGCTGCCAGCTTCCCTGCATGACACATCCCCACTGGGGCTCACACAACCCCAGCTGATGCTGCTTCCACACTGGGGTGGACTCGTGTGCTCCTGGGCAGCCTCAGGATCATACTTCTGTGGATGGCACACATGTAGAGTTGGGACTGAAACCACAGTTGAGACCCAGGGGCCATGCAACTAAGGAAGAAAAGCTAAAATCTTTCCTCATTGCTGTGCAAACTGAGAACTGACATCCCTGTGACCAGCTTTGTAAACTCAGTGCCTACAGAACATCTGAACAGACAACGAGTGCTCCAGCAGCCAAGACAGGTCTAGTTTTAGCAGTTGTAGACTTTGTGGGCACATACATGTGGGGGTTGGGCCAAGCCAGAGTCTCAGCTGCCCCAGTAGTGACCACAGCAGGTCCAGATCCATGATTACTGCAATCCTAGGACCTGACTTCAGTGCATCTATGCTGATGGCCTGGTGAAAACAATGTCTGAGACACACCAGGGCCAATTGCCAGCATACCCACAGTTAAGGTGGGACTTAGAACAGTGCCAAGAACAGTGTAACCTGAGAGCTCACACAATGGTTGAAAGGTGACACAACAGGACACACCCACAGGTGAACAGATCCAGAGGAGGAATAGTCAGTGGCTTCCCTCCAAGTGGGAGTGCTTCAATCCCATCTACCTTGCACTGCAGATCAGATACACAGCTAAGAAATATATCTGGGGCCCTCTATTCCAACAACTAGGGAGCAGACCCCAAATATGACAGGGCAGTGACAACCACAGAGTAAAGGGGAGGCCCTGCTCAATATTCAGTGCAGGCTCTGATCACCGCACCATCAGTCACACCTTCTATCATGGGGATAATGACCAGCATACACTGAGGAAAGAGGTGGTGACATTTATACTAAAAACAGCCCTTGTACCAAAAAATATTAAACTACTCAGGCTACACAGGGACTTTCCCACATAAAAATAGCACTCCAAGACAGTCTGAGGGTCTGGCATCAAGAGGAAGAACCCCAAGAGCATTTAGCCTTGAAGGCCAGCAGGGCTTGAGTGCAGGAGCTCCACAGGGGTGGGGGGAAATAAAGACTCCATTCTTGGAGGGCACACACAAGGTCTCACATGAACTGGGACCCAGCACAAAGCAGTATAGGAACCAGGACTACACATACCTAGGGGTCATGGAGGATCTCCTAGGGAGGCAAAAGTCGACTATAGCTCACTGTGGGGACAAAGACACTGGTAGCAGAAGCCCCAGAGAGTATTGATCTGTGTGAGCTCTCCTAGAGGTCCACACTTCAGCACCAAGACCCATTCCCACCCAACAACCTGCAGGCTCCAGTGCTGGAAAGCCTCAGGCCACACAACCAACAAGATAGGAACACAGCTCCACCCATCAGCAGACAGGCTGCCTAAAGTCATAATGAGCTCACAGCCACCTCAAAACAAACCCCTTGACAAGGCTTTGTCCACTAGAGGGACAAGACCCAGCTCCACCCACCAGAGGGCAGGAACCAGCCCCTCCCATCAGGAAGCCTGTACAAGCCCCTGGACCAACCTCACTAACCAGGGACAGATACCAGAAACAAAAAGAACTATGATCCTACAGCCTGAGGAAAGGAGACCACAAACACAGAAAGTTAGACAAAGTGAGATGACAGAGAAATATGTTGCAAATGAAGAAACAAGATAAAAACCCACAAGAACAACTAAATGAAGAGGAGATAAGCAAACTACCTGAAAAAGAATTCATAGTAATCATAGTAAAGTTTATCCAAAATCTTGCAAAAGACTGGAGGCATAGATCGAGAAGATACAAGAAATGTTTAACAAGGAGCTAGAAGATTGAAAGAACAGAGATGAACAGTACAATAACTGGAATGAAAAATACACTAGAAGGAATCAATAGCAGAATAACTGAGGCAGAAAAACGAATAAGTGAGCGGGAAATCAGAGTGGTGGAAATCACTGCCACAGAAGACAATAAAGAAAATATAATGAAAACAAATGAGGACAGCCTCAGAGACTTCTGGGGCAATGCTAAATGCACTAACATTTGAATTATAAGGGTCCCAGAAGAAGAGAAAGAGAAACGGTCTGAGAAAATATTTGAAGAGCTTATAGTCAAAAAATTCCCTAACATGGGAGAGAAAATAGTCTCCCAGGTCCAAAAAGTGCAGAAATTCCCATGCAAGATTAAACCCAAGGAGGAACACTCTGAGACAAATATTAATCAAACTGACAAAAATTAAAGACAAAGAAAAAACATTAAAAGCAACAAGGGAAAAGCAACAAATAACATACAAGGGAATCCCCATAAGGTTATCAGCTGATTTTTCAGCAGAAACTCTGCAGGCCAGAAGGGAATGGCACAACATATTTCAAGTAATAAAAGGGAAAAACCTATAATCAAAAATACTCTATCCAGTAAGGCTTTCACTCAGATTTGACAGAGAAATCAAAAACTTTACAGACAAGCAAAAGCTAAGAGAATTCAACACCACCAAATCAGCTTTACAACAAATGCTAAAGGAACTTCTCTAGGTGGAAAAGGGACCAGCAACTTAAAACAACCTTGTACATATATAGACTGCTATATCAAAGCCTCATGGGAAGAGCAAACCCCAAAACTACAGTAGATACACACACAAAAAAGAAAAAGCAACCCAAACACAACATTAAAGATTGTTATCAAACCACAAGGTAAGAGAACAAAAGAGGAAGGGAAGAAAAAATATCTTCAAAAACAAACTTAAAATAATTAAGAAAATGGTAATAGGGACATACATATCGATAATTACGTTAAATGTGAATGGATTAAATGCTCCAACCAAGGACATAAAATGGCTGAGTGGATACAAAAACAAGGCCTCTGGATAAGCTGTCTACAAGAGACCCACTTCAGACCTAGGGACACATACAGACTAAAAGTGAGGGGATGGAGAAAAATATTCCATGCAAATGGAAATCAAAAGAAAGCTGGAGTAGCAATACTCACATCAGACAAAATAAACTTAAAAAAAAAGGCAAAGAAGGACACTAAATAGTGATCAAGGTATCAACCCAAGAAGAAGATACAACAATTGTAAATATATACACATGCAATATAGGAGCATGTCAATATATAAGGCAAATACTAACAGTTATAAAAGGAGAAATCAACAGTAACACAATAATAGTGGAGAACTTTAACACCCCAGTTACACCAGTGGACAGATCATCCAGACAGATAATTAAGAAGGAAACACAAGCCTTAAATGACACATTAGACCAAATAGACTAAATTGATATTTATAGGGCATGCCATCTGAAAGCAGCAGAATACACATTCTTCTCAGGTACACATGGAACATCCTCCAGGATAGACCACATATTGGGACAAAAATTCAAGCCTCAGTAAATTTAAGAAAATTGAAAACGTATCAAGCATCTTTTCCAACCACAATGCTATGAGATTTGAAATCAATTACAGGGGAAAAAACATATAAAACACAAACACATGGAGGCTAAACAATGTGTTACTAAACAACCAATAGATCACTGAAGAAATCAGAGTGGAAATCAAAAAATACCTGAGACAAATGACAATGAAAACACGATGGTTCAAAACGTATGCAATGCAACAAAAGCAGTTCTAAGAGGGAAGTTTATAGCAATACAATCTTACCTCAGGAAACAAGGAAAATCTCAAATAAACAACCTAACTGTACACCTAAAGCAACTAGAGAAAGAAGAAGAAACAAAAACTAGTAGAAGGAAAGAAAGCATAAATATCAGAGCAGAAATAAATGAAATAGAGATGAAGAAAGCAATAGAAAAGATCAATGAAACTAAAAGCTGGTTCTTTGAGAAGATAAACAAAATCGATAATCCTATAGCCAGACTCATCAAGAAAAAAAGGGAGAGGACTCAAATCAATAAAGTTTGAAATGAAAAAGAAGAAATTACAATGGATATCACAGAAATACAAAGCATCATAAGAGACTACTACAAGCAACTATATGCCAATAAAATGGACAATCTAGAAGAAATGGACAAATTCCTAGAAAGCTAAAACCTTCCAAGACTGAACGAGGAAGAAATAGAAAATATAAACAGACCAATCACAAGTACTGAAATTGAAACTGTGTTAAAAAAAAAAAAACTCCCAACAAACAAAAGTCCAGGAACAAATGGCTTCACAAGTGAACTCTATCAAATATTTAGAGAAGAGCTAACACCTACACTTCTCAAACTCTTCCAAAAAAAATTTCAGAGGAAGGAAAACTCCCAAACACATTGTATGAGGTCACCATCACCCTGATACCAAAACCAGAAAAAGACACCACAAAAAAAGGAAATTAGACGCCAATATCACTGATGAACATAGACGCAAAAATCCTCAACCAAATACTAGCAATCTGAATCCAACAATGCCTTAAAAGGATCATACACCATTACCAAGTGGGATTTATCCCAGGGATGCAAGGATTTTTCAGTACCTGCCAATCACATTAACAAATTGAATAAAAACTATATGATCATCTCAATAAATGCATAAAAATTTTCTGACAATATTCACATCCATTTATGATAAAAACTCCCCATAAAATGGGCTTGGAGGGAACTTACCTCAACATAATAAAGGTCATATACAACAAATCCCACAGCAAACATCCTTCTCAATGGTGAAAAGCTGAAAGCATTTCCTCTAAGATCAGGAACAAGATAAGGATTCCAATCCCCCCACTTTTATTCAACATAGTTTTGGAAGTCCTAGCCATGGCTATCAAAGATAAAGAAATAAAAGAATCCAAATTGGAAAAAACAGAAGTAAAATTTTCACTGTTTGCAGATGACATGACACTATATATAGAAAATCCTAAAGATGCCACCAGAAAACTACTAGAGCTCATCAATGAATTTGGTAAAGTGGCACAATACACAATTAATGCACAGAAATCTCCTGCATTCCTATACACTAACAACAAAAAATCAGAAAGAGAAATGAAGGAAACAATCCCATTTACTGTCACATCAAAAAGAATAAAATACCTAGGAATAAACCTACCTAAGAAGGCAAAAGACCTGTACTCAGAAATCTATTAGATATGATTGAAGAAATCAAAGATGACACAAATGGATGGAGAGATATACCATGTTCGTGGATTGGAAGAATCAATATTGTCAAAATGACTATACTACCCAAAGTAATCTACAGATTCAGTACAACCCCTATCAAATTACCAACAGACTTTTTCAAAGAGCTAGAACCAAAAATTTTACAATTTGTGTGGATACACAAAAGATTCCAAATAGCCAAAGCAATCTTGAGAAAGAAAAACGGAGCTGGAGGAGTCAGGCTACGTGACTTCAGACTATATTATGAAACTGCAGTAATCAACACCGTATGGTACTGACACAGAAACAGAAATATACATCAATGGAACAGGATAGAAGTTCCAGAGATAACCCATGCACCTATGGTCACCTAATCTATGAAAATGGAGGCAAGAATATACATTGGAGAAAAGACTGTCTCTTCAATAAGTGGTGCTGAGAAAAACTGGACAGGTACATGTAAAAGAATAAAAGTAGAACATTCTCTAACACAGGGGTCCCCACCCACTGGGCCACCGAACAGTACCAGTCTGTGGCCTGTTAGGAACCAGGCCACACAGCAGGAGGTGAGCGGTGGGCAAGCGAGCAAAGCTTCATCTGTATTTACATCCACTCCCTATCACTTGCATTACTGTCTGAGCTCCACCTCCTGTTAGATCAACAGCGGCATTAGATTCTCATAGGATCACAAACCCTACTGTGAACTCCAGGTGCAAGGGATCTAGGTTGCACGTTCCTTATGAGAATCTAATGCCTGATGATCTGAGGTGGAGCTGAGGCAGTGATGCTATCACTGGGGAGCAGCTGCAAATACAGATTATCATTAGCAGAGAGGTTTGACTGCACAGAGATAATAATAAATCAATTGCCTGCAGACTCATCAAAACCCTATCAGTGAGTGGCAAGTGAAAAAAAGCTCAGGGCTCCCACTGATTCTGCATAATTATTTCATTATATATTATAATAATGTAATAGTAATAGAAATAAAGTGCACAATAAATGTAATGCACTTGTTCTTCCCAAAACCATCCCCCGACCCTGGTCCATGGAAAAATTGTCTTCCAAGAAACCTGTCCCTGGTGCCAAAATGGTTGGGGACAACTACTCTAATACCATACACAAAGGTAAACTCAAAATGGATTAAAGACCTAAATGTAAGACTGGATACTATAAAACTCTTAGAGGAAAACATAGGCAGAACACTCTCTGACATAAATCACAGCAAGATCTTTTTTGATCCTCCACCTAGAGTAATGGAAATAAAAACAAAAATAAACAAACGGGACCTAATTAAACATAAAAGATTTTGCACAGCAAAGGAAACCACAAAGAAAATGAAAAGGCAACCCTCAGAAAGGCAGAAAATATATGCAAATGAAGCAACCAACAATGGATTAATCTCCAAAATATACAAAGAGCTCATGTAGCTCAATATCAAAAAACAAACAACCCAATCAAAAAATAGGCAGAAGATCTAAATAGACATTTCTCCAAAGAAGACATACAGATGGCCAAGAGGCACATGAAAATCTGCTCAACATCACTAATTATTAGAAAAATACAAATCAAAAATACAATGAGGTATCACCTCACACTTGTCAGAATGGCTATAAATCAAAAAATCTACAAACAGTAAATGCTGGAGAGGGTGTGGAGAAAAGGGAACCTTCCTACACTGTTGGCAGGAATGTAAATTGGTACAGCCACTATGGGGAACAGTATGGAGATTCCTTAAAAAAACTGAAAATAGAACTGCCATATGACTCAGCAATCCCACTCCTGGGCATATATCTGGATAAAACCATAATTCAAAAAGTTACATGGATCCCAATGTTCACTGCAGCACTATTTACAATAGCCAGGACATGGAAGCAACCTAAATGTCCAACAACAGCAGAACGGGTAATGTGGTACATATATACAATGGAATATTACTCAGCCATAAAAAAGAACAAAATAATGCCATTTGCAGTAACATGGTTGGAACTATAGATTGTCATACTGAGTGAAGTAAGTCAGACAGAGGATGGCAAATATCATATGATATCGTTTATATGTGGAATCTAAAAAAATGGTAAAAATGAACTTATTTACAAAACAAAAATAGAGTCACAGATCTAGAAAACAAACTATGGTTGCCAAAGTGGGGGGGGGGAGGGATAAACTGGGAGATTGGGATTAACATATATACACTACTATATATAAAATAGATACCTAATAAGAACCTACTGTATAGCATAGGAAAAGAGTTCAATAGTCTGTAATGAGCTATGTGGGAAAAGAATCTAAAAAAGAGTGGATATATGTGTAGGTATAACTGATTCACTTTGCTGTACAGCAGAAACTAATGCAACATTGTAAATCAACTATACTCTAATAAAAATTAACTTTAGAGAAAAGAAAAAGAAAAAAGAGCAAGGCAGGTAGCAGTAGAAAAAGAAAAAAAGGGAAATCTTTGAGTCAAAACAGAGCAGCTGCAGGGGTTTTTTAAAAATTATTTATTTTATTTACATTTATGTTTGGTTGTGTTGGGTCTGCGCGTGGGCTTTCTCTAGTTGCAGCGAGCAGGGCTACTCTTCATTGTGGTGTGCGGGCTTCTCATTGTGGTGGCTTCTCTTGTTGCCAAACATGGGCTCTAGGTGCACAGGCTTCAGTAGTTGTGGCACATGGACTTAGTAGTTGTGGCACGCAGGCTCTAGAGCACAGGCTCCGTAGTCGTGGTGCACGGGCTTAGTCACTCTGCAGTATGTGGGATCCTCCCAGACCAGGGCTAGAACCCATGTCACCTGTATTGGCAGGTGAATTCTTAACCACTGCACCACCAGAGAAGCCCATGGCTGCACTTCTGATTTAATCCTTTTGATCATTAATATACATCTGAGGCCAGGCTCCCCACTCTCAGATACTTATCTTTAACTAATTGCAACTCACATAATTGCCTTTAGGAGAACGTAGTGAAAAGTGGGACATGTTGCCGTTCGGAATTACACCTACATTTTCTTTTTATTATTTGTTTTCTCTCTACAAAACCTAGAGTCCCAGAACCTATGAAATGATCTCTCCTGGATCCAGCAGCCAAATCGGTGCTTCAGAAAATAAGGTAATGCTGTGATTCTAAAGGCTCACACATCTACCGTGACATAATTAGTCACAGCAGATATGCCTTGGAACTCTAGTGACCACTTAGGTCACACTCTCATTAAGCATTTTTTTAGAGGCTATAGGAAACTGGCCTTGGTGTGAGTTTTACAAAAGAGGAGGTTCCAATGAATTCTAAATTATAGCCTTATTTCAATCCCAGCAGCTTTCTTAAGGCTCGGAAACCTTCAAGAAAGCTTAAGAACAGTAACACTTAATTTAGATATTTTTACTTTTTATTCATTCATTTATTATTCTATTAAAGCAGAGCTTGAAAATTCAGATGGCTACAGAAATGTAATGTAAACAGGCAAAGTGTGCTGAGTTATTATTTCAACAGTGACACAATTTGTTCAAGTAAAGACTATTCCTATATGTTTAATATGCTAATAAAGAAATAGTCTCACTCCCATTTTCTTGAAACATATGATTCACAAATTCTTTCCTTTACTTACGATAGAAACAAGGGTGCTCAGTTTGAGTTTCCTGAAAGGCAAAACCTGAGACAAATGTTTGAGAACAAGTGGTTTCTTTGGGAGGTGATCCTAGGACTCTCTGGTCGGGGGGGGTGAACGTGTAGGACAAGAAGGGAAGGAAGTCAATAAAGGGTGTGCTATTAAGAACTGTGGGCAACTGTGGGCTCAACCTGCTGGGGACTCTGGGAAATGAAATGGAACATGCCTCAGAGAATTCCACCTGAGAGTCAAGGAGGCTGGGCTTCTTACCCCCCAGCTTCTTGTAATTGGTTGTGGGCCACTTCTAGGAGTGTTAACTTTCTAGCACTCTGGCCTGCCCTGCTGCAGCCATGACTGTTACTAAGCAGCCTTGGGCATAAGAGGTGAATGCAGAGAGGAAATATTTAAGGCACAAAGAGCAACTGTTATAGGTTCAATAAATAAAACCAAAAGGACATGTATGATGATAAATGACCACCTGATACTCAGTCTTATATCAGGGATCCCAAAGGAAGTGGTGAGGACTGGGACAGAGTGCCCAGTCAAGAATGGCAGCCAGGAGTCACCTCCAGCTGATAGTTGCTATGCAGGAATGCAGGCTAGGTCTAGGTTTTCCATATCTTCTCTTTTTTAAGAACGTTGGGAATCTGGCTCCTGATGCAGCATCTCCTGACTTTTAAATGTTGGAAACTGATGAAGAAAAAGTAGACTTCGGGCATATAGAAATGTTATACAGATGTATAGCACTACAAGCTTACATCTCTCAGGGCTGAATTTTCCCATACATGGCCAGTTTTCACCCTCCAATTTAAAGTTTTGTTTTAGTACTCATTCTGTGTTCAGAATTTTTCTGGGTGATATAGGGAGTTCAGAGGTGCCCTAGATCCAGCCCTGCTTTCAGGGAGCTTATGGATGGACTAGTGGGTGATGAAGACAATTGCAGAATGATCTGGAATATAGCAAATACATTCATGCAACAGATATAAAACAAAAGCTGTCGAGTTGGAAAATGAATAAGATTTAAAGAGAGAGAAGCACCATTAAGCTCTTCATTACTAAATTTAAAGGCAGCAAAACAATATAAATTGACATTAAATGCTACTGTTCAACAAATATGGGTTACTATGTCTAGTACACAGTACCATTTAATTCAAAAACCATGTTAAATGTCAGAACATCAGGCAGAAGAAAAAATGTTTAGCTCACATCAAAATTATGATGCAGGTGAAACTTACCTTTTTTGTGTATTTTTTATTTTATTTTATTTTTTTAACATCTTTATTGGAGTATAATTTCTTTACAATGGTGTGTTAGTTTCTGCTTTATAACAAAGTGAATCAGTTATACATATACATATGTCCCCATATCTCTTCCCTCTCGCATCTCCCTCCCTCCCACACTCCCTATCCCACCCCTCTAGGTGGTGACAAAGCACTGAGCTGATCTCCCTGTGCTATGTGGCTGCTTCCCACTACCTATCTATTTTACGTTTGGTAGTGTATATACGTCCATGCCACTCTCTCACTTTGTCCCAGCTTACCCTTTCCCCTCCCGGTATCCTCAAGTACATTCTCTAGTAGGTCTGCATCTTTATTCCCGTCTGGGCCCTAGCTTCTTCTGACCATTTTTTTTCTTTTTCTTCTTATTTTTTTTTTAGATTCCATATATATGTGTTAGCATATGGTATTTGTTTTTCTCTTTCTGACGTACTTCACTCTGTATGACAGTCTCTAGGTCCATCCACCTCACTACAAATAACTCACTTTCGTTCCTTTTTATGGCTGAGTAATATTCCATTGTATATATGTGCCACATCTTCTTTATCCATTCATCTGTCGATGGACAGTTTGGTTGCTTCCATGCACTGGCTATTGTAAATAGAGCTGCAATGAACATTTTGGTACATGACTCTTTTTGAATTATGGTTTTCTCAGGGTATATGCCCAGTAGTGGGATTGCTGGGTCATATGGTAGTTCTATTTGTAGTTTTTTAAGGAACCTCCATACTGTTCTCCATAGTGGCTGTATTAATTTACATTCCCACCAACAGTGCAAGAGGGTTCCCTTTTTTCCACACCCTCTCCAGAATTTATTGTTTGTAGATTTTTTGATGATGGCCATTCTGCCCAGTGTGACATGGTATCTCATTGTACTTTTGATTTGCAGTTCTCTAATGATTAATGATGTTAGCATTCTTTCATATGTTTGTTGGAAATCTGTATATCTTCTTTGCAGAAATGTCTATTTAGTTCTTCTGCCCATTTTTGGATTGGGTTGTTTGTTTATTTGATATTGAACTGCATGAGTTGCTTGTATTTTTGGAGATTAATCCTTTGTCAGTTGCTTCATTTGCAAATATTTTCTCCCATTCTGAGGGTTGTCTTTTCATCTTGTTTATGGTTGCCTTAGCAGGATACAAAATCAATGCACAGAAATCTCTTGCATTCCTATACACTAATGATGAAAAATCTGAAACTGAAATTAAGAAAACACTCCCATTTACCACTGCAACAACAACAAAAAAATATCTAGGAATAAACCTACCTAAGGGGACAAAAGACCCGTATGCAGAAAATTATAAGACACTGATGAAAGAAATTAAAAATGATATAAATAGGTGGAGAGATATACCATGTTCTTGGATTGGAAGAATCAACATTGTGAAAATGACTCTACTACCCAAAGCATTCTACAGATTCAATGCAATCCCTATGAAACTACCACTGGTATTGTTCATAGAACTAGAAGAAATAATTTCACAATTTGTATGGAAACAGAAAAGATCCCAAATAGCCAAAGCAATCTTGAGAAAGAAAAATGGAGCTGGAGGAATCAGGCTCCCTGACTTCAGACTATACTACAAAGCTACAGTAATCAAGACAGTATGGTACTGGCACAAGAACAGAAATATAGATCAATGGAACAGGATAGAAAGCCCAGAGATAAACCCACGCACATATGGTCACATTATCTTTGATAAAGGAGACAAGGATATACAGTGGAGAAAAGAGAGCCTCTTCAATTAGTGGTGCTGGGAAAACTGGACAGCTACATGTAAAAGAATGAAATTAGAACACTCTCTAATACCATACACAAAAATAAACTCAAAATGGCTTAAAGACCTAAATGTAAGGCCAGACACCATCAAACTCTTAGAGGAAAACATAAGCAGAACACTCTATGACATAAATCACAGCAAGATCCTTTTTGACCCACCTCCTAGAGAAATGGAAATAAAAACAAAAATAAACAAATGGGGCCTAATGTAACTTAAAAGCTTTTGCTCAGCAAAGGAAACCATAAACAAGACAAAAAGACAACCCTCAGAATGGGAGAAAATATTTGCAAAAGAAGCAACTGACAAACGATTTATCTCCAAAACATTCAAGCAACTCATGCAGCTCAATATCAAAAAAACAAACAACCCAATCCAAAAATGGGCAGACCTAAATAGATGTTTATCGAAAGAAGATATACAGATTGCCAACAAACACATGAAAGCATGCTCAACATCATTAGAGCAATGCAAATCAAAAGTACAACGAGATATCATCTCACACTGGGGAGAATGGCCATCATCAAAAAATCTACAAACAGTATGTGCTGGAGAGGGTGTGGAGAAAACGGAACCATCTTGCACTGTTGGTGGGAATGTAAATTGATACAGCCACTATGGAGAACAGTATGGAGGTTCCTTAAAAAATTAAAATTAGAAGTACCATATGACCCAGCAATCCCAGTACTGGGCATATACCCTGAGAAAAGCATAATTCAAAAAGTCATGTACCAAAATGTTCATTGCAGCTCTATTTACAATAGCCAGAACATGGAGGCAACCTAAGTGTCCATTGACAGATGAATGGATAAAGAAGATGTGGCACATATATACAATGGAATATTACTCAGCCATAAAAAGGAACGAAAGTGAGTTATTTGTAGTGAGTTGGATGGACCTAGAGACTGTCATACAGAGTGAAGTACGTCAGAAAGAGAAAAACAAATACCATATGCTAACACATATATATGGAATCTAAAAAAAAAAAAAAAGAAGAAAAAGAAAAAAATTGGTCAGAAGAAGCTAGGGACAAGACAGGAATAAAGACGCAGACCTACTAGAGAATGGACTTGAGGATACGGGGAGGGGGAAGGGTATGCTGGGAGAAAGTGAGAGAGTGGCATGGACATATATACACTACCAAACGTAAAATAGATAGGTAGTGGGAAGCAGCCACATAGCACAGGGAGATCAGCTCTGTGCTTTGTGACCACTTAGAGTGGTGGGATAGGGAGTGTGGGAGGGAGGGAGATGCAAGAGGGAAGAGATATGGGAACATATGTGTATATATAACTGATTCACTTTGTTATAAAGCAGAAACTGACACAACATTGTAAAGCAATTATACTCTAATAAAGATGTTAAAAATTAAATAAGTAAATAAAATAAACAAATGGGACCTAATGAAGGTTACCTTTGACACTTTGACATACCACATGTTCCTTTCTGAAGCCACTTTCACATCAGGAATTTTGTCACCTCATGGCTCAACCCCTGCTAGTCCTATATCTCCCCCTGCCTCAGACAAGGTCCCCAAACTGGGTCCTCAGATCCAGCAAAGTTCTGCAGGTTTCAGACACTGTCTTGAAAACCATTACATACCCTCCCAGGATGCATGCACAGGACAATCCACTGGAGTACAGGAGAGAAAACTTAGAAATAATAAGAAAAAAATAAGTTTACTAATAGTTAATGCATGATTGTCCCTGAATCCCTCTCCTAGGTTGTCAGATGGCACATGTCCTATGAATTCCATGAGGTACCTTGAGAGGAATGAAGAGTTTCACAGATCGGAACTGAGTGTTCCTTCTGCAATTTACTTGTGCTTGGTTAGTGGATTTGAGGATGGTAATGTCTTGTTTTAATCAAACCAATACTGACCAATGAACAGAAGGCTTCAGGGGTTTCCTACAGAGGAACTGCAAAATGGAGATAATACTGATGAAGTGAGAAGAAGGGATCAATAAGAAAATGGGATGACAGAACTCCATCTCATAGTTTGAGCTCTTTGTCAGCCACATTACAAGGCTAAAATCATCATTATCTAACTAGAGTGGTCAAAATATCAACAAAAACAAACAAAACAATCAGTAATTTTTTTATATATACTGTCATTAATGATAAGCCTCACCCTAAGGGTCAATGGTGCCTTCAGCTATTAGCTAAAGATAGAACATATTTATAATTTATAAATAAATACTGATATATTGCGGGGGGGGCATGCTTCAAAGGCTTTACTAATGGACTGTATGATGAAACTCAGATATCACTGAGGTAAATAACTAAATTTAATTTGAACAAATTAATGAGAACAATATAAAAGAAATAATTCAATAGCAGGTTTATTTCATCATGAGGCCCAAAAGACAGAATTTATTACACATATTTAACCTATAAAGCAAAATAGGAAAGAGAGGAAAACTATTGTTTCATTATAGAAAACAGACAAGCACATAAAAGCAGGATTTTGTCAGAGTTCTAGCCAGCCCCTGAAAAATGTCATAATGAAATCCACCTGCACCCAGTTAGTGAGCTTGGCCCTGACTTGGGGAGGTTGGTGAGTTGATACAAGCTGAGAGGCCCTACACACTGGGCCCTATTTTTCACAGTACTTTCCCCCAGTTAAGTGCCTGATTCTAGGCAAAGAAGCACATTTGCTGTAGAGCCCCAGGACACACTGCATTGGGAGGAAGCGCCCTCTGCACCAGGCTTTAGCTGTCTCGCCCATCCTGCTGACTGGCTCTGTAAGGCTGGTTAACTTTTCAGTTTGAATCATGCACACAAGTTCATCTGAGTGTTTGACAGCCAAATGCCTATGCCTAGTTGTCACAGTAGCTCGGAGCCAGATTGTGCAGCTGAATGGAACTTGAAATGACTTTTCAAAGACAGGACTCCAAGTTTCTTTAACCTATTTGTTCTCTTCTCAGCTTAACAGAAAAATGGTTTCCCATTCTCCTTCTGTATTTGTACATTTTTCTCTCATCTGCTGAAATCTTACCTGTAAAACAGCAAAGGCCAAGAATAATCCCCAAGAAAAAGTATCTAATTTCAAAAAAATTACAAGTATTGTTTGTGCACATTAGTACATTAAAGGTCTGTGTCTCTTTATTATCAAACAAACAAAAAAAGTTTAAAGATCTCATGACTCCCTAGGGGAGTTATCCCCAGCAGAACCCAAATACAAAGAGAGGAGGAGCTGGCTCAGGAGGTCTGATTAGGTCCCAGTGGTCATCTCTCCTATCTTTTAATGGATCCACTCAACCAGAGCCCAGAAAAGAGGCACTGACAACTACAGGCCCACAAGGCTCATGCCCTTATGGTTCTCCGATTCTCTAAAATCTGGTTTTTAGCAATTTCCAGAGATTTTGAATTTTGACATAATTGTTTGCTAAAACACTGCAGAATTCCATTGTTTAAAATCATCTGAAAAGAAATTAGCAAGTTGTGACCACGTTTTACAGGATGATTTCTTGACAAGTACTTTTCTTCCTTCTGTTTAGTTTTGAAAACTTACCTTCCTTAAAAGAAGCAAGGTTTAACAAATATTCTGTACTAAACTTATTGAGTGCCCCCTCCCTCTTCCTGCTACCTTTGAACTTCTCAAGTATCAGATTTATGTCTTGATCATCTTTGTATCTATCATCTCTGGAGAGTGACAATTGCCTAAGAAATGTACAAAGATGAAGACAGAATGAATGGGTAAAAAGTTGATTTCTATCTCAAAACATCTCGTTAGGTACATCACGGTAGGAGAGAGAACACAAACTTGAAGTTCATCCCAACCTGGGCTCTAACTATACACCTTGGGCAGGTTACTTAACCTCCCTGAATTTCTGTTTCCTCATCTTTAAAATAGAGATGATAACAGTGCTTACCTCACAGGGTTGTTGTGATAATTAAATAAGACAATGCATGTAATAGCTTTCCCTGATTCAGCCCAACTTCCTATCCACCTCTGCCCTCCTACCAGAACTCACTCTTTGGGGAGGTGACTGCAGGGGTGATAACCTCAGCTTATGAAAAGGGCAACAGGGCCAATCCTAGGGAGCCAGGCCATAGGGCATTGAGGGTTGGGAGAAAAGACATTTACTGCTTCAATCTGTTCACCCTTATATATTTTATTTTTTATTTTTTAAATGGCAAATATTTGTTTTGAAGGATATGGACAATTTAAATCAGACTACATTTTGTATTATATAAATACAGTCATCCCCCAGTATCTGGGTAGGGGAGATTAGTTCCAGAACCCCATGTGAATACCAAAATCTGCAGATGTTCAAGTCCCTTATATATGATGGCTTAGTATTTACATGTAACCTATGCACATTCTCCCTTACACTTTAAATCATCTCTACATTACATATAACACCTAATACAATGTATTGTAAATGCTATGTAAATAGTTGCTGGAATGCAACACATTCAAGTTTTGCATTTTAGAACGTTCTCAGATTTTTTTTTTTCTTTTTTTTTTTTTTTTTTGCGGTACGCAGGCCTCTCACCATTGTGGCCTCTCCCGCTGCGGAGCAACAGGCTCCGGACGCGCAGGCTCAGCGGCCATGGTTCACGGGCACAGCCGCTCCGCGGCATGCGGGATCCTCCCGGACCGGGGCACGAACCCGTGTCCCCTGCATCGGCAGGCGGACTCTCAACCACTGCGCCACTAGGGAAGCCCGAAGTTTTTTTTTTTCAAACATTTTTGATCCACAGTTGGTTGAATCTGCAGATGTAGAACCCTTTGGTACGAAGGAGTGACTGCAGATCAAATTATAAACTTTTACTATTATTAATTTTTTTCTTTTTCAATATCATCCAAAATTATAGTACAACTGAGGTCTAAAGTGGAAACTTACTTTCTCTCTCTTGTATAAGAGGTTAGTTAACTATGTCACAAAGAGATTAAATAACTTCCCTGAGATTACATGAATCTCAAACCCTTATCTAACACAGAACTTTTAAATGGGGATAATATTAACATAATGAGACAAGCTTGAGAATGAAACTGGATAATTTATGTCAGGTATGTGTACAGTATATCACATACCTCAATAAATGTCACTTCCCTCACTCACCAACAAATAAGCCCTCCAGCCATGGTCCCTCCAATATTTCCTCACATGAAGTATTGTGTTCACCATTTTAAAGCTCTTACCCAATGGGCCTGTTTGCAGGCTGATACAATATCTGCCCCAGCCTCTGTCCCAGTCCTGTGCCATTCCTGGCACAGAGGGTGGACAAGGCAGAGCAAGGCCTCAGCTCTGGGGTGGCCCAGGTCTCACCCAGCACAGCAAGCTGACCATCATCCAGCTACCACTTGGAAGTGGACCCACTGGTCATGTCTTCATGTTGAAACTAGTCACAGTGGTCAGAGAGACATGGCCCACTGAGCTGAGAGAACAGAAAGAGTGGTTCTCTCCCCCAAATTGGGTGCTTTTACTAAAAGACAAGGTAATAGCTGCTATCTGCCCCACCCAGCTCCAGGGACCAGGCCGGAGTTGCACAAAGGGATACCTCAGGCAGAAGCCAAAGAGGCCATCTTCAGAGAGGTCCCCTGGACCCTGAGGCAGCCCTGCCTCTGATGTTGGGTTGGACAAACTGTGAGCCATAATGGAGAAGAGGGGATCAATTATCTGTGGAGGAAAATGAGACTGGGCTTTGAAAGCCCATGGTGGCAATCTCTTGAGCAATGTGCCAGCATTCGTCCCACAGGTCTTGAGAGCACTGCAGGCAGTGGGCCCTGGCTTCCAAGGAGGAGGAGAAGACAATAATGAGGGGGCTGTGTATGCAGTCAGAAACTCCAGCTGAGATTCAACATAAATCAGGAGGGGACAAATACATTTGAATTTTTTATTCCACCATCATCAATTAATTCCTCTTCCTAAGGGAAGGTAGGGCTATACACTGTATATTTTTTTCTTGCTGTCCCACCTCCTGATCCCAGGGCCTATCTGAGTGGTAGTGACTCCAGTGACAATAATAGCTGTCATTTACTGTGTACTGTATGAGTACTTTCATTATCTCATTTAATTGCCTCTGCAATCTAAAGTAAATACTACTTTATTCCTATTCTATAAGATGCAAAAATGGAGGCTCAGTATGGTAAAGTGGCTTACTCAAGATACGCCAGCCAAGAAGCAGCAGAGCCAACTTCCACTCCAGATCTGTCTACCTAGCAGTCTCTGCTCTCACCGGTTGACTGTGCCGCCTCTCCACAGAACTGCCCAGCATCTCTGACATGACCCTCTCCTCTGTACAGTCTTAAAAGATGCTTCATTTCCATTGAGACTGGCCTCCAGAAAAGGAAACCTGAAAGAATATGGGCCTCTCAACAGGGATAGCAATGAAGCTGCCTTGCTTAAGGAGGGAAGGACAGTAAGCAGACATCACTGTGCAGGCAGTGACCATGCCAGAGAGGCATGTTGGGGAACTGCTTCCCACCTCTCTTGGTAGGACAAGGGTGGGCCCTTCACCCTTGTGTCTTGTTATGGAGAGAACAAACGGCTCTTCTTTCTAACAAGGCTAACTCTTTGGGGAAGGAGCCGTCTCCAAGCAACTAAGACTGAAAAAGTAATTGAAGTTCCAACTGGACAGCAATTGGGGGGGGGGAGGTGTGGTATTGCATCTTCCTAAAAAGGAATTATGACAAGTAGCCCAAATAGAAACATTTTTTCCCTCCATTACAACCTTCAAAGTAAAAACCACTCTACTGAATGGATTTAAGGACACAGGGAGGGGAAGGGTAAGCTGGGATGAAGTGAGAGAGTGGCATTGACATATATACACTACCAAATGTAAAATAGATAGCTAGTGGGGTGCTAGCACAGGGAGATCAGCTTGGCACCTTGTGACCACCTAGAGGGGTGGGATAGGGAGGGTGGGAGGGAGACACAAGAGGGTGGGGATATGGGTATATATGTATACGTATAGCTGATTCACTTTGTTATACAACAGCAACAAACACAACAATGTAAAGCAATTATACTCCAATAAAGATGTTAAAAAATACAACACTCTACTGTAATGATTTATTCCATTTTCACAGGTGCAGTAATAATTGCACCGAAGATAATGGGGTCCATGTAAGATAGAAGGAAGAACGGCCCTGGTTCTAAGTGCTTATTAATGAACAGTACTGCATAGTCCATTAAGGCCCAGGAAAGAACCATGGCAGCCAGTGACTGGTGGGCTGGTCACGGGATCTAATTTTTGTTACTGGTCAGTAAAAGCAGGAAGAAAAGCCTCCTCAAATGGGAGGGAAGGAAATTACAAATTTTATAAAAATAAATCACCTTTGAGCTTTCAAGCCTTTTCAGTTGAGGCTTTGGTTAGTGTGGGTGACAGCGCTTTCTGTCTGCTACTTGGCATGCGGTTATCGGGAGCCATTTGTAACACTCCCATTTTGTCTGTGAAAAGTCATTTTAATTGAAAAATCATTTACCCATAAAATTATTATCATCAATACATATTCCACCAAAGGCCTACATTATGACCATAAAACAATTTGTAAGTAGATTCATTTTACCCACTAAATCACTTTACGTTATATTATGAACAGAATGATTAAAGCAAGTTAGCATTTTGTTGGCAAAGTAATTACATTATTATGCATTTCATCCACACAGATACTTATACTACTGAGTCCATTTGTCTTGTTGACAGAACATCTATATGTATTGGACAGAATGCATTTTATTTAGTTGATGAGATTAATTTTATTCACCAAATGCTTTTAAACTTAAGCTTAATTTTTTTTTTGTCACAGGAATAGATTTGATTATGGGACAAAATTAATCTTGGCTACATGATCTGTACTCATAAAATTTCTCCAAACAACATACACACGTATGCAAACAAAGTAAGTAAACAAGTAAATAAAAACAGGGAGAAAATAATGGACAAGATCAAAGCAAAAGCCTTAAAAAATGTTCCGGGGCTTCCCTGGCTGTGCAGTGGTTGGGGGTCCGCCTGCTGATGTAGGGGACACGGGTTCGTACCCCAGTCCGGGAAGATCCCACATGCCGCGGACCGGCTGGGCCCGTGAGTCATGGCCTCTGGGCCTGCACGTCCGGAGCCTGTGCTCCGCAACGGGAGAGGCCGCAGCGGTGAGAGGCCCGCGTACCGCAAAAAAAAAAAAAAGTTCCTCTTGAGGGCTTCCCTGGTGGCGCAGTGGTTGAGAATCCACCTACTGATGCAGAGGATATGGGTTCGTGCCCCGGTCCGGGAGGATCCCACATACTGCGGAGCGGCTGGTCCTGTGAGCCATGGCCGCTGGGCCTGCGTGTCCGGAGCCTGTGCTCCGCAACGGGTGAGGCCACAACAGTAAGAGGCCCGCGTACCGCAAAAAAAAAAAAAAAATTAAATAAAAAAATATTCCTATTGAGTCAGTTTCTTAACTCTTTTATGTATCCAGGTGGTAGAGGGAGGATAAAATCCAAACATACCTTGAAAATATGGGGGTGGAAATGATGGTGGAAGAAGATGGGCTCTTCCACTCTGAATAATTGTTCTGGGAAAAGGGTGAGCACAGAGTTCTTAAAAAGATCCACCCCAGCTGCTTGAACAGCTTGTTAGCTAGTGTCTACATCACTGACTTCCTTCAGTGCCAAAACACTGCCATTAGAGGTGACAAAATGGGTTTCCTAAAACCAACATGAAGACCAGAAAATGACTTGTGGGCATCTGGGGCTTCAAGCCCACCTGTTTGCCCCTGGAAGTTCTAAGCTTTTTTTTTTTTACATCTTTATTGGTGTATAATTGCTTTACAATGGTGTGTTAGTTTCTGCTTTATAACAAAGTGAATCAGTTATACATATACATATGTTCCCATATCTCTTCCCTCTTGCGTCTCCCTCCCTCCCACCCCTCTAGGTGGTCACAAAGCACTGAGCTGATCTCCCTGTGCCATGCGGCTGCTTCCCACTAGCTATCTACCTTACGTTTGTTAGTGTATATATGTCCATGCCACTCTCTCGCTTTGTCACAGCTTACCCTTCCCCCTCCCCATATCCTCAAGTCCATTCTCTAGTAGGTCTGTGTCTTTATTCCTGTCTTACCCCTAGGTTCTTCATGACATTTTTTTTCTTAAATTCCATATGCATGTGTTAGCATATGGTATTTGTCTTTCTCTTTCTGACTTACTTCACTCTGTATGACAGACTCTAGGTCCATCCACCTCATTAAAAATAGCTCAATTTCGTTTCTTTTTATGGCTGAGTAATATTCCATTGTATATATGTGCCATATCATCTTTATCCATTCATCTGATGATGGACACTTAGGTTGTTTCTGTCTCCGGGCTTTGAAGTGCAGAATCTTTCCTACCCAAGGCCAGCCTCTTTTCCCAGGTCCTCAGCAGCCACTAGGGGGCAGGAAATCACGTTCTGGTGCCTCTGACACCCCCGCAGCACAGTGCTGAGCATGCAGCAGTCATTCCAGAATGACTTTGGATTCAGTCACCCATTATTCAACTTATATTTTCTGAGCACCTTACTCTGTTTCATATGAGATTCACGGGTGAACATAACTCTACCCTGAGGGGTCTGACCATCTGCTGGAGGCATCAGACAAGTGTGAGGAGAAGATACTGTGTGGGGAGAGAATCCCTGGAAGTGAGGGAAAGTTCTGTATCTGATTGTGGTGATGCTTATAGTGATCTTTATTTTTAAAGAAAAAACATTTATTCTTTACACTTGTTTAAATGATAAGACAGACTTTTTATTCAGGCAGACTATCATGATAGAAATTGGGACTACTAAAATGACTTTTTGCTGTAGAGGAAAGAGATTGAGCTCAACTCTGAATATAACAAGGAAAAGTAGGAATTTATAGCCAAGGAGCAGGGTTGGGGAGAGGCAGAGCATTGATGGATGGAAAATTACTAAAAGGACACATCAAGTGTAAAGGGAGGGAGATTCTTGCTGAAGGCTGGTCAGTATGATCAGACATCCCCCAGGGGTTGTTGAGAGGTGAGGAATTTGGTCAGATATCAAGGGTTATCAGGTAGGGAGGGTCGGGGATTCTGTTTAAACTGACTTAGCAGGATTCTTGCTAACATTGGGCTCTTGAGAACATGTCCAAGGATAGGGCCTAGTTGAAAAGACCTCAGAGGAGCATGACTAGAATTTGGTCAAGGAGAGAGTCTTTATCACTATACATGTGATAAAATGTCATATAACTATACACAGAAACATACACACAAATGAGTGCATGTAAGAACTGGTGAAACCAAGTAAGATCTGTAGTCCAGTAGTTAACTACATCATGCTAAGGTCAATGTCCTGTTTTTGAGAATGTTCTATAGTTATATAAAATATTACCATTGGGGGAAGCTGGATGATAGATATATCTCTCTGTACCATTTTTGCAACTTTTATGAATCTATAACTATTTCCAGGTAAAACCACAGAAAAAATATTGTGTCAGAAGCACTGTGATGAAGAAATAGAGAGTGCTGTAGAAATACAGAGAAGTGCTTGATTCTTGGAGGCTACAGTGAAGACTCCCTGAAGGAAATCATACCTTCCCAAAGGCAATAGATTTAAGTGCCAAGAGGGTCAGGCAGGAGGGGGAAATAGTAAAGCCTGGGGTTGCCGGAGCTAGGAATGGAGGCAACTGAATATATACCCAGTCTCAAGGCATTCAGAATGAAATTATTTTAGAAGGCTGGCAAAGCTCTGGATAAGCTGAGACTTAAAGGACACTTAGGACAAAGGGGTGTCAGGAGATAGGAAAAAGAGTCCTTAAGGCCTGAGGAATTCTGGAAGGACAAGGGGAAGAACCTACATTGCAGTCATATGACCACAGGGCACCTTCTGTGAATGGAGTGTGGGGGGAGCTGGGCTACAGTGGTGATGGCATCACAGCAGGGTCTTTGTTGCCCTTCTTGGTTCACTGGCTCCACTGGACTCACAGCACTCATGTCTCCATGCTTCTCCCCCGCAAAACACATACATCTTATTCTCCCAGGACTCTGCCAGGTGGTGCCAGTTTTCATTCAGGAGAACTGCCCCCCCATGCCCTCACCTAACCTGCATGTCTTAAGGGTGGAATACTGGACACCCCAGCGAGCTGGTAGGATGTGTAGTTGAGAGGCTTTTGTCCATCAGCTCCCCACTCTAATCCATCTATCCAAATCACATATATCATCTCAGACAATTGACACTCCCTGAAATGCCTACCCAACCTCACCATGCCAGGAGCTTTTCTCCCTTCCTTCCTTCCTTCCTTCCTTCCTTCCTTCCTTCCTTCCTTTCTTTCTTTCTTTCTCTCTCTCTTTCTTTCTTTCTTTCTCTCTCTCTCTTTCTTTCTTTCTTTCTTTCTTTCTCTTTCTTTCTTCTTTCTTTCTTTTTCTTTTCCCATAGAGTAATCTAGCTTTTCTGCCTTATTATAAAAACCATCCATGTGTAGACAAAAGCTGAATAAGACAGCAACTTATACATTGTAAAAGCATCATTGTCAAATGCTCATGGGGTCCACTGGGAAAGGTCTGGGGGGTCTACAGCACCAGATAATTTAAAAAATTGACAGTTGATTGTACTGGGTGTGCAGCTTGATGTACCTTGGCATGGAACACATACAGCAGCCCCATGGAGGCTGATACTATACTCATGCTCATTTTACAGACGAGAAAGTGGATGCACAGCAGGCTGGATAGCTTGCCCAAGGGCACATGCCCAGGATCCAAACCAGGAACTGTTTGACTCCATTCCACCAAAGAATCAGCTCCTCAGTTGTCATCCACAAGCAAGTATTGGCCATTTCCCCACTCTCCAGCCTGGAACTAAGGGAGCCTGAAGTAGACAGAGTTTAGGTCCCTGCAATTCATCCAGACATATCTTCCTGACCTTTATGATACACCTGGAAGGCAAATGCACTCACTTGGTCAAGGAAATCCCTTGTACCAAGGGCAAAATCCCTCAGTACCCCTTGGTCTTTCTGGAGACATATGGAAGCTTTTCAACAGTAACATTAATGCAATCTTGGGTGACATTTCTCTCACTTAAGAAAACAAATGGGGAAAAGGGCTTTTGCTTACAGTATATTAAGTTACTTCAAATTACTAGAAGCCATTTTGCCAGTGGGTTTTCTGGCAAATTTGAATATGGATAAGGACATTTTACTCATCTGCCTGACACTTTGATAAAATACTCTCCAAATGGAATGCCAGCAAGCAGAGCAGCATGTATTTTCATCTCCAGTGTGGGGTTTTTTATGAAATGTAAGCACCACATTATTACTGATCCCTGGAAAAATAGGTCATAATGAGTCTTGAAGAATTTATAAAGTTGAAAATTAGGTTTTAAAGGAAACTATGCTCCCTCTGTCCCATCTCCATCATTGAAAAATTAAATGAGAAATTCCAAAATCCAAACTCATGAACAAGGGGCATTCTGTGAGTCTAATTAGATGTATTGTAGTCTTGATTTTCATGGAAATAAAAGCAGTCATCATAGAAATAATTGCACAGCTATATGTGAAAATAGTTTTGTATAAGTAGTGACTAAGTCTTCATGACACCAAACCATCTGGTCAATGCATTCAGAGGTCTAGTTCATCACTCACACATTGGACAGATAAGACAATGAAGGTGAAAGTTTTCTACAAACCACTGCTGCCAGGGGGTTTAGAGACATCAACCCTGGTTACTCATCAGCATCATCGGAAGTGTATGTTAAAAACAAAATGCCTTGGCACCATCCCCCAAAATTCTGGTTTAGTAACCTTAGTGTAGGATTGAGGAATCTGCATTTTTATGAAGCACTTAATCCATTCACATTGCAGATTCGGGGTACCACTGATCTATACACTGTGCTTTTTGCTCAAATACTTAACTTATTTGGGGACACAAGACCACAGATGCCCTGTCTCTGTCTTAACCCAACCTGCCAATTTCCACCCATTTTGAATTTCTACACTTGAGTCTATGATCATTGAAGAATATGATCTTACATTACTTTTGTGCTTAGTATTTAAAATGTCTTTCCTATGTCTACTCATCTTTAAAAAAAAAGAGATACCAATAGTGCCTATCTTATAAGATGTTAATAAGAATTAATATGATAGTGCAATAAAGAGCTTGCACAGGACTTGGGACACAATATATGTTTAATAAATGTTGCCTATTATATTGTTCTTGTTTCTGAGCCATCATATAAGAGGAGGCATTCACTGTCTCCACTGCAAAGGAGCATTCATCCAGGATAGATAAATTGCTTAACTTTGTGTAAGACCCAGGAATTTTCGTAATTTCTGCCATATGGAGTTCTGCTGAAAACCAGAGTGCACCTTTGCTTATCTTTCAGACTTGACATGCGGCTTTAGTCCACAAATTCCAAATCCCTACCTTCCTGGCCACTCACAAAGGGCCCACCAAATATTCAAGCATATTTCCAATATCCACTTTATTCATAATAGCCAAAAATTGGAAAAAATGCCTATCAGCAGGAAAATGGATAAATTTAGTATATTCATCTAATGGCATATGACATAGAAAATAAGAAAGGATAAACTACTGACATATAGTAACATGGATAATTCTCGCAGACTTTAAGTTACGCAAAATAAGCCAGACACAAAAGAGTACATACTGTATGATTCCTTTTATGTAAATTTCAAAAACTGGCAAAGCTAATCCATGGAGATACAATTCAGGACATGATTATCTCTAGGGCTTATTAGTTGGGAAGAGACAAAAAGGGAAGCCTCTGCGGTGCTAGAAAGGTTTTATGTCTTTTTCTGGTGATACCTACAAAGATAAAAATTTATTCAGTTGTATATTTAAGATCAGTGCAGTTTGTAAATTTTACCACATGTATTATACTTTAATTTAAAATTTTAAAGCATAAGATGCATTTTAATGCTGGTTTTAAGTGAAATTTTACACCCTTTTAAACTTATCTGTGTGTGAGCCTCAGCTTCCCTTTGAAGCAGAAGTGGTCCAAAGTTGATGATAGGAACAAGCAGAATGAGAAGATTTTCTTGTCTCATCTTCTCCCTCAATTTCTCATTCACTCTCCCCTCAGTATTTCTAGCCTTGTTTTCAAAGCAGCAAACAATTATTTCATGTTCATTAATAGGATCATTCCACTGCCTGATTTATCTGACAAAGCAGTCTTTTTCCTGAATACCTAAATCAAATTTATTCCTTTTCGATGCTGGCCAATTACTCCTTCTCCTAGCGCCCTGTCCAGCACACACAATGAATCGTACTTGGCTCAAAGTTGGATGCAGTTTCCTTCCAGAAGCTAATTAGGGAATTGCATTTGTTTAGTCTTCTGACAACCAAAATCGACCATAGACCCTCTGATGACTTATTAAATAGCCAAACTTGAAAATTTTGCCTCAGGAAAGATTTCCAGCTGAAGTTAAGGAAAGTAGTAAAAGTCTCCTTTTATCCACCACAGAGTTGTATCCCTGTTGACTTCATTCAAAC
The DNA here is from genome assembly GCF_059928025.1 of Delphinapterus leucas. Lineage (NCBI taxonomy): Eukaryota > Metazoa > Chordata > Mammalia > Artiodactyla > Monodontidae > Delphinapterus > Delphinapterus leucas. The sequence goes on from NC_143148.1 coordinate 23,591,574, forward strand.
CTTGACTCATCTCAGAGGCTTTCCAGAAGAAGTAGTCTGAGCTGGAGTCTCAAAATCTGTCTGCTTCCTGGGCAAAGTAGACCCACCTGACCAGCTGCCTCTATCATGGCAGGTATGGCCCCTGCAGTTCATTCATTTACTCACTCATTCATTCACTTAAGAAACATTTATTGAGAACCTACTGCACTCTGTGTAAACAGCAAACAAAACAGAGTCTCTGGCCTTGCAGAGCATATATTTTAACTGGAGAGATATAAAATAAATGAGATAATTTCATAAACTGATAAATTATGTGAATAAATAAAATTGGGAAGTAGAATTAAGAATGCCCAGGAGAATAGAGCCACTTTCTACAGCATTGTCAGGGAAGGCCTCTTTGAGAAAACAACATTTGAGCAGAGACTTGAATGAGGAGAAGCAGTCATCTACGCGTGTGCTGAGGAAATCGTTGTCAGCAAAGAAAAAATCAGTTTCAAGGACCCGAAAGTAAAAACACTTTTTTGTGAGTTCTAAGAACAGAGAGAAAGGGAACCCAAAAAGCAATCCCTGATCTTATCCCACTGCCAGGACTTCCTGGCAGGACCTTCTTTTTTGATATTCAGCAGTGGCCCTGGACAAGACCATGGCATCATCTCCTCCAGAAAAAAATGACAACTAAAATATCAGCATCCATTTATGATTCCTTTTCCAAAGTCCTGTTGGTAAAACTCCTGCCCTCCCTGTCCCAATTCAGGCTCATCTGAGACCTCTACCCTCTGAAGACCAACAGCAAGGCTTCGGTTAGGCTGGATTGTTTCTGCAGACACCCCACAAAGAGAGCTGTCCTCTGGAAGGAAGTGCTGAAAAAATCTGTAAGGCTGAGTCAACACAGCAGGGAAAATCAATAAGCCAAGATCAATGGTATCCTAAGCCATGAATTAGGATACTATTTACAAGTCTTTTTGCAAGATTAATTGTAGGCTCGCTTTTAAGTAACATGCCCTTTCTAATCAGAAGCATCACTGCCCAGAAGAAGATGATATGCTGGGGTTTCACATCTGGCATTCCACATAATTAAGATTTCACAGTTCAAACAACTGTTTGATATTTTATTCCTTAAACTGAAGCTGTTGATCAACTTAAACAGGACTGTGGACATGAATAGATACTCAGCAGGGATTTGGTGACATCACACATTCAGCTTCTAATGTTTCTCCCCAGTTTTCATGTCTCATACAAACTGGCTAAATCCATTTTGAGCGTTCACAGCCATTAGATTCCCTAAGCATACCAGAAAATATCAAAGCTTCACAGATGCTCAACAAGCATCTTATGTTTCTCGAGCTACGAATGATGCAATAATAGGATTGCAAAAGAAGTAGAAAGGCCAGTCCTAGTGCTTAAAGAAGCATTGAGTCCTATAAGGGAAAGAAGCTCTGGAAATCAAGAGAGGCAGTATAGAGCAGTGGTTAAGAGCACAGATCTTGAGGTCCAAATCTTAGTTCTGTCCCTGAAAAGCTGCATGACCTTACTCAGGTGATATCACATCTCTAAATCTGTTTCCTCATCTGTAAACAAGGAGCAATTTCAGTACCTATCTATGATGGTTCTTTTGCATTTTCCCCTCCAGATTGATTCTTCACCCTTCTCTGCCCAGCTCTCTGGCCCAGAAAGGTGATCTTCCACTCATGCTGCAGTTCCTACTTGTGTTTGGCTGATTCAAGGCAGCTGCAGGAGAATGGAGGGTGAGAGAAAAGAGAGGTCAGTGCATTTGTGCCTCTCCCCATCCCCTGAAGGAGTAATGTGGGTGAGTTTCTTCATCTCTGACAATAACTTCTGTTATGCAGCTCCCCTCCAATAGCTACAGATTCACTGAACTCTGGTATCATCCCTCCTTCTACTTGCATCTTCAGGCCAAGAGGATGCTTTAAGTTAGGTTCTCCAGGAAGCAGACTCTGAAATGGAGATTCATGTGCAAGTAGTTTATTAGTAAGCCTCAGGATCAACCCCTGTGGGGAAAGGAAGGAATCAGGATTGGGCAGAGAGAGTTTACAGTCTTAAAGATTTCTGCTGACTCTATGGACACCTCTGAAGCTGGGACAGACCTTCAGAGTTGTCCCAAGGGGACCAGGCTCCTGTCCCTCTCATGTAGATCAGACATTGGATGCAGGTGGTTTTCTTCAGCCAAGGCAGTTCCCAGAGTGGTGGCTGCTAATGGCTGGCAGCTGGCAGCACTACCACCAGCTGCCTAGAATTTCTCCTGGCCTGATGAGGGACTTGGACAGAGCACTCTGCACCCACTACAGAGTGATGACAGCTTTCCTCCACTGTCAGTGCCTTGGACATCCCCACTTAACTTTTTATTCCCACTCACATCTCTGTACATAGCCACTTACTTAAATTCCCTTTGAATTTCTATTGGTTTTGTTGGAACTCTGATGAATACAACCCCTCATCGGTTCGTTGTGAGAGTTACACACAGTGCCTAGTGCACAGTCAGGATTCCATAAGCACTAATTATTATCCAGAAATGAGTCCTAAACATTTTCTGGCAGTAAGCATTTCTCTACCCCAGGACTTCCATGAGTTAGTGGCCAGGTTGACAAGAAGTCCCTCAAGGGAGCCCAGTGGTGGGGTAACTTGAAGTTGAGGATGTTTTCCTAAAGGAGCTGATTTTGAGCAGGCTTTTAAGTGTCCAAAACAACGTGTTAGTTTAAGCTTATGCTATCAAAACAATGGATGCACTTCATTCATTCAAAGATGAAATTTGAAAGACATGGCCCCTGCTCTCACAGAGTTTAAAGTCTAGGGGAAGAGACAAAATATATAAGGAATCAAGCAAAACTGTAATTGCAAATTGTGGTACAGGCAATGAAGGAAAGGTACTGTTTACAGAGAGAGAGAATAACAGGGACAAGGGAACTAAATAGACAGGTGGACAGGGAAGTCTGTAAGGAATCAACATTTAAGCTGAGATAACTAATGAATATGTTAGTCTCAGGGGCATGCTAGTTGGGGCAATGTACTCATAGTGCTCAGAAGGTGCAGAGAACCTGAGGTGACAGAGGAGCAGAGAGGACATGGGGGAGGGAATGGTCATGGAGGGCATGTGACATGAGGTAAGATCACAGAAGGAGGCAGGGACCAGGTTGCAGGGCCTTGTAAGCCATGACAGAGATGTGAGTTTTTCCTCCAAGTGCAATGGGAAGTCACTGGAAGGTTTTAAGCAGGGAAGAGATATCACCTAATTTATGTTTATAAGAAATTGTGGTGACTATTATGTAGAAAAGGGACTAGGAATGGGCAGAGCAGATGATTTTGTATCAAAAGATCAGTGGCAATGGTTTGGACAAGCATGGTGGCATTGGATTTGGAGGGAAGAGGACAGGTTCAAGTTATATTTGGAATTGATAATTATTGGGGAACAAGGGGAAATAGAGAGGGAGAAAACAAGGACCATTCCCTGGCTTAAAAAATGAAGTGGCTGGTAGTGACATATACTGCTTGGGAAACATGGCGGAAACGGGTCTGGGAGAGAAGTCAAAGGTTTCATTTTGCACATGAGTTTCAGACGTCTCCAGGCAGAGATGGCAAGCAGGTGGATCATAAGAGGCATCCAGCTTGGGAACGTGGGCATCAGTGGTGACCAGAAGGTATTGAAAACAGGAATGAATTAGATAAACTGGTAAAAGAGTGGAAAAGAAGATAGCAATTCCCCTAACCCAGGGAAATTCAACATTTAGAGGTTTAATTCAATATTTATTGAATATTATTTGTGTGCAAATCTTAAATGTTGCTGCATGAATTATTTTATCATGCCTATTTCATGAATATTTCTATTTAAATTGTTCAACATTTTTCCTGGCTACACATATAACTGTTTGCCTCTATATCTGAAATGTCTGGACCACTTCTGGCCTGCATGCCATATCCATACCTTTCATAGGTGACTATGAGTTGTTTAATGCCCTTGCAGGAAGTAGCAAACAACCATCTTCAGTGTGATGTTGAATGCCATAAGGAAAAAGACCAAGGGGATTTCCAGACCAAGAGACACTATTTCTAGAGATACCCCACTGGCCAGAAGCCTCAGTGGTCATCTCTGGCTAAATTCCACCCCCCAGTCCCATATGGGTGTATGGCTCAGCTTGATAAGCTTTGGAGCTCTGTGCAAGTCAGAGCCTGTGGCCCTTTCCTCCATTAGTGTTCCCCTTGCCAACAGACCCCAGATTGTCTCAGATGTTCACACCATCTGGTTTCCGGAGAGATCCTGTAAGGAGAGCCACCTGTTTCTTGTTACAGTGTCATTAGAACAATTATGACAAAGGTAAAACATGAACATGCATAAATCAAGTCTCTTTTGCATGGCTTTCCCACGGAGGGTATGTACTGTCTTCTTGATAATTTTTCACTGACACACTCTATCTCCAAGCTCCTAACTCCAGGCCAGTCTGGAAATCAACCAAGCAACTCCCAAAATTCAATCAAAGACAATGTAAAAGCAGGTCCTAGAAGTGAGGGAAAAATACTTGGGGTGTAAGAAAAAAATACTTGGGATGTATTACCCCTCCCAGGAGCATTTGCAGCCTATAAGAGATCTTGCTAGGAGGGAATAAATGTGAAGACATTAATTGCAGATGGAAGACTCTCAGCCATCAACATGTAAGAAATTTGAGATCTAGAACACCGTCTAATGCCAATTAATCACAACATTCAGGGACCACCGACTTTCCAATAAAAAATAGCCTCACATGCAAAGAACTCCTCTCCAAGAGCTGGGCCTGAGACATACAGACAAGTCAACATCCCCATCCATCTTAGAGAAATCAGCCTTTCAGAATACAGAAGGGGAAAAGGTAGGAAAAAGAGCTTATCTTTCTTTATTAGATACTTGAGATTTACAAGACATTTCTGACCACCCAGGAGGCCTCAGTGTATTAATTCTAGATTGGAGTGGGATGATATGCAGAGCTTTCCACAAACATTTCACTAGTGCGGTAGCCCTCCCTCCCACCTCAATCTAGGCTGAGACCAAACACTAAAATATCCCAGGACCTAAGAGCAACCTGCTTGCCAGTGGATGAATATTTGATACAAGTGTTTTCTTTTTTAAGAGATGGGTAATCAAATCAGGCCTGAATTATCAGATTTCACACATTTTAGCATAAAATTAATTAGTTTGAAGAATTATGCAGTAGATGAACACACCAAACAGCTAGGCCTCCCCAGTTGCATGTTTACATTTTACACCCTGCTCCTTTCATTATCCCAAGGAGTTGCCTGTAGCATGACTTTCCCATTAAGGGAGAGGAACCTACCAAATGATTTCATTTTTATGTCTGCAGAGCTCCTGATAAACTGACAGAGGCATCGAAGCTTTCCAAACACATTTTATTTTCATTAAAAGGCTAATCTAAAACCAATCAACCAAGACATATATAGAATGGCTGCAAAGAATAAAAATGTGTGGTTCCTCTAGAATACATGTTAAAACAAATCCACAGTAATTACTGAAGTAGACAATACCTGCTAAAGAGGATCTGACTTTAATGCAGTTGACACTGTAGTGTGTTTGCAGTAATGATGGACAGACTGTAAGCTTGGATCTGTCTCACTTATATTGCAACATTAGCAACATAGGTCTTTGTGTATAAATTGAATTACTCTTCGCAAATAACCCAAATATGAAAAGGATTCAAAACCCTGGAAGAATGAATCAAATCTCTCATTGCCCAACATAAATTGGTCACTTTTGTGGTCACTGCTGTGCCTGAATGAACCCAGCAGCACGTCAGAACCAGGCTAAATCTATGAAAGAAATTATTGATGAGAAATAGCAATGAGAAACGAGATATCAAACTGGGTGTTGGTGGTATTAATTGATAACTGGTTATAAAGAAAGAAAATGTTAGTTCCCTTCATATCAGCAGAAGGGCTATGTGTGAACCCCCACAGTTAGTGACAAGCTTTCAATGATAGCTTTATTGTTGGTCATAATTTGCAAATGGAAGTGGTGAGTAGATCTCGAGCTCTGACATGGTAGAAGCTAGCACAGTGATTGTGGCATGACCCCATTTCCCACCAGCACTTGGCTACCGTGTCCTGCTCTTCCCAGCTGTGCTCAGAATGGAACCCAGAATTCCTGGAAATGCTCCCGCATCAGCGCCTGGTATGTGGGCATTTACTCTATTTCCAGAATGGCTTAGCTAGGAGTGGAAAAGCCTCTACCTAGTCAACGCAATCCATCCCCTTCATGACTGTGTTAACCACACAGGCATGTTTATGGAGCACTTATCCTCTCTGGGAGCAAGTCCTCCCAGCAGCAAATCACTGCAAGAGAAAGGACAAAGGGAAGCCATTTCTCCCTCTGAATATAGAGCCATTGTCACTCTGACAGACCCACACATCATTTCATTTGAGACCCAGCCGACTCTTTTGCTCTCCCTGGTTGTCATCATATAAAATAAAATAAAGGAAACCTCAGTGGAACAATTAACTGTCTGAATATATGAAATGCTTCAGAGGAAAGTAAGACCTTATAAACAAGTCTTCCCTTCACATCACGCTCTCCTCCTCGATTTCAGTGAATAAACGGAAATGTATTTTCCACCTCATAACTGGAACGAATATTTTATGTTCTGAAATGAAGCTAATGCATGCTATAAATAAAATCTGACTGTGCTTATCTCCCTATTTTTGGTAGCCTGTGTATCTCCCAGGAGCCTACGAAAATTCCTGGCTGAACCAAGAACATCTGGCTCTGAGGATGGTATGGATGGCACACCTGCTCTGTGGGCATAATGTGCCTCCTGAATCATTTTAGATGCCTTGGTCTGGAACATGTGGGCTCTCAAACCCAAGATCTATCTTGTAAAAAATATTAAAGATAGGGACTTCCCTGGTGGCACAGTGGTTGGGAGTCCACCTGCCATTGCAGGGGACATGGGCTTGAACCCTGGTCCTGGAAGATCCCACATGCCGTGGAGCAATTAAGCCCGTGCACCACAACTACTAAGCCTGCACTCCAGAGCCTGTGTGCCACAACTACTGAGCCTCTGTGCCACAACTGCTGAAGCCCGTGCACCTAGAGCCTGTGCTTTACAAAGAAGAGAAGCCCCTGCTCTCCACAACTAGAGAAAGCCAGCGCACAGCAATGAAGACCTAAAGCAGCCAAAAATCAAATTAATTAATTAATTTTTTAAAATTAAAGATATTTTTCATATCAAAAATCCAGATTTCTATCTTCTTTAAAAAAAAAGCATTTGTCAACACTGGGCCCACATTCCTTCTCAACTACAAAAAATGCTGGCTCCAGCTGACCTTGAGCCCTCCAGATGAAGAGTCCTGGGCACTCCCAACTGTCTTCCAGTGTCAGTTGTCCAATGCCAATTGCCATTTGTCATTACACTTATGCTATTGTAAGGATTAAAGGAAAACTGACATGTTTTTTGGTCCCCACCTCTCTGTCAAAACTGGTGAATAGGAAGGTAGTCTGAGGAAGTTGCCTGAGTCAATAAGATTGGAAAAGAGTTTATTCCTAAAATGTGGAATTCACCTACTAGTATCCTGCTTCATCACTTATGTCGCCTTTCTGGGGAAGTGCACATTTCTATTGGAGGAGACCTCACAAAGTGTGCTCTGACTCAGAACAGAAGGCACAGTCACCAACACACAACCTCTTGTCCATTGTCAGAGGCAGAAAGTACCAGGCAAGGTTGGGAGAGAAAGAAATGATTTCTAGTTCAGTCTTTCACCAAATTTAATACCCTTACCCTAAGCCAAGCTTCCTCTTTCACTCAGCTTATATGTCTTATAGTTTATATAAAAGTACACTATGTGGTTCATGACTACTACAATTACACTGGTTAGTTGTTAGCTTCAACCAATCTTCCAAAGTTTGAATGGGTTGTTCTAGGTGTGAGGTGAAGAGAATGCAGCAGAGGGACAGAGAAATGCACTGGAAAATGGAGATACAAAAAATCCTTCTCTTCTGTACACTATGGTCTCAGGGGATCTAAAACAAAACAAATACAAGTGTGACTCCAGAGGGAGAATTCCTGGACTTGTTTTCCTAATTGGATAAAGCCTTCCAAATGAAGAGGCCTCCTGACACTGCTCCCTGCTCTTCTCTGTCTCCTAGTCACTTTTCATTGCTTCTTCCCTTCAAATCCAACTGATTGCTAACACCTTTTGTCAACACTTTTGTCAAAAGCTAGAAGGCTGACATGTTGCCAGAGGAACTTAGATCATGAATCTCAAAGTAATTTAAGTTACTTTTGTTGCTGGTAAAAATTAAACCCACATTTCTGGCACTGTCAGAAACAAAGACTTCCTCTCAAAGAATGTGTTCTAAGCTTTATTGGAACTTATGTATGTAAGATTCATTGAATTTTTCCAGATGATGTGGAAATGGAGACTGGAGAGACTGGTGACCCATGGATGCTCCAAGGCGATGAGACTTGTAACTAATTGTTATAAGTTACCCAACTTTCCACTTCTCATATCAATTTCAGGACCACAAAACCATTATCTAGAGATGATTGGTCAGGCATGAAAATCAACAAGCCCACCCTGAAAATGAAAGTTAAAAAAATGTATTAGAAGTAATTAATAAGGTATAACATACACCCATGCTGGTGTGTTATCTCTCAAAGAAATATGCTTAAAGGACATTTGCCTTTCCTCCAAGGCTCCCCAGACAGATCATGGAGCTTGGCAGGTCATAACACTAGGACAACAGACAGGACCAGCTGGCTCAACACTTACTAATAGCATCAAGGAAATGTATCAACTAGCTTTTGCTACATAGTAAATTAGCCCAAACCTTACTGGCTTAGATCAACAAATGTTTATCATTTCTCATGATTCTGTGGCTGGCTGGGTGGTTCTTCTGGTCCAGATTAGGTTCGCTGATCTCTGCTGTACTCTATCATCTGTGGATGGTCTAGGATGGCTTCACTCAGGATGGAGACCAGTTCCACCCCATGTGGCCTCTCATCCTCCAGCAAGCTAGCTCAGGTTCATTCACATGGTGGCCTCAGGGGTCTAACAACAGCAAGAGATGGAGCTGCAATGCACAACTGTTTCTCAAATCTCTGCTTGTGTCACTTTTTGCTAATGTGCCATTGGCCAAAACAAGTTACATGGTGAATAAGGTCCATAATTTGTGGCCAGTTTTGCAATTTACCCTACGGAATTATTAGATTAGCTGCTTAGGACTCGAAGGGAGTCAGACAATTGAAACATGAAATATCAAAAAATATTCAAAGCAGAGGTAAAAAGAATTGTCAGAGTCTAAGGCTACGTTTCCCCCAAATCAGACTGAAACAAAGATTTGGGTGCCAGTAGTATATTTGGGAGGAAATCTCAGATAACAGGGAAGCAGGGAAATGAAGAAGGTAAAGGGAAAAAGTGTGTTAGTGAGCAGGTTATCACTGTGAGCAACTGGGTGTCCCATCTCATTGGATACCTCTGGGAGATGATGTAGACAGCATGCCTTAGAATTCTCCAGCCCAACGGGCAAGAGTGCTGGAATATTGATACTCCTTTCTGCCCATTGTTAATTAAGGGATGTTCCGGGGGCAAAAATTCTTAGAGCTTCTGGCCAGTCTGCATGTGACCCAAGCAGGTTAGTGGCCAAGAAAGCCCTCAGGCAAAGAGTAGGAAGTCCTGGGTAGAGTCAGCATGCAAGGATACAGGTAAGACATCGACAGCCTCTGCTATGGTGAAATGACCTGGATGAGGCAGTTGGGTTCACATCCCAGCTTCAGTACTTACGGTGTGGCCTTGGATAAGTTACTTCATCTCTCCATGCCTCAGTTTCCTCATAATAGTACCTACCTAGACTTAGGTAGTACCTAGACTTGTTAAGAGAGTTAAAGAGATTCTTCTATATAAAGTGTTTAGAACAATTATTGGCCATGCTAAGTGTAATGCTGTTGTCACATAAATTTGTGTGTGTGTGTGTGTGTGTGTGTGTCAGAATCCACCAGAGCTTTCCTGCCTAGAACAGACTGTGGTTCCAAGAAAGCATTTCAGTAACACAGAGGGAAAGAAATCCAAGAACACTCTTGCTCTCTGAGCTGAAATAATTAAACTCTTAAATACAGAAACTAAGACCATTTTTATTAATAAGTTTTTAGCAATAATGAAAAACAAGTTGCAGAGCATACGTAAATAAGTAGGAGAGAAAGCCTGATGCCAGGGGAGAAACTTAAATTAAATTTCAGTAGGAATCATCATCTCAGCACTTATATCCTGGAGCCAGGCAAGCTCACGAGATATAGTACAGGGGAGAGGGCTGCCAGGGCAGGGCAGCCACCTGTGCCCCATCTCCATCCCAGGGTAGTTAGCCTAGCTTTTCCCTCCTTTCCTTGATCCCTACAGGAACGTATCCACTGAGAGCTGGATACATTATCATCCACACATTTCAGCGTTTGCCCCATCGAACAGCCAAAGACTCAGAGGCTCTCCTAACACTGTTTGCATTAACTTGGGTTTATGAGAATTTGTTTGGGGTGAGAAGTCTGCAAAGAAGCCTAAGCCAGCCTCAGAACTGAAAACACTAAATAGACTATGAGAGGAGCCCATCCTTCACAGCACATTTCCAGAGGTCTGCTGCCTGAAGCCTTTCCTGCTTTCACCCCACTTTCTCTGCACCCAGCCAGACTCCATGCAGTCAGAATCCCTGAGCAAATAGGACAACACATATGAAAATTTCAAAACATAATTAAAACTCATGTAATATATTAATTCAACGTGTTCACTGTTAGAGCTAGAAGGACTGAACTTGCCAACAATTAGAAGGGGAAAATGTAGGCCCATCCTCTAATAACAAATTCTATGTTTCAAGCAAGCCCTAAAAACCTTATCAGCAGCTTGGTGGGACCAGCAGTGAGCTCGTCTTTTCATGCCTGTAGTTGACACCAGTTGTTCTGGCTGCCCATCATTCTTTCACCCTTCTTTTAATGAAGTGAACCTCTGGGTAATCACACCTCCCTCATTCTCACTCCATGTCAGTTGGGAAATATTGACCCAACCCCCCAGCCCCAGAGGATGACAATAATGGGCTTTAACCAAACAGCATATCCTTTCTCTTTGCCACAGTGTTTGATTCTTGGATGGGCATTAGACCTAAATCAGGTCAGTGAAGGTCAAGCCTAAAATTTCTCTTCAGCTACCTCTTTTCTGCTGTAAATGCAAAGAAAGCTGTAGCTCTTGAATTAGTGACAGTCATCTTGGAGCCATGAGGAAAGAACCATCAAGAGAATGGAGCCAACATCAATGAAGTTGAGCCAAGAAATAAACAAAGAAAGTAAATCCTGGACATACTGTCTGAGGCTGGATCAAAGTACCCCTGAAGTGAGACTAACTCTGTATTTTTCAATTACACAAGCCAATGAATTCTCAGTATTGCTTAAACCAGCCTGGTTTTTAATATGTACCAAAATATATACCTGAAATAGAAGACTCCTTCTGGATTAAGTCCTCTATGTCACTGCCCATCTTTTCTCCCTCTCCTTGTATAACTGCTGAGATAGAACTGCAGGGAACAACAGTTCAGCCATCCCCAAACAGTGTGTAAGACTCCATGAGCATGGTGCTAACCATAAAGTCCCCTTCCTTATAAAATGGAGAGAGTAGAATCTACCTTACTGAATTGTTTTGAGGATTAAAGAAGGTATTGTGCATAAATTGCTCTGCACATTGCATAACACATATTACGTATGCAGCACATTTTTCTTTCATTATCCAAAGGCACTGTTCTACTGCATCCCCATCATGTGACAACGGCTCTGACTTCAATCACAGTAAGTTACAAGTGAAAAATAAGAATTAAGATTGAGCCACAAATAAGCAATCTACAGGGACGGGCAAATGAGGAAAAGCCCTTGAGCACAATATTACCTTTTCCATGAGTGTCAATCCTGGCTCCTTGAAGCTAAGAAGTTAAAGGCTGGCATTGCCATGGAACAGCTGGGTTCTTTTTTGTTTTTTGTTTTTGCGGGGTAGGGGAGAGAGGACTTTGAAACTTGGCAAATTTCCAGAATTTTGGTTTTACTGACTTCTATTCCTCTCTCCCAATGTCCCTGAAAATGCCTTCTCCTACCCTTCCCTAGTTGAAGAAGTACCTAGGCAGTTATCACCACCCTTCAGATGGCCTTAGCCAGACAGGAAGAGTGATGCCTTTCTTGAGTGCCAGGGGCTAAAGGAGTTTGTGCACTCCAGGGTTCTGATGCTAACCTCTCTCTGCCTGTCCTTTTCAAGTTGCTCCCCCTTCTCTTCAGGAGATACCAGAGCCCACAGAGGTTGCCTCACACCTCCTGCCCATCCCAATGTTCTTCTTTCCTCCAGAGGCCTCTTCTGGCCCCAGGACATACAATAACTGCCCCTACATTGATCACTAAACACTTCACTATATACCACTCGACATGGTGAGTTTATAGTAGTGTCTAACTTACCTCCTGGGGAAAGAGACCATGTCCTCTATGTGTTTGTATTTTAGGAGCTTAAAGAGTAAAATTTACATGTGTCTTAACATCATAAAGTCACCATTTTCTGAGTCTCAGCAAATCCTCTATCATCATCATCACTATCATTTACCATCATCAAAACCACATCCACTTGGGTTTCCCAGAAAAACTGCTTTCCTACCAGCTCTAAGTGAAAACGTCTCTTTCAAATTCTATTTGCTTTGACCCGCTATGCAAAGATCATAGATTAACCCAACTACTTTACGTAACTACTTGACCAAATAAAACTTTTACACTTTCACAAGGGATGTTCAGATGTGTCCATTCATTTAAATCTAATCTGAGTCCTTAGAAAATAGAATTGCTTTCAGTAGGAAGATCTGTTTTGTACTAACTGTGGGCATGTGCTCCCGAAGTATGCAGAGAAAGAAGTAGGAGAGAAGTATGCAGAGAAAGGAGTGGAGAGATATAGTCAGGGAAGAAATGGAGGAGGGAGAGGAAGAGGAAAAGGAGAAAGATATGAAGGAAGTTTTTTCATGAACACTTTTATTTAATGGAAAGTTAATGAAAGTGCATCATTTTTGAGACTATATTTCATCAAACACACTTTCAAATAGCCAATTATAATGATAAAATGGTGTTTGCTGTCATAGAGGAAAATACTAGATTTAATTTTTTTTAAAGAAATTGTATTTCTCCATCTGACTTTTCAAAGGAAAAGCAAAAAAAAAAAAATAAATTTTTAAACTTCATCTCGGTTTCTCTCAACTTGAAAAAAAATAATGCACATACATTGTCTATCTCTAAAAATAATATAAAAACATTTATTCAGTATTAAAAAATTGTCAAGCAAAAGGGCAGTAATGCAGATAAAAGATAATATTCTGGGATGTCATAATCCAATGACTCCAATCTTAGAAATTGCAGGACCATAAGCATTTCGGGGCATATTTTTTATTGAGGTATAACTGACAAATAAAATTGTATATGTTTATTTATTTATTTATTTTTTATCATCAAAATTGTATATGTTTAAAGTGTACAATGTGATGATTTGATATATATTGTGAAATGAGTACCAAAATCAAGTTAATCAACAAACACATCTATCACCACAAATAATTATCTTTTTTTTGGTGAAAAAAACTTAAGATCTACTCTCTTAGCAATTTCAATATACAATACATTATATATTATTAATTATATTCACCATGCTGTACATTAGATCATCAAAATTTATTCATCTTGTAACTAAAACTTTGTATCCTTTGACAAACATCTCCCCATTTTCCCCACCCCTTAGTCCCTGGCAACCACCATTCTAATCTGTTTCCATGAGCTCAGTTGTTTTTCTTTTTCATTCCACATAGAACAGATACAATATTTGTCTTTCTCTTTCTAGCTTATTTTGCTTAGCATAATGCCTCCCAGGTTTATCCACCTTGTTGTAAATGGCAGGATTGCCTTCTTCTTATGCATTAATAATATATATATCCACTCCTCTTTATCCATTCATCCATCAATGGACATCTGGATTGTTTCCATATCTTGGCTATTGTGAATAATGCTGCATTGAACATGAGAGTGCAGATAGCTCTTCAAGACATTGATTTCACTTCCTTCAGATATATTACCAGAAGTGGGATTGCTGGATCATATGATAGTTTTATTTTTAAACTTTTGAGGAACTTCAATATCATTTTCCATGATGGCTATAACAATTCACATTTCCACTGAGAGTGCACAGGGTTCGTTTTTCTCTACATCCTCACCTACACTTGTTGTCTCTTGTCTTTTTGATAATAATGATCCTAACACATGTGTGGTTTTGATTTACATTTCCACGACGATTAGTGATGCTGAGCACCTTTTCATATAGCTGTTGAACATTTGTATATCTTCTTTGGAAAAATGTCTATTCAGTTCCTTTGACTAATTTTAAATTGGATTATTTATTTTTGGCTCCTGAATTGTATGAGTTCCTTATATATATTGGATATTACCCTTTCTTTGACATATGATTTGTACATATATTCTCCCATTCTGTAGGCTGCCTTTTCATTTATTATTTTCTTTACTGTACAGAGGCATTTTAGTTTGATGTAATTCCACTTATTTACTTTTGCTTTTGGTGTCATATACAAAAAATCATTGCCAAGACCAATATCAAATAGCTTTTTGCCTAATTTACTCTGGAGTTTTATTATTTCAGGTCTTAAAATTATTCTATTTTGAGTTAATTTTTGTGAGTAGTGTAAGATGGGGTTCAGTTTCATTTTTTGCATGTGGATATCCATTTTTAAAATACCTTTTATTGTAGAGACTATCTTTCACCATATATTCTTGGCATCATTGTCAAATATTAGTTAACTATGTAGATGTGTGTTTATTTCTGGGATATCTATTCTGTTTCACTGGTCTATGTGTCTGTTTGTTTGTTTTTTTACCAATACATAATGTTATGATTACTATAGCTTTATAATATAATTTGAAATTAGGATGTCTATGCAGCATTATTTACAATAGCCAAGATATAGAAACAACCTAAGTACCTAAGTGTTCATCAAAAGATAAATTAATTTTTAAAATATGATATATAGCTACCCACCACCAGTCCCTCCCATCAGGAAACTTACACAAGCCTCTTAGATAGCCTCATCCACCAGAGGGCAGACAGAAGAATCAAGAAGAACTACAATCCTGCAGTCTGTGGAAAAAAACCACATTCACAGAAAGATGAAAAGGCAGAGAGCTATGTACCAGATGAAGGAACAAGATAAAACCCCAGAAAAACAATTAAATGAAGTGGAGATAGGCAACCTTCCAGAAAAAGTATTCAGAATAATGAGCGTGAAGATGATCCAGGACCTCGGAAAAAGAATGGAGGCAAAGATCGAGAAGATGCAAGAAATGTTTAACAAAGACCTAGAAGAATTAAAGAACAAACAAACAGGGCTTCCCTGGTGGCACAGTAGTTGAGAGTCCGCCTGCCGATGCAGGGGACACGGGTTTGTGCCCCGGTCTGGGAAGATCCCACATGCCGCGGAGCGGCTAGGCCCATGAGCCATGGCCACTGAGCCTGTGCGTCCAGAGCCTGTGCTCCGCAACAGGAGAGGTCACAACAGTGAGAGGCCCGCGTACCGCAAAAAAAAAAAAGAAAAATAAAAAGAACAAGCAAACAGAGATGAACAATACAAGAACTGAAATGAAAACTACACTAGAAGGAATAAATAGCAGAATAACTGAGGTAGAAGAATGGATAAGTGACCTGGAAGACAGAATGGTGGAATTCACTGCTGCAGAATAGAATAAAGAAAAAAGAATGAAAAGAAATGAAGACAGCCTAAGAGACCTCTGGGACAACATTAAACACAACAATATTCGCAGTATAGGGGTCCCAGAAGGAGAAGAGAGAGAGAAAGGACCTGAGAAAATATTTGAAGAGATTATAGTTGAAAACTTCCATAACACAGGAAACGAAATAGCCACCAAAGTCCAGGAAGTGCAGCAAGTCCCATACAGGATAAACCCAAGGAGAAACACACTGAGACACATAGTAATCAAATTGGCAAGAAATGAAGACAGAAAAAAATTATTGAAAGCAGCAAGGGAAAAAGGACAAATAACATACAACAGAATTCGCATAAGGTTAACAGCTGAGATTAGAAATCAGTTACAGGGAAGAAACGTAAAAAACACAAACACATAGAGGCTAAACAATACGTTACTAAATAACCAAGAAATCACTGAAGAAATCAAAGAGGAAATTGAAAAATACCTAAGACAAATGACAATGAAAACATAATGATTCAAAACCGATGGGATACAGCAAAAGCATTTCCAAGAGGGAAGTTTATAGCTATACAAGCCTACCTCAAGCAACAAGAAAAATCTCAAATAAACAATGTAACGTTACACCTAAAGGAACTAGAGAAAGAAGAACAAACAAAACCCAAAGTTAGTAGACGGAAAGAAATCATGAAGATCAGAGCAGAAATAAATGAAATAGAAACAAAGAAAACAATAGCAAAGATCAATAAAACTAAAAGCTGGTTCTTTGAGAAGATAAACAAAATTGATAAACCATTAGCCAGACTCATCAAGAAAAAGAGGGAGAGGACTCAAATCAATAAAATTAGAAATGAAAAAGGAAAAGTTACAACAGACACCACAGAATACAAAGCATCCTAAGAGACTACTACAAGCAACTTTATGCCAATAAAATGGACAACCTGGAAGAAATGGACAAATTTTTAGAAAGGTATAAACTTACAAGACTGAATCAGGAAGAAATAGAAAATATGAACAGACCAATCACAATTAATGAAATCAAAACTGTGATCTAAAATCTTCCAACAAACAAAACTCCAAGACCAGATGGCTTCACAGGTGAATTCTATCAAACATTTAGAGAACTCTTCCAAAAAATTGTGGAGGAAGGAACACTCCCAAACTCATTCTATCTGGCCACCATCACCCTGATACCAAAACCAGACAAAGATACTAAAAAAAAAGAAAAGACCAATATCATTGAAGAATATAGATTCAAAAATCCTCAACAAAATACTAGCAAACAGAATCCAACAACAGAGTAAAAGGATCATACACCATGATCAAGTAGGATTTATACCAGGGATGCAAAGATTCTTCAATATACGCAAACCAATCAATGTGATACACCATATTAAAAAATTGAAGAATAAAAACCATATAAGCATCTCAATAGATGCAGAAAAAGCTTTTGACAAAATTCAACACCGATTTATGATAAAAACTCTCCAGAAAGTGGGCATAGAGGGAATCTACCTCAACATAATAAAGGCCATATATGACAAGCCCACAGCAAACATCATTCTCATGGTGAAAAACTGAAAGCCTTTCCTGTAAGATCAGGAACAAGACTAGGATGTCCACTGTCGCCACTATTATTCAACATAGTTTTGTAAGTCCTAGACAGAGCAATCAGAGAAACAAAAAGGAATACAAATTGGAAAAGAAGAAGTAAAACTGTCAGTGTTTGCAGATGACATGATACTATACATACAGAATCCTAAAGATGCTACCAGAAAACTACTAGAGCTAATCAATGAACTTGGTAACACAGCAGGATACAAAATTCATGCCCAGAAATCTCTTGCATTCCTATACATTAATGATGAAAAATCTGAAAAAGAAATTAAGGAAACACTCCCATTTACCATTGCAACAAAAAGAATAGAATACCTAGGAATAAACCCACCTAGGGATACAAAAGACATGTATGCAGAAAACTATAAGACACTGATGAAAGAAATTAAAGATGATACCAACAGGTAGAGAGATATACCATGTTCTTGGATTGGAAGAATCAATATTGTGAAATGACTATACTACCCAAAGCAATCTACAGATTCAATGCAATCCCTATCAAATTACCAATGGCCTTTTTTACAGGGCTAGAAGAAAAAATCTTAAAATTTGTATAGAGACACAAAAAGACCCCAAAAAACCACAACAGTCTTGAGGGAAAAAAAACAGAGCTGGAGGAATCAGACTCCCTGACTTCAGACTACACTACAAAGCTACAGTAATCAAGACAATATGGTACTGGCACAAAAACAGAAACATAGATCAATGGAACAAGATAGAAAGCCCAGAGATAATCCCACACACTTCTGGTCAACTAATCTATGAAAAAGGAGGCAAGGATATACAATGGAGAGAAGACAGTCTCTTCAATAAGTGGTGCTGGGAAAATTGGACAGCTACATGTAAAAGAATGAAATTAGAACATTCCTTAACACCATACACAAAAATAAACTCAAGATGGATTAGAGACCTAAATGTAAGACCAGACACTATAAAACTCTTAGAGGAAAACTTAGGAAGAACACTCTATGACATAAATCACACCAAGATCCTCTTTGATCCACCTCCTAGAGTAATGGAAATAAAAACAAAAATAAACAAATGGGACCTAATGAAACTTAAAAGCTTTTGCACAGCAAAGGAGACCATAAACAAGACAAAAGGACAACCCTCAGAATGGGAGAAAATATTTGCAAACGAATCAACAGACAATGGATTAATCTCCAAAATATATAAACAGCTCATGCAGCTCAATATTAAAAAAACAAACAACCCAATCCAAAAATGGGCAGAAGATCTAAATTGACATTTCTCCAAAGAAGACATACAGATGTCCAAGAAGCACATGAAAAGCTGCTAAACATCACTAATTATTAGAGAAATGCAAATCAAAACTACAATGAGGTATCACCTCACACCAGGTAGAATGAGCATCATCAGAAAATCTACAAACAACAAATGCTGGAGAGGGTGTGGAGAAAAGGGAACCCTCTTACACTGTTGGTGGGAATGTAAATTGATACAGCCACTATGGAGAACAGTATGGAGGTTCCTTAAAAAACTAAAAATAGAATTACCATATGATCCAGCAATCCCACTACTGGGCATATACCTAGAGAAAACCATAATTCAAAAAGACACATGCACCACAATATTCATTGAAGCACTATTTACAATAGCCAGGTCATGGAAGCAACCCAAATGCCCAACGACAAATGAATGGATAAAGAAGATTTGGTACTTGCATACAATGGAATATTACTCAGCCATAAAAAGGAATGAAACTGAGTCATTTGTTGAGACGTGGATGGATCTAGAGACTGTCATACAGAGTGAAATAAGTCAGAAAGAGAAAAACAAATATCGTATATTAACACATATATGTGGAACCTAGAAAAATGGTACAGATGATCCGGTTTGCAGGGCAGAAATTGAGACACAGATGTAGAGGACATAACGTATGGACACCAAGAGGAGAAAGGCAGGGGTGGTGGTGGTGGTGGTGTGACGAATTGGGGAATTGGGATTGACATGTATACACTGATGTGTATAAAATTGATGACTAAAAAAAGCGTGCTGCACAAAAAAATAAATAAAATTAAAAAAAATTTTAAATTATATATATATATATAGAGAGAGAGAGACAGACAGAGACAGAGAGAGAGAGAGACAGAGAGAGAGAGAGAGAGATACACAGTGGAATACTTTCAGTCATAAAAATGAAGAAATCCTGCCAATTATGACAACATTGCTAGATCTTGAAGGCATTATGCTAAGTGAAATATGTCAGAGAAAGCCAAATACTGTATGATCTCACTTAAATGTGAAATCTAAAAAAAAAAAAAAAAGATAGAAAACAATCAAGACATGTAATACCTCTAGCTTTGTTCTTTTTTTCTCAAGATTGCTTTGGCTATCCAAGATCTGTTGTAGTTTCATACAGACAATTTTAGGATTTTTTTTCTATTTCTGTGAAAAATGTCATTGGAATTTTGATAGGAATTATACTGAATCTATAGACATTTTTGGGTAGTATGGACATTTTAACAATATTAATTCTTCCAATCAATGAACACAGGAGATATTTCCACTTATTTGTGACTTCGCCAATTTCTTTCACCAATGTCTTTAATTTTCAGTTGTACAGGTCTTTCACCTTCTTGGTTAAGTAAGTATTCCTAAGTATTCTGTTGTTCTTGATGCTGTTGTAAATAGGAATGTTTTATTAATTTCTCTTTCTGATAGTTCATTTTTAGTTATAGACATGCCACTGACTTGTGTGTTGATTTGGTCCTGCAATTTTACTGAATTCGTTTATTAGTTCTAACAGGATTTTTGGTTTTCTTGTGGGTTTTTTTGTGCAGTCTTTAGAGTTTCTATATGTAAGATCATGTTATATGCTAACAGAAATGATTTTACTTTTTCCTTCCCAATTTGGATGAATTTTATTTCTTTTTCTTGCCTAACTGCTCTGGCTAGAACTTTCACTGCTGTGTTGAATAGAAGTGGTGCAAGTGGACATCTTTGTTCCTAATCTTAGAAGAAAAGTTTCAGCTTTTAACCATTGAGAATGATACTAGCTGTGGACTTTTCATATATGGTCTTTAGTATGTTGAGGTACATTCCCATTTGATGGAGGTCTATGATCATTTTAATATGCTACTGAATTCAGCTTGATAATATTTAATTTAGGATTTTTGCCTATATTCATCAAGGATACTGACCTGTAACTTTCTTTGTCTGGCTATGGTAGCAGGGTAATGTTGGCCTTGCAAAATTAGTTTGGAAGTATACCCTCCTTTTCAATTTTTTGGAGGAGTTTGAAAATGTTTGTCATTAATTCTTCTCCAAATGTTTGGTAGAATTCATCCATGAAACCATGTGGTCCTGGACTTTTGTTTGTTGGGAGAGTTTTGATTACTGATTCAATCTATTTTCTATAACTTCATGATTCAGTTTAAGCAGCTTTTATTTTTCTAGGAATTTATGCATTTTTCTAGGTTATCCAGTTAGTCTCTTATGATCCTTGTATTTCTGTTATATTAGTTGTAATGCTTCCTCTTTCATTTCTGATTTTAAGTCTTCTCTCTTTCTTTCATAGTTCATACAATTCTACATACAATTCCAACATGTGGGTTTTATCCTCACACCACCAAGCAACTCTCCAACATCAGCTGTGTGTCCTACAATTTAACTCAATTCTGACACCTTCTACCAAGAGATACTGTCAGATTCCACAGGATAAGGGCTCAGTCCTACAGGACTGCCCCCTTCCCACTTCAGATTTCAATTACAAATTCAGGTTTTTATCTGTGCTTCTGACTCACTGGCTATAGATTGGAGGTTCCAATGACTCCCTCCTTGTGTTCAATTAATTTGCTAGAGCAGATCACAGAACACAGTAAAACGCTTTACTTACTAGGTTACTGGTCTATTACAAAGGATATTAAAGGATATTAATCCACAGCCAGATGATAGAGATACAAAGGGCAGGATCCTGAAAAAAGGAGGTTCTGTCACTGTGAAATTTGGGGTCAAGTATGGCAAAACGTGTGTAGATGTATTACAATTGTATCTTCTTGATTACTTGATTCTTTTATCATATATAATGACTATGTTTCTTATTACAGTTTTTGACTTAACATCTATTTTAGCTGATACAAATATAAATACCTCTGTTCTCCTTTGGTTTCCATTTACATGGGATTAGCTTATCCATTTTTTCCCTTTCAGGCTATGTGTGTTATTAAAGCTAAAGTGAGACTTTCTTAGGCATTATGTAGGTGGGTCTTGTTATTATCTGTTCAGCCACTATATATCTTTTAATTGGATAATTTAGTCCATTTATATTTAAATTAATTATTGATAAGTAAGAACTTATTGTTGCCATCTTGCTAATTGTTTTCTGGTTGTTTTGTAGTTTCTTTGTTCCTTTCTTCCTCTCTTGCTGTCTTCCTTTTGTGATTTAATGAGTTTCCATAGTGGTATGCTTTGATTCCTTTATCTTTTGTGTGTCTACTATAGGTTTTTACTTTGTGGCTACCATGAAGCTTAAATAAAACATCTTATAGTTATAATAGTGTATAAGCTATATTCTTAAGGCTATTAAGAACTTAATGCATACAAAATCTCTACTCTTATTTTTCATCAACCCTCATTTCATGTTCTTGATGTCACAATTTACACCTTTTTATATTGTATATCATATTATTTTAGCCATAACATATTATTTTAACCATAGTATTTTGATAAATACTTTTGTCTTTTAACCTTTACACTAGAGTTAAGTGATTTATATACTACCATTACAGTATTATGAATTTATATACTTACTTTTACCAGTGAGTTTTATATTTTCATATGTTTTCATGTTACTAAGTAGTGTCCTTTTACTTTGGCTTAAATAACTCCCTTTAGTATTTCTTACTAAGCAGGTCCCATTGTGATAAACAGCCTCAGCTTTTGTTTATCTGAAAGTCTTTATTTCTCCTTCATTTCTGAAGGACAGCTTTGCTGGGTAAAGTACTTTTGGTTGGCAGTTTTTTCTTTCTTTCAGCACTTTGAATATGTCATCCCACTCTCCTGGCCTGCAAGGTTTCTGTTCTGAAATCTGCTGTTGCCTTATGGGGGGTTCCCTTATAATAATATAAGAGTTTTTTCTTGCTGCTTTCAAAATCACTCTTTTTAAAATTTTGACAGTTTTATTACAATGTGTCTCAGGAAGTCTTCTTTTTTGTTGAATCTGTATGGGGACCTATGAGCTTTATATACTTGGATATTCACATCTCTCCTCAGACTTGGAAAGTTTTCAGTCACCAGTTCTTTAATAAACTTTCATCCCCTTTCTCTAGTTCTTCTCCTTCAAACAAAGTGCAAGTATTGTTTTGCGTAATGGTGTCCCATAATTCACGTAAGCTTTCTTCACTATTTTCATCCTTTTTTCTTTTTCCTCCTTTTTTCTCCTTCTTCTTTGAGTTCACAGATTCTTTTTTATACTTAATTAAGTCTGTTATTGATGCTCTCTATTGCATTTTTCATTTCATCTGTTGTATTTTTCATCTCCAGAATTTCTTTTTGGTTCTTCTATAATTTCCATCTCTCTGTTGAAATTTTCATTTTGTTCATGTATTGATTTCCTGATTTTGTTGTCATTCTGTGTTCTCCTGTAGCTCACTGAGCTTCCTTAAAATAGTTATTTAGAATTCTTTTTGTCTGGCAATGCATAGATATCCAATTCTTTGGAATCAGTCATTGGAAGATTATTGTGTTCCTTTGGTAGTGTCATTTTTCCTTGATCTTTTGTGTTTCCTGTAGTCTTGTGTGTGATGTCTGCACATTTGATGGAGCAGTCACCTCTTCCACACTTTATGGGCTGGTTTTTGTGGGGGAGTCTGGGAGTGGGTGTGAAGGTGCCAGCTGAGTAGAGTGTGGCAACTCCAGGGAAGGCCTAGTGGTATAGCCTCCATACAACTCTGTCAGCTGAGGTTAGCATTGGAAAAATTTGCAGGCTTCCTCAATGACCAAGGCTACAGATGTCTACAGTAGCAACAAAGGCTTGGGGTCTTCAGAGGCAAAGGCTGCTAGGGACCACTTGATCTCTCTTTCTCCCATGGGGGATGTTGTAGCTGAGGGTATACCTCTTGGCACCAGGTCCAGATTGTGGACAACCTTGAAGTATTGATAGTACTTGTGTCTGATGCATAGGTACATATGAAGTGGCCACGGAGCTGCGGACTGTAGCATAAGCACTCATGGAGCAACTGTGGCTCCAAAATCCAGGTCACCAGCTAGCCCACAGAGTCAATTATATGTGAGGCACACAATGGTGTTCCAAAAAGCCATGAAGCCAGTATCTGGAGCACAGAAACATGCAGAGCAATAGTGATTCTAAGGTCTGTGGTGCCACCTAGCCTGCAGCAGTATTGGCTCTGGTGCCTGAGATGCAGATGCACATGGAGCAACTGTAGGGCCAGAGTCTGGAGTGCATGCAGTCTGGATGCATGCAGAAGAGTCACAGAGCCAGGGTCTGGAGCTCAGGTGCACATGAAGCAGTCTCGGAGCTGGGATCTTAAGTGAGGGTGCACAAGGAACAGCCATTAAGGTCCACACCAATGAACACTACAGGCTCCTCTGCTGTGAAAACTGCATGTGTCCAAGTCTGTTGTAAGGCCTGTTGAGGTCCTCAGCAGAAAAGACTGACAGGGGTCCTCTGCAGAGTAGGCCACTGGCACCTGCCATGTGGTTAATGCTCAAAGGTCCCTACCCTTCATCTTTGTTCCTAGCTGTCTTTAGATATCTATTCTAAGCTGATGACCCTAGCAATTTTTTCTGTGTGGTTATTCTCCATTTTCTGCTCCATTGTGTTGCTGTAGATTCTTTTTCTAACTTTTAATTATTTTATTTATTATTATATATTTTTTTCAATGTAGGTTCTCATTTGGACTCTTGTGCTCCCCCCAGGGATATTTTCATTTATGGATATCTGTCTAATTTTGTTTTTTTTTTGTTGGGAGACAAAGGCTGGTATCTTTTACTCTGCCAAATTGCTGATGCAACCTCTCTGGGGACAGGACAAATTTTTTTTTAAAGATCTGAACTTGGTGGAAATGACAAAGAGAGCAAAATGCCACCTTTTGGAGGTTATGAGGGTACCTTCCATATGCTATATTCCAAGAACTAGAATTTAGACCCACAAGGCCAATCCAATGGTCTACACTCATCTTGACATTAGGGTCCTCCTGGTAAAAGAAACAACTCAGAGAAGTATCTAATTTACGTGAAGAGGCCTTAATATTTTTAGGGACAAGCTCACCAATCCTTGAAATCAAGTGGCCAAGGGAATCTCCATTTATAAGCTGGGATTGGTAGAGACAACCCAAGACCCTTGTAAACCCTGTTCCATCTCACAAGCCTGGTAATTTACCACAAAAGATTCACTGTCAAAAATATTTGTGGCGGGTGCGCGAGGAGAGGGGATTAAGAGCACTGCTTAAAGGAGCTCCAGAGACAGGCGTGAGCCGCGGCTAACAGCGCAGATCCCAGAGACGGGCATGAGACACTAAGGCTGCTGCTGCCGCCGCCAAGAAGGCTGTGTGTGGGCACAGATCACTATCCACACCTCCCGTCTGGGGAGCCTGTGCAGCCCACCAGTGCCAGGGTCCCGGGATCCAGGGACAACTTTCCCAGGAGAACACATGGCGCACCTCATGCTGGTGCAACGTCATGTCGGCCTCTGTGGCTGCAGGCTCGCCCCACATCATGCCCCTCCCTCCCCACGGCCTGAGTGAGCCAGGGCCCCCGAATCAGTGGCTCCTTTAACCCCGTCCTGTCTGAGCGAAGAACAGACGCCCTCCGGTGACCTATTCGCAGAGGCGGGGCCAAATACAAAACTGAACCCCGGGAGCTGTGCGAACATAAAAGAGAAAGGGAAATCTCTCCCAGAAGCCTCAGGAGCAGTGGATTAAATCTCTACAATCAACTTGATGTACCCTGCATCTGTGGAATACCTGAATAGACAACGAATCATCCCAAATTGAAGAGGTGAACTTTGAGAGCAAGATTTATTATTTTTTCCCCTTTTCCTCTTTTTGTGAGTGTGTATGTGTATGCTTCTGTGGGACATTATGTCTGTATAGCTTTGCTTTCACCATTTGTCCTAGGGTTCTTTCTGTCCGTTTTTTTTTTTACTTAAAAAACTTTTTTTTTTATTTTAATAACTTTATTTTATTTTATCTTACTTTATTTTCTGTTCTTTCAACCTCTTTCTTTCTTTCTAATTTTTCTCCCTTTTATTCTGAGCTGTGTGGACGAAAGACTCTTGGTGCTGCAGCGAGGAGTCAGTGCTGTGTTTCTGAGGTGGGAGAGCCAACTTCAGGACACTGGTCCATAGGAGACCTCCCAGCTCCACGTAATAATAAATGGCGAAAATCTCCCAGAGATCTCCATCTCAACATCAACACTGAGCTTCACTCAACGACCAGCAAGCTACAGTGCTGGACACCCTATGCCAAACAACTACCAAGACAGGAAGACAACCCCACCCATTAGCAGAGAGGCTGCCTAAAATCATAATAAGTCCACAGACACCCCAAAACACACCACCAGACTTGGACCTGCCAACGAGAAAGACAAGATACAGCCTCATTCACCAGAACACAGGCACTAGTCCCCTCCACAAGGAAGACTACACAGCCCACTAAACCAACTTTAGCCACTAGGGACAGACACCAAAAACAACGGGAACTACAAACCTGCAGCCTGAAAAAAGGAGACCCCAAACACAGTAAGATAAGCAAAATGAGAAGACAGAAAAACACACAGCAGATGAAGGAGCAAGGTAAAAACCCACCAGACCTAACAAATGAAGAGGAAATAAGCAGTCTACCAGAAAAAGAATTCAGAATAATGATAGTAAAGATGACCCAAAATCTTGGAAATAGAATAGACAAAATGCAAGAAACATTTAACAAGGACCTAGAAGAGCTAAAGATGAAACAAGCAATGATGCACAACACAATGAATGAAATTGAAAATACTCTAGAAGGGATCAATAGCAGAACAACTGAGGCAGAAGAACGGATAAGTGACCTGGAAGATAAAATAGTGGATATAACTACTGTAGAGCAGAAAAAAGAATGAAAAGAACTGAGGACAGTCTCAGAGACTTCTGGGACAACATTAAACACACCAACATTCGAACTATAGGGGTCCCAGAAGAAGAAGAGAAAAAGAAAGGGACTGAGAAAATATTTGAAGAGATTATAGTTGAAAACTTCCCTAATATGGGAAAGGAAATAGTTAATCAAGTCCACGAAGCACAGAGAGTCCCATACAGGATAAATCCAAGGAGAAACACGCCAAGATACATATTAATCAAACTGTCAAAAATTAAATACAGGGTTTCCCTGGTAGGCAGTCATTGAGAGTCCACCTGCCAATGCAGGGGACACGGGAAGATCCCACATGCAGGGGACACGGGAAGATCTCACATGCCGCGAAGTGGCTGGGCCCGTGAGCCATTGCCACTGAGCCTACATGTCCAGAGCCTGTGCTCTAAAATGGGAGAGGCCACAACAGTGAGAGGCCTGAGTACCGCAAAAAAAAAAAAAAAAAAAGAAAAAGAAAAAATTAACTACAAAGAAAAAATATTAAAAGCAGCAAGAGAAAAACAACAAATAACACACAAGGGAATCCCCATATGGTTAACAGCTGATCTTTCAGCAGAAACTCTGCAAGCCAGAAGGGACTGGCAGGACATATTTAAAGTGATGAAGGAGAAAAACCTACAACCAAGATTACTCTACCCAGCAAGGATCTCATTCAGATTTGATGGAGAAATTAAAACCTTTACAGACAAGCAAAGGCTGAGAGAGTTCAGCACCACCAAAACAGCTTTACAACAAATGCTAAAGGAACTTCTCTAGGCAAGAAACACAAGAGAAGGAAAAGACCTATGATAACAAACCCAAAACAATTAAGAAAATGGGAATAGGAACATACATATCAATAATTATGTAAATGTATTAAATGTAAATGGATTAAATGCTCCCACCAAAAGATACAGACTGGCTGAATGGATACAAAACAAGACCCATATATAAGCTGTCATCAAGAGACCCACTTCAGACTTAGAGACGCATACAGACTGAAAGTGAGGGGATGGAAAAAGCTATCCCATGCAAATGGAAACCAAAAGAAAGCTGGAGTATCAATTCTCATATCAGACAAAATAGACTTTAAAATAAAGACTATTAAAGAGACAAAGAAGGACACTACATAATGATCGATCCAAGAAGAAGATATAACAATTGTAAATATTTATGCACCCAACATAGGAGCACCTCAATACATAAGGCAAATACTAACAGCCATAAAAGGGGAAATCGACACTAACACATTCATAGTAGGGGACTTTAACACTCCACTTTCACCAATGGACAGATCATCCAAGATGAAAATAAATAAGGAAACACAAGCTTTAAATGATACGTTAAACAAGATGGACTTAATTGATATTTATAGGACATTCCCCCACAAAACAACAGAATACACATTTTTCTCAAGTGCTCATGGAACATTCTCCAGGATAGATCATATCTTGGGTCACAAACCAAGCCTTGGTAAATTTAAGAAAATTGAAATTGAATCAAGTATCTTTTCCTCCACAATGCTATGAGACTAGATATCAATTACAGGAAAAGATCTGTAAAAAATACAAACACGTGGAGGCTAAACAATGCACTACTTAATAACGAAGTGATCCCTGAAGAAATCAAAGAGGAAATCAAAAAATACCTAGAAACAAATGACAATGGATACACGACGACCCAAAACCTATGGGATGCAGCAAAAGCAGTTCTAAGAGGGAAGTTTATGGCAACACAATCCTAACTTAAGAAACAGGAAAAATCTCGAATAAACAACCTAAACTTGCACCTAAAGCAATTAGAGAAAGAAGAACAAAAAAACAGCAATGTTAGCAGAAGTAAATAAATCATAAAGATAAGATCAGAAATAAATGAAAAAGGAATGAAGGAAACGATAGCAAAGATCAATAAAACTAAAAGCTAGTTCTTTGAGAAGATAAATAAAATTGATAAACCATTAGCCAGACTCATTACGAAAAAAAGGGAGAAGACTCAAATCAATAGAATTAGAAATGAAAAAGGAGAAGTAACAACTGACACTGCAGAAATACAAAAGATCATGAGAGATTACTACAAGCAACTCTATGCCAATAAAATGGACAAGCTGGAAGAAATGGACAAATTCCTAGAAATGCACAACATGCCAAGACTGAATCAGGAAGAAATAGAAAATATGAACAAACCAATCACAAGCACTGAAATTGAAACTGATTAAAAATCTTCTGAGAAACAAAAGCCCAGGACCAGATGGCTTCACAGGCGAATTCTATCAAACATTTAGTGAAGAGCTAACACCTATCCTTCTCAAACTCTTCCAAAATATAGCAGAGGGAGGAACACTCCCAAACTCATTCTACGAGGCCAACATCACCTTGATACCAAAACCAGACAACGATGTCACAAAGAAAGAATACTACAGGCCAATATCACTGATGAACATAGATGCAAAAATCCTCAACAAAATACTAGCAAACAGAATCCAACAGCACGTTAAGGATCATACACCATGATCAACTGGGGTTTATTCCAGGAATGCAAGGATTCTTCAATATATGCAAATCAAACAATGTGATACACCATATTAAAAAATTGAAGGAGAAAAACCATATGATCATCTCAATAGATGCAGAGAAATCTTTTGACAAAATTCAACACCCATTAATGATAAAAACCCTGCAGAAAGTAGGCATAGAGGGAACTTTCCTGAACATAATAAAGGCCATATATGACAAACCCACAGCCAGCATCGTCCTCAATGGTGAAAAACTGAAAGCATTTCCACTAAGATAAGGAACAAGACAAGGTTGCCCACTCTCACTACTGTTATTCAACATAGTTTTGGAAGTTTTAGCCACAGCAATCAGAGAAGAAAAGGAAATAAAAGGAATCCAAATTGGAAAAGAAGAAATAAAGCTGTCACTGTTTGCATATGACATGATAATATACATAGAGAATCTTAAAGATGTTACCAGAAAACTACTAGAGCTAATCAATGAATTTGGTAAAGTAGCAGGTAAAAAGTTAATGCACAGAAATCTCTGGCATTCCTATACTCTAATGATGAAAAATCTGAAAGTGAAATCAAGAAAACACTCCCATTTACCATTGCAACAAAAAGCATAAAATATCTAGGAATAAACCTACCTAAGGAGACAAAAGACCTGTATGCAGAAAATTATAAGACACTGATGAAAGAAATTAAAGATGATACAAATAGATGGAGAGATATACCATGTTCTTGGATTGGAAGAATCAACATTGTGAAAATGATGGTACTACGCAAAGCAATCTACAGATTCACGGCAATCCCTATCAAACTACCACTGGCATTTTTCACAGAACTAGAACAAAAAATTTCACATTTGTATGGAAACACAAAAGACCCCGAATAGCCAAAGCAATCTTGAGAACGAAAAACGGAGCTGGAGGAAAGAAGCTCCCTGACTTCAGACTATACTACAAAGCTACAGTAATCAAGACAGTATGGTACTGGCACAAAAACAGAAAGATAGATCAATGGAACAGGATAGAAAGCCCAGAGATTAACCTACACACATATGGTCACCTTATCTTTGGTAAAGGAGGCAGGAATGTACAGTGGAGAAAGGAAAGCCTCTTCAATAAGTGGTGCTGGGAAAACTGGACAGGTACATGTAAAAGTGTGAGATTAGAACAATCCCTAACACCATACACAAAATAAGCTCAAAATGGATTAAAGACCTAAATGTAAGGCCAGAAACTATCAAACTGTTAGAGGAAAACATAGGCAGAACACTCTATGACATAAATCACAGCAAGGTCCTTTTTGACCCACCTCCTAGAGAAATGGAAATAAAAACAAAAATAAAGAAATAGGACCTAATGAAACTTCAAAGCTTTTGCACAGCAAAGGAAAACATAAACAAGACCAAAAGACAACCTTCAGAATGGGAGAAAATATTTGCAAAAGAAGCAACTGACAAAGGATTAATCTCCAAAATTTACAAGCAGCTCATGCAGCTCAATAACAAAAAACAAACAACCCAATCCAAAAATGGGCAGAAGACCTAAATAGACATTTCTCGAAAGAAGATATACAGATTGCCAACAAACACATGAAAGCATGCTCAACATCATTAATCATTAGAGAAATGCAAATCAAAACTACAGTGAGATATCATCTCACACCGGTCAGAATGGCCATCATCAAAAAATCCACAAACAATAAATGCTGGAGAGGGTGTGGAGAAAACGGAACCATCTTGCACTGTTGGTGGG
The DNA here is from genome assembly GCF_059928025.1 of Delphinapterus leucas. Classification (NCBI taxonomy): domain Eukaryota; kingdom Metazoa; phylum Chordata; class Mammalia; order Artiodactyla; family Monodontidae; genus Delphinapterus; species Delphinapterus leucas. The sequence goes on from NC_143148.1 coordinate 23,622,277, forward strand.
AATGTAAATTGATACAGCCACTATGGAGAACAGTATGGAGGTTTCTTAAAAAACTACAAATCGAACTACCATATGACCCAGCAATCCCACTACTGGGCATATACCCTGAGAAAAGCATAATTCAAAAAGAGTCATGTACCAAAATGTTCATTGCAGCTCTATTTACAGTAGCCAGGACATGGATGCAACCTAAGTGTCCATCGACAGATGAATGGATAAAGAAGATGTGGCATATATATAGAATGGAATATTACTCAGCCATAAAAGGAAACGAAATTGAGTTATTTGTAGTGAAGTGGATGGACCACTGTCTGTCATACAGAGTGAAGTAAGTCAGAAAGAGAAAGACAAATACCGTATGCTAACACATATATATGGAATCTAAGAAAAATAAATGTCATGAAGAACCTAGGGGTAAGACAGGAATAAAGACACAGACCTACTAGAGAATGGACTTGAGGATATGTGGAGGGGGAAGGGTAAGCTGTGACAAAGTGAGAAACTGGCATGGACATATATACACTACCAAACGTAAAATAGATAGCTAGTGGGAAGCAGCCGCATAGCACAGGGAGATCAACTTGGTGCTTTGTGACCACCTAGAGGGGTGGGATAGTGAGGGTGGGAGGGAGGGAGACGCAAGAGGGAAGAGATATGGGAACATATGTATATGTATAACTGATTCACTTTGTTATAAAGCAGAAACTAACACACCATTTTAAAGCAATTATACTCCAATAAAGATGTAAAAATATATATATATATTTGTGTTAGGACAGGTCAGGGGAAGCCATATAATTAGTTTTTTCATGTTTGTTTCTTATGAAAGAGTTTTGATTGTTGTTGTTTTGTGTTTTAAGCAACTCAGAATGAGAAATTTCAGACTCAGTTTTTAGCTCTTAAGTAACAAAGTCACTAAATGGAAATTGCACACACCTGTGACTAGTCAAACATTGGCTATTTTGTATTACACAGAGCCAGAGACAGGAGGTAGCTGCAAAAACCAGGACTTGTAGCAAGATGTAGGGATTTGCTCAGGCCCCCAGAATTGTGAATAGCATTGATAGGACCTCAGTGTAGGGTCTCCAACACCTAGCCTGAGAGAAAATGGTAAGCAGGCAGTGTGGCACCATGAAAAGAGCCAGATTCCAAAGAGGAGGGCTGGTAAAAATCCAGCAAATGGCAGAAAACTTGACCAGAAACATAATCTGCTCTTTAGAAGGGGCAGGAGCTGCCTGCTCATACAAAGAGCATTTTCCATTCAACAAGCAGTCACTGAACTACATTTATTCATTTGTGGAGATATGTGAGTGAGGTACAGCCTATGGAGCTTACAGACAGCAGGATTCAAGCCAACTTTATGGACAATGACAGTTCACAGCATGCTGAGATGTATGCTCCAGGAAAAAGACAAAATGCTATGATTCCTCTGGAAAGGAAAATATGGCAGCATTCCAGAGGGAAGATAAAGAATAATGACACAAAACCTGCCCAATGTATTACAGTTATGATAATTTCTACAGAGTGGTATTGGCGCCAAAAGCAACAAAAGGGATCAATGGAATAGAGTTAGTAGCCCCAAAACAGGTCCATGTGGAAATTTAGCTTGTAATAAAGATGACCTTCCCAAAGAAATACATGCAACAACTTGCCATCCACTCAGGAAAAGTTAAATTTAGATCATATGCCTAGCACCATAAACAAAACTGAATCCTAGATGGTTTAATGAGCTAAATGAACAAAAAACATATAAGTAATGAAAGAAACCATTTTTTAATGTTTTATAATCTTGGAGTGAGGAAAGGCATGGCATGAAACCCAGAAGGTACAATGGAATAAGACTGAGTGACTTGATGACTATTTACATTTTTAAGTTTGTATATAGGAAATAAACTAATAGAAGTCAGCCTTTATTGTTATTATTAAATTCTTAAAACAAGCCTATTAGGTAGGATAACCCTGTTCTTACTGATAAAGAGATTGAGGTTTAGAGAGATTTAACTCAGCCAGGACAATCCCACAGGCAGCTAAGAGCCCAGGCCCTGCTCATTCACCAACCCTCACCCCCACCTCGCTCCTTAGTGACTGGTAACATTTTTCTCAAAATAACTCTCTGAAATCAGGGTTGAGTAGCAGGAATAATACCTTGTGTTTCACTCTGTCTTTTCAAAGTGTTTTCTCTGTTATTATCTCACTCTATTCCCAGTATAGCCCCTTGCAGTGGGAATACAGGGCAGCTACAATCATCTCCACTTCACAGACAAGGAAATTGAGGTCTGACAGTCAGTGGCCTGCCCGGGTCAGGAGTTTGTGGAGCAGAGATGTGGCTGGACTCCAAAGCCCTTTGTTCCTGGTAGAAACCTTTCTTCATTCCATCCTGTGGTCTCTCTGGAATGCTTACTAATGTTTTAGTGTCTTCAGTAGTGAATAGCAAAACACCTACTGTTCCCAGATATTTAAATGTAAATGTACACATCTGACAAGAGGATAAGAATCAAACCCTCCCTCAAAGATACAAATAGGAGGCTTCTTTCTGCCACCTTCTAGCTTCACACTTGAGTTCCATGGGTAATGTTGCTGATGAGCGAAACTTCAATTAACTGTCAAAAGGAACATATTTCGGCAGCATTTCTGGGAGCAGTGGGAATGGGGAGAGGGCCGTGGGCTGTGCGTGGGAGCAGGAAGAAGCTGCACTCTGCTCACTATTCACCTCCTGTCTAAGCACATTTAATTCCTCTGTATTCACCCTTTCCTATGATGCTTGAATAGATTCTAACAACTGATATAACAAGTGGGTTAAGTGTGTATATATTCCCTGTAAGGGTACAAGCAGTTCCACTTAATTTATAATCATTTTTATTTCATTGAAAGACTCAGACAGTATCACAAGGTACTAATAATGTAAGTGTTCTATGGTATAGATTCACTTTATTGGAGATAATGGAGAGAGACTACAGAGGGCCCTTTCCACTGGAGTGACAGTCAGGCAGGGTGTCATGAGATGGCATCATATATGTAATGGGCCATGATCTTGACATAATTATGCTTTATGGATTTTAAAGGGATCTCCTCTCCTGGAGTCCACCATTAGCAGCTTTCTCAAGGTGCTTGGCTCTGAGCAGAATGGTTCACAACAAGTTTGGGTAAACAGAGGATGAGCCAGCCAAAGCTCTCTGGCCAGAGAGCTAGAAGGAATGACAGAGAGGCCACAACCTCGGGCTCCATGTCATACACCTCCACCACTAATGTCTGTCAAGTTTTATCACTCCACTGAGATTATTCAACTTGCAAAATAGGGAAAAATAAAAGTACCTACGCTTTGATGTTTTGTGACAATTGTATAAGAAAGTGGGTGCATAAGAAGCCTTCAGCTAATGTTAAGCATTACCATTATCATTATTTATTCTCCATATATTAGACCACAAATCTCAGCATATTTGCCTGGTTAAGAAAAAGGCAGTAAATTCACATATGTACTTTATTTTTCATCAATGGTAAAAAAAAAAAAACCTAACCTGCTTCACCTTGTAAGATTTTACAAAAAGGGTATATACTTCCAAACATATGTACAATAGATTTTTTTTTTACACAATCAGAGGAACCAACAAAATATCCACAAATGTTACATGCTAATTGCTCATCAACTAGCTCCACACACTTTTTCATGGTTTTGCTTCACTGTCTCCACCTTCTCTTTGTGTAAAAGCACCACACTCAGAGCCAGTTGTTCCCCTGGCTCTTCTGCAGGTTTACATGCGGGCTGGATAGCTTCCATTGGCTCATCCAGATCTGCTCACCATACTTTCTGCCCAGCTCTCTGGTGAAAGACTGCAGGTTCCCATACCCTCTGCTTCCCAGCCAAGAAGCATAGCAAAGGAGGAGAGCAAGGTCAGGTTATGCATCTTGTGACCCCCTCATTCAGGCTCCATAGAGGCACCACTCATCTCAAGGAGAGCTTCCCTACAGGCGCTCTCCTTCCAGGGTTCTGTCAATTGCTCCCTCCCTTTCTCCCTTAGGATCTGGAGGTGATAAGAGCTCCCTATGCAGCTGGTTTCCAGATTTCCCTACACCTCATCCACATTTTTGTAAATAGTCTCTTCTTGAATTAGCTTAATTATCTGTTTACTAACTGACATATTTTGCTTTGTCATGTGTCATGTGTCCTTTTGATATAAGACTTCCATTATATTAGTCAGCATTCTTGCAGTTGAAAATGATAAAAATCCAATTCAAACTAGTCTAAGTAAAAATATAATAACAAAAAGCAATGCAATCTTTGGGTATGAATCCAGGGGCTCAGACAAAGTCATAGGTACTCTGTTTCTCCATTTCTTATTTCTACTCTCCTCAGTAATGGATTCTCCCTAAGCAGTTTCATCCACATGGTAGCAAAGACAACTACCAATAATTGTGGACTTACACCATCCTCACAAAAAAATTTGAGTAAAAAGATAGTTCTTCTTTACCAGAAGTTCCAGCAGAAGTCCTGGGAGGGCTCTAATTGGTTTGTCTTGGGTCACCTGACCAGGGATGGTACCCTGATTGACCAGGTGTGAGTCAAATGCCTTGTAACCGGGAGATGGAGTGAGCCCCACCTGGACCACAAGGACTGAGAATAATGGGGAAAGAGGTAGTTCTATAAAGAGATGCTAGTCCGAGAAAATCTGCATATAACCATAAAGTTATAAACTCTTTTTTGATAACTCTGACTTTACAAAGTGACTCCAAAAGTCCTCAGAAATGTTGCATACACTCTCACTTCATCCCAACTTACCCTTCCTCCTTCCTGTGTCAGAGTAGCATTGACATATATACACTACCAAATGTAAAATAGATAGCTAGTGGGAAGCAGCTGCATAGCACATGGAGATCAGCTCAGTGCTTTGTGACCACCTAGAGAGGTGGGATAGGGAGTGTGGGAGAGAGACGCAAGATGGAGGGGATATGGGGATATATGTATACGTACAGCTGATTCACTTTGTTATACAGCAGAAACTAACACAACATTGTAAAGCAATTATACTCCAATAAAGATGTTTTAAAAAATGTAAATAAAAAGAATGTTACATACAAACCCCACATGGAGCTAGTCTCCTTTCCATACTCTTCTCTTAGGTGAGAGCTACCTTTTTCTCTTGTACAGAAAAGAACACCACCAAAGAACTATCATGCAGGCACAGAGAGACCAAGGGATTTACATTCTTCATATCCCACAGCAAGACACCTGGTGAATTTAGATACATAGATGGATTCAGCCTACCTGCTCCAGGATGGTACTCTTTCAGGACCAAAGCTAATTCCTATGGCTCATACTGTACCCAGGAGATTTCCTGGGGCCAATGCTCATGAATAAAGTATGAAGGAAGGAGAAACAATTGCTACAGTAGGCCTTCTGAGGAAAAAGAGCACTTTAGGAGACAAGAGTTGAGTTCAGTGGCTCAAGTATGAAAGTCAAAGGATGTAGGGCATAAAATTTAATGAGCACCAAAAGACAATATTACCTACCAGGGACCTTGTGCACAATGGTCTAGATTCATGGGATCATACTGTGTGCCAGCCATTGTGCAGGTTCTGAGGTACAACGAAGTGGAAGGCAGCTAGCATCCCTGCACTCACTGAGCTCATGGGCAGAGAATCAAGCAGGTCAGGACAATGAATTGCGATAAGCACCTTGATAGAGGGCATACAGTTGCTGTGGGAACACACACAAGGGCATCTAACTGAAGCTGAAGGAATCAGTGAAGACTTCTCAAGGGAATGATGTCAAGGCCTAAAGGGGGAGGAAGAGTACAGCAGCAGGCCCAGGAGCCTGGAAGAAGAAAGAGCAGGAAGCAAAGGGAAAGTTAAGAGTCCAGCATTCCTTCATTCTTCAATAAGTGTTTATCAAGGGCCACTCTGAGCTAAGCATCAAGAGTGCAGTAGTGAACAGGCCAGATGCCTTCAGAGAGTTCATGGAAAATAATGAGGAATCCAAAAATGGAGCAGTTAAGTACAGACTGTGGTGAATCCCGTGATGAGAGAGAGAGAGAGTATGGAGATGAGGGATGGAAGGATTGCACAGTAAGACAGTGGTCAGGAAACATTTTTGGCAAAGCCTAGAGGATAAAGGTCAGCAGTCCTCTCAGAGCTGGGGAAGAGCGCATCAAAAAGAGGAAATGGTATGAGGGCAGAGAGGACTTGGTCCATTTGAAGAAGAGAGAATAGACCAATTTGAAGAAGAGAAAGGAGGCCAACATGTGTGGAGTGTAGAGAGCAAAGGAGTGGTTGGAGGTGAGGTGGGTAGGCTAATCTCATGAGGGGCCAGAAGGCCAAGGTTTCATTCCATGTGCATGGGGAACCTTTGGGAAGCTTTAAATTGGGAGTTCTATGTTAGACAGATTGCTCTAGCTGCTTGGTGGAGAAAGGATTGTAGGAAGATCCATTAGGATGCTACCTTAGTAGTCCAGGAGAGAAATGACAGTGACATGAACACAGTTGGTGGTTGTAGAGAAAAAGAGAAGTGGTGTGATTGGAAATATATCCATAGGTAGAACCAGCAATACCAGCAATACTGGGTGAGGGAAAAGTAAAAGGAAAAATAACTTGTACGTTGAGCACAAGTGGATTGAGCTAGAGTCCAACATATGTGACAAGTGTTGAGGGATGAGGCAGGCAGGTGTACAGAGTCAGATCAGAAAGCTCCTTAGACACCCTATTAAGGAGTACACTTTATCATGAGGGTGGTGGGGAGCTCCCTGAAAAGTTTGGAGAGATTATTTTGTTGTTTTAGACATATCACTCTGGAGATCCTATTAGAAAGGGGAAGGAAGATGATGAGGGGAAAATTGGGATGAGGGGGTGCTGACGGGCTAATGCAGGCAGGGGTAGTGATGCCCTTTGAAATTTAAGTGGGTGTGTTGTTGTTGCCTCTTTTAGTGATATAGAGAGTATGAAGTGCACTTAGCACCTGGGAACCTGCCTGGTGGTTCATGCGCATCCCCATTAGGGGACTGAGGATAGAGATAGATCCTTGCGATGTCTCCACTCCCATCCCCACAATCTGGGGACTGCAGAATTCCATCCTCCTAGCAAGCCACACAGGACTCCACTTTCCTACCTAGTCTGACTGTAGGAAACTCCCCCAGGAAATACCAAGAAAAAGATCTTGCAAGGCAAGCTACTCCGGAAAGGGGGTAATACTAATTTATGGTAATTTCAAGTTTCAATTTCTTTTGTATTTTCTTTAACAATTGAATTTTTCTTTAAAAAAGTCAACATTAATTAAGCACTGTACTCCTACTCCCAGCAGTCTAATTATCACAACCATGCAATCTATTAAAAGTGCTGGATTCAAATGTTTGATTTTAACACCTGGCTTTCTAGGACACAGTTTTCTAAGTGTCCTACATTTGCTAATTGAAGGGGGGAAATGACCGTTTTCTGGCTTAAATATTGCTAGAAAATAATCAGCCAGGTCCACCCCTCTCACCACACCCCTCTAACATCCCCACAGAATCCAACCTCCATCCACATTGAGAGGTTTTCAGAGTTTATTCTGAAGCTCCACATCCTGACAGCACCACAAAAATCCCAGTTCCAGCTACCATGTGCTTTTATGTCCTGCCTAATGTATGAGATAAGGGCACTTGCAAATTTGAGTCTTGGCCTTGCTACTTATCTCACTGGGATTTAATTACCTCAAAGAGTTTGTATATTCCTCCTGTATTGTTGGTGGAATGTAAATTGGTGCAGCACTATGGAAAACAGTATGGAGGTTCCTCAAACTAAAAATAGAGCTACCATATGATCCAGCAATCCAACTTCTGGGCATATATTCAGAAAAGACAAAATGCAAAAAGATACACACATCCCAATGTTCATGGCAGCACTATTTACAACAGCCAAGACATGGAAACAATCCAAGTGCCCCAAAACAGACGATTGGTTTAAGAAGACGCGGTGTGTGTGTATATACATATATATATATATATATATAAAATGCCATACTAAGTGAAATAAGTCAGACAAAGACAGACAGATATTATACAATATCACATGTGGAATCTAAAAACTAATACAAATGAATCTGTATACAAAACAGAAACAGAGGGACTTCCCTGGTGGTGCAGTCGTTAAGAATCTGCCTGCCAATGCAGGGACACAGGTTCGAGCCCTGGTCCAGGAGGATCCCACAGGCTGTGGAGCAACTGAGTCTGTGTGCCACAACTACTGAGCCTTTGCTCTAGAGCCCGGGAGCAACAACTACTGAACCTGCGTGCTGCAATTACTGAAGCCCACATGCCTAGAGCCTGTGCTCTGCAACAAGAGAAACCACCGCAGTGAGAAGCCAGCACACTGCAACAAAGAGTAGCCCCCACTCACCACAACTAGAGAAAAGCCTGCATGCAGCAACAAGAACCCAACACAGCCAAAAATAAATAAATAAATATTTTTTAAAATAAATAAAATTTAAAACAAACAAACAAACAGAAACAGACTCACAGACATAGAAAACAAACTAACGGTTACCAAAGGGAAAGACAGACAGGTAGGGACAAATTAGGAGTATGGGATTAATAGATACACACCACTATATATAAAATAGATAAACAACAAGAATTTACTGTACAGCACAGGGAACTGTACTCAATGTCTTATAATAGTCTGTAATGGAAAAGAATCTGAGTATATATATATATATATATGTATAACTGAATCACTTTGCTGTACACCTAAAACTAACACACTCTTGTAAATCAACTATACTTCAAATAAATAAATAAGTAAATAAAGAGTTGATATATTATGCGAGTTAACCTATTTACACATTTAGAACAGTCTTAGAAATTGGTAAGAGCTATAGAAGTGTTTGCTATTATTATTATTAGTCCTATTTTTACAACTCTACTAAGGCTTCCTCAGGGGAGATATGATTGGTCACTTGCTCCGTGATGTGAATTTAAGTCACCAGTTTGCTCTCTCATGGGAATCTGCAATAAAGCCCTAGTCTTAACAGTGAAGCAAAAAGACATCTCAGGCTGAAGGGAGGTGGAGAGAAGGCCCCACAGGAGTGAGTTTTTCTGCCTGAGGGAAGCTTCCTGGGTGAGCTCTGTGTGGCTGGCCCCCACACAGAGGGAGCCTGGCCTGCATTCGCTTGCCCATCTCCAGTCAGAGGAGCCGCCCCTGATGAGGCACCTGAGGAGCCTACTGTGCTGGAGCTGAGGCTCTCAGGGGAGGAGTGAGTGTGAGAAATGCTCCATTCCCACTGATTTTTCAATCAGAAGATCCAGAGAGGAGTTACTTAATTTCAGCATTTTGTGAATTTTGTGTCATTTGGAAGGAAAAATATCTACACATACACACACACACACACACACACACACACAGATGCACACAAACATTCGGCTCAACTCTGAGCAAAGGTACCCAGAGCAGGAGGAATATTCGTGGGCTATGAACATGTGAACAGGTAGTAGAAACCTCTTATTAATCCAGCCGCCCAGAGTGAAGCAGGAATGTCACCAGCCGGAACACCAGCAGAGGTTACTGGCCCTTCTGGAGTCTGCAGAGCCCTGGGCAGGAGCAGGGCAGGAGGCTCCATCTCTCAGCTGGAGGCCAGGCCAGCCAGGCACAAAGGCAGCTACAAAGCCCTAGATCAGAGCAGAAAAATGTAGAGCGACAGAGTCGGGGGCTTTTACGTTAATGAACCTAAGCCATGATGGATCACTGTTTAAAAAAATAATTTGGGTTTTCTTTCTTTTTCTTTTTTATTCAATCAGTGATTTAATTATGAGAAAAGTGAATAGTGTTAAAGCTGTGTGAGGTACCAATTGTCCCAGAGGCCTGAAAGAGTGAATACAACTACACATTGTAATGAAACCTAGTGGAGCGCCTTCTAGCCGCTGGTTTAAAGCACTCAGCTATGCTTTTGGAGAGGCATAAACAATGCAAAAACCTATAATTGCTGTGTCAGTCATGAAATCCATGCAGAATACCAAGTACTGAGCTTCCTGGCATTGGAAGGGGGCACACAGCTACACTGTGATCTGCTGGGAGGACCCCAGGGACTGGATGGCTGTTTGTCCCCAGCACCTGCAGGACACCTGTCCAGTCCCTGGCCTCCATCACCCCCCAGACATGCTGGCAATCACAACCCACCTGCCCCATTTCTCACTGCTCACAGAGCTGGCAGAGATGGGGCTTAGGTCATACCTTGCTTTCTCAGCTGCACCTAGAGGCCTCTAACCAGTGGCTTCCTGGACATCACCCTCCCTAGAGCAGGATTGAATAAAAATAAAATGAGTACCACGTGTGTCATTTTAAATGTTCTAGTAACCAGTAACCACATTAAAAAGCAGTAAAAAAAAACAGGTGAAATTAATTGTAATGGTATATTTTATTTGACCTAACATATCCAAAATACTGTAATTTCAACATGTAATTAATATAAAAATGTAGTAATGAAATATTTGACATTTTTGTACTAAGTATTTGAAATCAGGCATGTGTACTTGAGTACTTCTCGATCAGACTAGTCACATTTCTAGTGCTCAATAACCACATGTAGCTAATGGAACAACCCAGCTCAGGGAACAAAATAGACCACTGCTTACCTGAGTCACCTTGCATCCCAGGCCCCGTGGGCGGGCCCTGTGAGCCTGGAACCCGCATGCACCCCAACGTAGAGGAGAACCCATCCTGGCTCGGGAGGTCCCAATCATCTGTCTGCCTGGCATCACCCCTGGGCCTCCCCCATCTGCCCAGCAGTACTGAAACCTCTCCAAGCTGGAGAAAATGGCCCAGAGGGCCCAAGCCAGCTCTTGCAACTTGCTGAGGTTGGAGAAAAGACTTCTCTGTGTACAATGGCAGCAACTAAGAACCCAAGGAGACCAGAGGTTCAACAAAGATGTGGGATTCTGGAGGCTGGGAGAAAGGAATGTCAGGAACTTTTTTCCAGGGCCTCTGGAGATAGAGGCAGGGAGGCATGGGATTCGCAGATAGCTTGTGTGTCCAGCTGTCCACAGGAGGGTCTGCCCAAAACACCTCGGGGCCTGGCATGTTATTCACGTTAGAAGTGGAGCCTTGATAGCCCCTCTCACGAGATACAGGAGGAGGTAGAGCTGCTCTCTGCCCCCACCCCTCCTGCCAGGCAGCAGAGGAGCTTTTCTTGAAATGCTATTCAGCCTGCCCTCTGGTCCCCTGCAGATCCCCACCCAACAAAGAGGCCCCACTGGGCAGTTTCATTTCCAGTGGTGTAAATCACTGTGGTTGGTGTTCCAGGTGAGAGGAGAGAGGGGCCCAGCCTCTCCACTCTCAGGGAAGAGCTGAAAACCCCACACATTCTTGTCTTTCCCTGGTGGATCAGCTAAAAGAAGAGTCCCCTTCTGCCCTCAGGACCACCCCCCACCAACTCTGCCCCCTTTAACTTTAAGGACCCTGAGATCACCTTCCCTCCTCTATCTACCACACAAACGTCCTTTTTCTCTACCCAACTTTTCCTCCTTTCTTCCCATCTCCTAGGGAAAAATGTCCCTTTTCTGGTCCAGAGTAAACCTTACCCTTTGAGGCCCTGGTCCCACCCTCTCACTTCACCAGGCCTCCCTCACCTCAGTCTCCACTCTCTTGCACCTTCAGTCTCTGCTTCTCCCCATCTTACCATTTCTGCAGCCCACAAAGAAGCCTCCTCCCTCAGGCACTCCACCAACTCCTCCTACATTGCGTATTCCTCCCCTGGTCACACCTGCTTCCTCCACTCTCCTTCCTCCCTGTTCCTTTGCAACCTGACTTCCCTGCCATTGCTCCTGGCACCACTCTCTGAGGTCACCAGGGCCCTGAGCACACCATTTCTAATGCTCACCCACCTCTCAGAACCAGCTGTACGTGGGTCCACACTCTTCCCCTCACCTCCATCTTTGGACAGCTTGCAGGCCCCTAGGTCTTCTCCAGGTGGCCTCTGTAATGGGATCTAGACTTTGTCCTGGTAAGCCTACCACTTGCTGAGGTTGTGGGTTTCTTTATTTCAGGGAACCTAACACCCATCCGTTCAGTTACTCATCCAGCATATATTTTTTGAACACCCACCATGTGACAAGCTTGGGTCAGGCTCCAGAAACCCAGCAGTGAACAAAACAGCAAGGCCTCTGCCCTCCTGGAGCTTACATTCTAGTTGGGGTTACGTTAAATAGGCAAAAATTAAATTTTAAAAATAATTGTAGATAGTGGCAAGCATTATGGAGATTAAAACGGGGTGATATGATGAAAGAGAGAGGTTTATGGGGGGAAGGCACTTTAGAGTGGTTGGTCAGGGAATGCTCTCTGAGCGGGGAGACATTTAATCTGAGGCTCAAATGAAATAAGGCTGCAGCTGGGGGCATAGACGTCAGTGTTGTCCACACCACTGTCCTTCCTGACTGGTCAGCCCAGCTGTACTGGTTGTTAAGTATTTTTAGTATCTATCTCTCTTTTCTGGCTCAGGCAAGAGAAGACAAAAGGTCAGAGCATGAGTTATAAAGACCCTGAGAGGAGAGGGAACAGAGAGAGAGCTGGCATCATGGAAGCATGGGGAGCATGGAGGCCCAGGACGTGGTCAGGATGTCACTCTGTATGTCTAGTCCACCTCAGTAAGGTATCTGGATTTTATTCTCAGCGTGTGGGGCAGTTTTAAGCAGAACGGTGACATGCTCTAATTTGTACTTTAGAAGAGTACTCCAGCTGCTTCGTGAAGCATGGATTTTAGATGAGAGTGAAATCAGAGAGCTGGGATAGGAGGCTGTCTTCATTTACATTTCCTAGCAGTAGACTTTGATGAAGTGAAAGTAGTTTATTTGGGAGGTGATATCAGAAAACTGGTAGGAAAGGGGAGAAGTGAGATACGGAAGGAGAGGCAGCCAACCCAGGGCGTGTTCTCAAGCAGGTCACCACTGTGGACAACTGGATCCTGATGCCACTGGGAACTTTGGAAGGCAGTGTAGACATGCATCTCAGATTATCCCACCAAGGTTTGAGAGACCTAGAGTATTATGATAACAGTGGTTAATTCCCAGCACTTCTGGCCTGATGTGTCTGTAAGCAGAGTGGGCTCTGCAAAGAGAAGCCAGGGCATGTGGGTGGGACACTGAGTGCATCTGCCACAAAGGCTTTCTGTCATGCAGAGGAGCAGGCACGCTGGCTGGGCAGCGAGCAGTAGAAGTAGTGACTAATAGAGAAGCGAGGCATGAAGTTCTGACACAGACTACAGCATAGATGAGCCTTGAAAACATTCCGCTAAGTGAAATGAGCTAGACACAAAAAAGAAATATTGTATAATTCCACTTATATGAAGTAAACACTTAGAACAGGCAAGTTAGTAGAGACAGAAAGTAGATTAGAGGTTACCAGGGAGAATGGGGAGTTATTGATTACAGAGCTTCTGTTTGGGGTGATGAAAAAGTTTGGGAAAAAAAATACATGGTGGCACAACATTGTGAATGTAATTAATGCCACTGAATTGTACACTTAAAATGGTTAAAATGGCAATTTTTTTTTCTTTCCTCATTTTATATTTATTTTAAGGCTGAAGTTCAGAGTTAGAAACAGGACACTTTGGACATTTTCTGAACTCCAAACAGAAGGTGCCATATAAATTTGTGACCTTGATTATTTTAAAAGCAATTTAAGTATTTTGCAGGACTATGAAAATTTTCAAGAGATACTGGATAAAATTGACATGGGTAAAATTTACAGGATTTATTCAGTAAAGTATTTCAACTTAGTTATATCAAATCAAAATATTTTTTCCACTTGTAGGTTTCATTGTATATAATGTTTAATATTTTTATTAACAAAATTATACCCACTTATATATAAAAACATATTAAATGTCAACTTAAAATGTGCTAAGCATTGACCAAAATCAGAGCCATTCTCCATAATTTCGAAGGTGTTTAATCACACTGATTCTGGCATTAAGGACAGCAGCTGGAATTGTAGTTTTCTTATCCCTTTGAAGCTATCCATTTTTGTCTGCAAGTCTTACAAAATCTCTTGTAGTTTTTGCATTATAATCTTGCTGTTACTAGTGGCTTTACCCAACAATTGTATTAAAATAAATGATTTTATGGTATATATTTTTCCACAATTTTAAAAAATTAATAATAACAAAAAACATTTAATTGTATACTCTGAGTGAATTGTGTAGTACATAAATTATATCTCAGTAAAGCTTTTTATAAAGGAGAGAAAAGTGAAGAAAATCTGAATATGAGTTAAGCCTGTGGTCCTGGCTGATGGCGGGGATGCTGTGGGTGAGGGAGAGACATCAAGGATGACTGCTGGGCACTGAAAAAATGCTTTATCAGCTGCTGGGGCATAACCAATTGCTTAAACCAAACTGATTGGAAGCTTCCCAGTAACATAGGTTGAATGGCTTCTTCAGGCTTGGAGGATCACAGGAAACGCACCACGGGAAGAGCTGGAGAGTTTGGCAGTTGCATGCATAGCCAGCTCTAAAATTTAATGTCTTCAAAAAAAAAAAAAATTTAATGTCTTCAGTTTCTCTTCCCCAGGTACACCCTTAACACAAAGTTTAATAGTAGTTCTTAGGTCAACTGTGATGTGCTACATTCCAGGGAACTGGGTACCCTCAGATCTCAGCCCTTCCTTCTCAATCAACTTTTCACCAGTTCACAAAGGACTGGCATTCATAAACAATCAGGTGCTGCAGCTAGAAGCTAGTGAGGAGGATACAGACAGTCTGCTGAACACCACGCATGTCACCATTTCCCTTCCACGTCTGCGGATTGGGGGACAGGCCAGGGTTTCATTCTTAACTGACTTTCAGAAAGTCTGCTTTAGCTTCTTGTAGTTGGTTAAATCAATAAGTCTACATTTTATTTGATCTTCTTTTAACGAGCTGAGCTTGTAAAGCTGTATGTGAGCCAAGCTAAAAATGTCACCATTTGCATGTTCTTGAACCACATCTCATTGAACCAATACAATTTTCTCTGTTGACTTAATTCCCAGGCAAAGATTTCTAATCTGTTTTAAAGAATGATGCCTTGATTCATTCATAGGTTGAGGCCATGGCAATATGGCAGAGTGACAAATGGTGAAACTGTAATGGGCCAGATGGCTGAGGAGATAACTCAGCCAGCCAGAAACTGGCCCTTAGTATGCGAGCAGAAAACCCACGGGGTACCACACCTCTTCACGTACAGAGACAGTCTGATTTTTATAGTCACTCTTATAGAGCCATTAAATGTCACCCCTGAAGAAGACCTTGAAAACATTTAGTTCATTTCTCTAATGGAGCATTTCTATTATGTGGAATTTTCAACCTAGAGAGACTTGGTGTCTTGCTCAAGGTCACACAGCCAGTAGGTGTGATTAGGCGAGACTCCAGGTCTCCTGAGTCTCCATCCACTGTCCTTTCCTTTGCATCACACTGCTTTTCACTGCCAACAAAGATTTACCAGTTAAGCCTAGGGTTATAAAATAATAACGAACTTTGGCAGGATGCGTAAAATGTGACAACCAGAAATAATGGCCCAAGTGTATGGAGTAGGTACTCTGTGCCAGATGTGTACTCTGTGCCACTCTGCTTGCTAAGTCCACATGTGTAGGGTGTGGGGGGGTGTACATTTTGACCCTCCATGTCTGCATGTCTCCCTGATCCGGAAGGGCAGATGAGAAGGAAACACACAGCAAGGAGTGAAGGGAGGAAGTCTGATCAGGATGCAAAGCCAAGAAATAGCAAAGGAGAAACTGGCTGGCAAATGTGGGTAGGAAGATGGCCTGAGCCTGTGGTCCATGGGCTGCTTCCACCCCAGCTACACCTCACTATTAATTAAGGACTATTAATCATCTCCACAGAGTTGGGCTTAAAAATGTCCATGAACAAATACCAGCTGAACAACTCCATGCAGAAAGCTGACAATACACAAATGTCCAACTTCTCCAAGTAGGCTTTTCATGTCAGTCATTTAAAAGCCCATCCAATCCTGGCACCTCCTTCATTATGAAACTGTTGCATGTGCATACACCACAATACTCACCTCCCACCATCTCACCCTCCATCCACCCTGGCAGATAGGTGGGTGTGAGAGAAGCCTGCATATTTCTTTATCACCCAGAGTGAGAATTTCTCATTCATCCACAAAACAAAGCTGCTTAGTGCCAGCATTGAGGTAAGGGCTGATAAAAGATTTGACTTGAGTGTCAGGAGAGAGTTTAGGGATGTCCTGGCACCCATGTTGAGGGACCCAGCGGGCAGCAATCTTAGACTTGTTGAGTCTCCAGGCACAGAGCAGAGAACATAGGGAAGGGCAGGAGCCCAACATTCTCCCTGATCTTCCCCACCAACCTCAGCCCTATCCACTCTTCAAGGCTCAGCTCATGCCTTGAAGATGATAATATTTATCATTTTATGAACCCTCATGTTGTGGTGTTTCTCTTCAGGGTAGTTCATTCGAGCCTGGGAGTGGGGACTGTTGGAGACAAAGGCTGCAAAGTGCATCAAACAGCTATGAGTGTTGCTGATGTCCACGGAGGAGAGGTGGGCTGGGAAGGCTTCACAAAGGATGGCTTCCAGATGCCGTGACACTGAATGGAGATGCCTCTTTGGCTTCTCCATATTGTTGGGTTTTAAAGTTGATGCAAAAAGAAAAACCGTGGATGGTCAAAATTAATCTTGAAACTCTCTTAGAAAGATGTTGTGCAGGAGATCACCACACACTCCCAGTCAGCCTTCGGTCCAGCACCAGGACAGATCTGCTCCCTCAGTTGTCTTGTGTTCTATTAACCATGTCTCATGGAAAATTGTGTCATTAATTACCAGAGTCACAATCAGTGATGTGAGATGCTCATATTTATAGGCACCTGAGACCAACCTGAGCAGGGAAATAGTTAGTAGGTCCATAGCCCTTTCCCTTGCTTCATTTGGGCAAATACTCCCTGGGAGTCACTGGCACAAGTGTCAATATTATTTGAACTGCTCTCTCTGACTCTCACTGTGGCTTTTGCTCTCTCTCAGTTAAACTTTTAACTTTTAAACTTTTAAAACCTAAACATTTGGGGCTGGACTTCTCTGCCTAGCCCCATACATGAACCTCTGGTCATATTTATGGGAAACCTGCGTTGTCTCTGGAATGTTTGTTAACTGACTGAAAAACTTTTGGGATTGAGGGGACAGAGTCTTCTCCCATCCCATATCCCAAACAGTGGACACACAGGTCAAGGCACAGAGCAGGATCCCAACTCCTGGCCCAGGAGCTCTCTGAGGTCCTTCTGCAGGCCCCTCTGGAGATCTGTGCTTCACTCACAGCCTGGCTCTGCAGCCGCCTCCCAGGAACACTGCCCAGAAGGTAGGCACATGTGTGGGAGGCTGACTGCTGGACGCTGCTTCCTGCAATGTGAGCTACAGCTGGTGAAGTGACTACACACACTCAAGACTCATCTGGCCAGGCTGCTCCCTGTCTCAGTCAGATTTCCCAAAGAAAGGGTCTAAGGAATGAGGCAGGGCTTGGATCATCATCATGCCGCCAGGCTCTGCTGTTACGGGAGTTCCAGGGGAAAGTGGGATGAAGAAGCTGGGAGGATTTAAGGGCACATTCTCTGAACAGATTTTCCTAACTTGTTTTTAAACAGGTTGGAATAGCTCACTTTTAGTCGCAGTTCAGCTTCCTTCATCCCTCACATTAGAGCTGAACTAAAATGAAAAGAGCAAAATCATTGAACTGGTCAGGGCCTCAGTTTTTCTCTTCTGTAAACTGGGAACAATAACAATATCTCATACTATGTTTCTGAGAACGAAAAAGAATAAGTTAAATGTGTGGCAAGCTGTAAAGTTCACAAATGCTGGTGGGCAAAATCTTACCCTCCAGGAGAGACACAAAAGAGCTGGCAGGAGCCATGCCTCAGAAGGCAGTTGGTGCAGAGCCTAAGAAAACAGACCTGGGCATCAGACAGAGCCGACTCCACCTGCCCAGGAGGAGCCTGGAACATCTGCTCCTGCTTGTGCAGCACCCACCCCCCGCTCCTGGTAACTTTCCTTAGAGACACCCCCTCTTCTGCTCTCAGTCCATGTACTGGGGGATGGCAGGATGTTATAAGATGCCCTGCACCCCAGTCCTAGGATTTTTCAGTTATGTAAGCCAATAAATGGCTTTTCTGGTTAGGCCAGTTGGCGATGGGTTCAAGTTACTGGTAATCAGCAGTCCTCTCTAACACAGCACATTTTCAAAAGTCGTGGCACACAGTGGGGTGCCAAATCAGCCAAGGCCTTGGGCGTCGAGGGCTAATTAGCTGTGCTGTACTAAGCGTAGAGAGCTCCATGAACTTGTCCCACCAGATGTTTTTGAATCCTTCTCAGGCTGACTGGTGGGCTCAGAGACAGGGCCACCCATGCTGACATAAGCACTCACCTCCCCTGCTTCTGTCTTGCTCTCAGACAGCCCAAGGGAAGCAATAAAAGTCCAAGGAAAATGTGAACGCAGCATATTCTTAGGTGATTCACACTGGGTCTCCAGGGCTGAGATGTCTCTGACCAAGGAAACCAATGTTCTGAGGCTCTTGTCTTATAAGAAAAAAGGTAGCAATTTCAGCAGCTGCAAATATTCCGCTAACGCGCCAAAGAGTTGCATATGAAAATTTTGAGAACCGTAAGCATTTCTGATTGTGAAATGTTCTGCCATTGCTGCAAGATGGAGAGATAGTTTCAGAGCCTAGAATGAGCCATAATAGATTGTCTCATTACCTCCTGGGAACCTGGTCCTTTCCAGGTAGAAACCTATTCCATTTTCAACTCTGGCAGTCAGATCTCCTGGGCCACTGGTGCCAATCACAGTAGTTCTGGGTTTTAACATAACAGGCACCACCCTTGGGTTTTTCTCCCTTACCTCTGCTACATTTCATTTCCAGCCTGCTACAAACCAAAGAGGGACCTTTATTAAGTCATGTTTTATAACCATTAAGGTGATTGGAGGGGAAAAATAAGCATTGTCATCTCACTGTGCTTTCACAAACTGTTGCCATTTCTTTCTACCCAGAAGAACTGAATCCTTCAAGCTGAGGAGTCTTAAAGGCCACATAATCATGTTTCAGTGATTTATGTATTTGCCAAAATCACTCCCCGTCAGTCCAGTCTAAACATATGGCAGGGAGAGAACCTGAGCATTTGCACCAAACTGTTCAGACTCTGAAGTTTTCTTCCCAATCATATTTCTCATGCATTACTTCTCTTATCAGGGAGGCAGGTTTGAGAGCTGCAGATAATCCAGGATCCCACACAAAACCACAGAGGCTCCCTCTAGGCTTGCTTGATGGCTCAGTCACCAAAACCAGACACTTGAAGATTTCCTTCCATGCCAGGGAAAGTGGACCCACAGTGCCAAGGATTACAGACTTCACCAAAACTGACATCAACTAGAGTGTCTTGAGTGCACCCTCTTTCTGTGACCCTTTCCTAGATTTCTAGTCTCCCTTTCCTTCCTAGCAGACTAGAATCTTCTCTCCATTCTGTCAGCACAATCACAAGTGGTGAGATCCTACTTCAACTCCTCCTTTCTCACACAGACCCCTGACCAGCAGAGAAGAACATCTACTCCCCCAGGTGCTTCCTCTACCCAGCCCACAAAATAACACACTCAAAACATAGGCAGAACACTCTATGACGTAAATCACAGCAAGATCCTTTCTGACCCACCTCCTAGAGAAATGGAAACAAAAACAAAAATAAACAAATGAGACCTAATGAAACTTAAAATCTTTTGCACAGCAAAGGAAAACATAAGCAAGAGGAAAAGACAACCCTCAGGATGGGAGAAAATATTTGCAAATGAAGCAACTGACAAAGGATTAATCTCCAAAATTTATAAGCAGCTCATGCAGCTCAATATCAAAAGAACAAACAACCCAATCCAAAAATGGGCAGAAGACCTAAACAGACATTTCTCCAAAGAAGATACACAGATTGACAACAAACACATGAAAGGATGCTCAACATCACTAATCATTAGAGAAAGACAAATCAAAACTCCAGTGAGGTATCACCTCACACCAGTCAGAATGGCCATCATCAAAAAATCTACAAACAGTACATGCTGGAGAAGGTGTGGAGAAAAGGGAACACTCTTGCACTGCTGGTGGGAATGTGAATTGGTACAGCCACTATGGAGAACAGTATGGAGGTTCCTTAAAATACTAAACATAGAACTACCATACAACCCAGCAATCCCACTACTGGGCATATACCCTGAGAAAACCATAATTCAAAAACAGTCATGTACCACAATGTTCATTGCACCTCTATTTACAATAGCCAGGACATGGAAGCAACCTAAGTGTCTATTGATAGATGAATGGATAAAGAAGATGTGGCACATATATACAATGGAATATTTCTCAGCCATAAAAAGAAACAAAATTGAGTCATTTGTAGTGAGGTGGATGGACCTAGAGTCTGTCATACAGAGTGAAGTAAGACAGAAAGAGAAAGACAAATACCGTATGCTAACACATATATATGGAAACTAAAAAATATATATATGGTTCTGAAAAACCTAAGGGCAGGACAGGAATAAAGACACAGACGTAGAGAATGAACTTGAGGATATGGGGAGGGGAAAGGGTAAGCTGGGACGAAGTGAGAGAGTGGCATGGACTTATATACACTACCAAATGTAAACTAGATAGCTAGTGGGAAGCAGCCACATAGCACAGGGAGATCAGCTCAGTGCTTTGTGACCACCTAGAGGGGTGGGATAGGGAGGGTGGGAGTGAGGTGCAAGAGGGAAGAGTTATGGGGATATATGTATACATATAGCTGATTCACTTTGTTATACAGCAGAAACTAACACACCATTGTAAAGCAATTATACTCCAATAGAGATGTTAAAAATAAATAAAAATTTCAAAAAATAAAATAATAAAAGGTTGCCAGAGAAGGAAGCACAGAAGTGAGTCTGCTCGAGTTGCTATCAACTCAAGAGCTTAAGTCAACCTCTAAAGAAACCAGACTCAGGAATGCAAGCCCTCCATTCTTCTTATTTCACATTAGTAGAGGATCAACCAACATATACCTGCCTGGACCTCACTGCTTAGTCTCCGTGGAAATGATAATGCTTCCTTTGAATGACTCTATTGTTTTCCACCTCAAATTCTGGCTATATTTTGGAGACTGTATGTTTCACGGTTGCAGCAGAGGCTTTGCTCCAACTTCAGCTCTGAGTTCCAGCCTCAGCTCCACTTCTTACTACCTGTGAGACCTTAGGCACATCTCTGAACTTGCCTGAGCTGTGGTATCTGCATCTGTAAAAACTCTCTCTCCTAAAAGTGATGGCATATATCCATCTAACAGATGAGTGGATATCCATAGCTTTTCCTGCCCAGTCTCAATTTTCCCTCTCCTGGTAGCAGTACCTCAGTTTTCTTTTAGAAAAACCATGCCTCCCTACTCTCAGTTATTGGGAAATGGTGAGGACAGGGTGTGACCCCACCACTAATTTCTGATTTAGGCATAAGACCCAGGCCTAGCCAATCAGGTTTTCCACCCATCTGGTCACGTGGTTGGTGCAGATGTGGATGCATGACCCAAATGGGTCTAAAGAGAATCAGCCCCAAGATTTTTGTTCTCAGATGTGTCCTGACATAGGCTCGGTCATAGTAGGTGCTCTTTCAATGAGATGTAGTCCAGGTCATTCCTGCTGCTGAGCTCACCATTCTGAAATGACCTTTGAATGTTTCTACTTCATCCTGATACTATTGAAATGGGGATGCAAATACAGCCCCGGGTCATGGGGAGCAACCTAGACCACAGAAGATGTTGAGCCCTCTAGAGACTTTGTTGGTGCCCCGTCCAGTTCCCCACGGTAACCGGGCTTCCTACTGTGCTGACAGCTTCCTATTGTGAGCACTTGAGAATGTTCACCCAAGAGCTGACTAAGTCATCTCTGGGCCCTAAGCAAGGAAGACAGGAAGTGTTGAGGATCTGCTGCCCCCAGCAAAACCATCAGCCAAGGATAGACAAGACTGAAGGATAAATACCCCAGATTTCTCATAGAGGAATGGAATAAAGAGCTGCGTATCCCTCAGGAGGCATCACTCTGAGGCATGTATTCTATACTTTTTCCAAAGCCCTCAACAGCCTTGAGCCCCAGCTATCCACAGCAGTCCCCTGCTCTTCAGCACACGCTGTACTGTTTCTTCCCTCCTCTATCTCTTTTCTCCCTTCTCAACTGCGCTTTCTGGAATCACCTCCCATATAAGTTACTTGCACTAAAATCCTTGTTTCAGGGTCCATGACTGGGAGAACCCAGCCTAAAATAAGTGCCTTCAGATTCACCCTGCATTGAAACACACAGTTGGCACTGATGCGTCATCTTGGTAAACTTCTTGTTTCACAAACTGACTCCAGGACCCAAACATGAAATTCTGTCAAGCTCTTTTACCAACATGTCTTGTACTTTAAAGTCATAGAATCTTACATCTGGAAACTTATCTAACCCATTGAAACTCTTTTTCTCTTGCAGTGATTTTTTTTCAAATGAAATATTATTAACAGGAGGAAATGTTTATTGAGCTCTTTTCTCTTCACTATCTTTGTGCAGAGAACTTTCCGCATACTTTGTCAGCTTTCTCAATAATATGATGATGTTGTTCCCATTATTTTACACCAAAAGGAGTTGAAACCTTACATAGACAGCCCCCACTACCACCATATGAAGTGAATAGAATTTGTGACCAAAGACAGAATCCACATGATGGGTGAATTTTGTGGACAGGAACATGCTACTGGAAGACTGTAAGAATATGGAACCCATCTCCCCCAGGAATGGAGACACAGCAGGACAGAACCTTTCTTTGAAACTTTAGAAAATACCCCTTCGTGGGTCATCTGCCAGCCCTCCCTCTCCTTCCTTCAGCCTTACTCTCTCACCAGCATTCCCCAAAGCCCATTTCCAAAGCTCAGTACATGTGTCCACATAGACCCACATCCAAAGGCTTGGCTGTGCCATTCAACAGGTCCAGGATGTCATACTTACTCTGCATGTGTAATTAGGGGCATATCCTTGGCTCCCAAGGAAAAAGGATACAGCAATATTTTGCTAACAGTTAAAGGAATGTCTTTTGCCTTAATATCCCTCAATTTCTCGGTAATCTTAAATCCCGCCTCCCATGCCTGCTCCTACCAACAGTGTGGTAATGGATACAGCCAATCTCAGGTCTCCCTGCTGCTTAAATTCCACCCAATAGCTGACTTTCTCTGCCTGTTATCACTTACGGGCATGGTCATTGTCCAGTGCTTATACTGGCCAATATGTGACAAGAAGCTATTTTAAATGACAGATCTCCAGTTCTGCAGAGATTATAAATTGTGCCTAAGTAAGTTGAGAGAGTCTTCAGGTCAGGGACTAGACATCAGCGTGATGTGTTGCCATCAGCACCCCCAGCTGCACTTGGGATCTGCATACAGGACCAATGAGGACTGTGCAGCAATTGTGAGAAAACGCAGCTTGACATAAGATGTTGGCATCTGCTGCAGCCACCAAAATGTGGGCCCCTTTTTGCTGATGTGAATAATGGACCAGTGGTTAAAAGGGCTTTTTGCTGAGAAATAATGTTTCTCCTCCTGGACAGTGGCTGGGATTTTTACTTTTGCTTTTGGAAATCTCATAAAGGAAACATAAACCTGTCTTCAGTCATTCAGCTAATATTTATTGAACTCTGTCAAGCACAGTTATATGTGCTGTGAAGTCATGGATTCATGGATGGTGATCCTGCTCTCATGCAGTTTGAATGCTAACTGGGGAAGATGGACAGTAAGCAAATAAAAAGATTATTTCACATTGCCATAAGTGCTCTAAAGAAAATTAAACAGGATAATGAAAAACAGGGTGCAACGGGATGGGGGGAGTGGTGTGAATTATGAACTGGCCAGGAAGGTTCTCTCTGAAGAGGCAACTCTGTAGGTGAGACCAAAATGATTGGAACTAGTTATGAAGGCCATTGTCTGCCCTCCAACATCATATTCAACTCTGTATGTTCATTAGTCACACACACTGATTCCCCTCACAGGAGCACATCTCCTTGAGGGCAAAGATTGTTCCAGACTGTCTCTCTTTATCACAACCCAAACAAGACAGAGCAGAGGGTTGGGTGATGTTATGCACTGAAAGAACGAATAATGGTGAGTTGAATGTGTGTCCACATGAATGAAGGAATGAATACATGAATAAAAAAGTCCTGATACTTAGCAGCTCTACAGATAGAAAACAGAATAATTCAAAACCTTTTCTATAGCTATGAATAAGCTTTAAGTCCCTATGGATATTTGTACTTTAAGTAATCAGAAAAGGGATGGAAGAAACAAGTAAAAGACCCAGTCACGTTAAAACAATTAACAGAGCAATCCCAAGACAAAATCCAAAAGAGGCCAGCTCTCCCCTTCGACTCAGTCAGACGGATTTATAGAATGCACTCAGAAACTGCAATATGCCTCCTACAGGAAACCTGATAGGAGCCCTCATCCTGAGCCCCACCATCCTTAGCACTCACTGAACACCAAAGGTACATATTTGAGCACATACATCTGTATCTCATCACCCTATCGAAGACTGCAGTGATTTTTAAACACAAGAACAAAGTTCCCTCCCCCAGGGAGGCCCAGCACACCCTCTGTGGGCAGTCGATGATGCCTGCCCTCCATACTGCATCTGGAGTTTGTCAAATGCTACATGGAGTCAGGTGTGCAGAGAACTTAAAGCCATTTTCTGATATTCACCACCTTTCTGAGACTTTCCAATCCTTACCCCCAGTTGTGAGGCTCTGCTTCTGATGTCACTGTCCCTCCTCTTATATGTCTTATAACGACATGGCTTGCAGCCAGCTCCACCGAGAAAGGACACCTTCACTCCTGACCTGACCTCTGTGTGCTGTCTGCTTAGGACATGGAAGCGGGTATGTGTTCCAGGCCCTGGTGGTAGAGAGAGCCCATGGATGTCCAACTAGCACAGCGCCAACCAGGGTCAAGGCAGGAGTCACCCTGTTCTTGGGAAAAAGACGGTCATGTTTCCAAATCACACTCTCCATCCATAGCTGGAATTATTGAGGCTTGGTGTGTTTGCAGAATTTGTTTTATTCATTTGACACACTCCCATACTCTGTGGCAAACACTGCTCTTAGCAATTTATAAATATTAACTAATTTAATTCTCATAACAATCCTACAAGGTAGGTACTATTGTTATCTTCATTTTACAAATGGGGAACTGAGGCCCAGCTAGGTTAAGTCACCCACCCATAATCATTCAGCTAGTAAGTGGCAGACCCTGGATTTGAATCCAGTCTGTCTGTGTTCTTAACTCCATATGATTCTGACTATATAAATAAAGGGCAAAACTCCTGGGTGTAGGACATAAGACCCAGAAGTTGACTGTCCCTCCTACTCTCCATTCCCCTCCAAAAGCTCTGTTAGTCTAGGACATTTTGATGCCCATGAGAACAATAAAGAGCTCTATGACACTAATTAGCCCAGAGGTCACTGTAGCACTGTCTGGCTTTGGAGGCAGGTTGCTTTCCCTTGGGCCTCTCTGAATCTGTCTCCTTGTTTGTACAGGTAACTTACAAATCCTGTGTGGGATAACTAGGATATATTCCACAGAGGTGTTAATGGGATTTCACCAAGATAACACGTGCAAAGTGCTTAAGGCAAGGCCTGGGATCTAGTTAAGTGCTCCATTAGCTGCTGTTGCTGTTTGTCTGTATCCTTCTAAACAAGGGTTCTTAATCTGGTAGTCAATGTAATTTACCATGCATAAAAATAACCAGGAGAGTTTGGTAAATGCACATTCCTGAGTCCCACTCCTGAAATAGTGATTTGGTAGGTTTCAGAGGGGCCCAGGAATCCAAACAGGATCCTGATACAGTAGTTCTCAGATTGTGAGGCATCCATGACCTCAAAGAATGTTATAACAATTTGCATTTAAGTTCTCTGACACTATCAGAAGTATCCATTGCTGAAGTAGTCAATGGGCTTTGGCCTCCTTAAAAGAAGTACAAATGGTAAGGGAAATCAGTGGCAGTGGGAGTTAGTGGAATGGTCTCTAACAGCTGTTCACTTTGCTCTTTCTATAAGCACAGACACTTCCCAGGCAGTCCCTGGGTTGACTGCAATAGTGATTAATGCTGAATGCCTCCTAGGAGAAAGCCACATTCCTAAATGCTTTTTATATATTTCCATTGAGTTCTCCCAACTACTGTCTATTATTATCTCATTTTATAGATGAGAGAAATGAGGCTTTAGGGGTTCTCCAAGGTCATCCAATCAGATTAAGTTTTAATTCTTGCTCCATCACCTACTGTTCAATTCTGAAGCCTAATGCTCTCAATTAGTATGCCACCAGGTGTTAAAATTGGTGCATGAGGAGGGACCCAACATTTCCAGCCATGCCATATATCTGCACCATATGATCCTCCCAGAAATAACTTGAATATGGGCTCTTGACTCAGTTATTGTCCCCAAAACAAACCCCAGTATAACTCAGTTTTTAAAGAATTGAAGGAAGATGACATATAATAGAAGGTGTGTATACAGAGCCTATTAATGTGTTTAGTTCTTAACAAATATAAAAAAGTAGATAGTCAATGAGTGCTGTCCTTCAGAGATGTCACCGTGAGAACTTGTTCCAAAGGTGTGGCCTTTTTACGTGATATGTTAGGACCTCTTCTCTTGACAGATTCCAGGCCAGCTTTTAGCCTCATAAAGAAACCAATATATTATTCCATAGTTAATTCTTCTGTTAAATCAAACACAATATTATTCAGTTTAGATAACCTCATTTTTAATTGTTTCTCAATATTAAATCCTCTCTCAAAAGGTGCACATTTATCTTCAAGGATCAAAGGCCCAAAAATGACCAATAGGCAGTGATGTACTTAAGTTTGATGCTAAATCTGTTAGAATGTTTTGGGCTACAAATAAGAGAGAACCCAAATCATGTAGCTTAAACAATAAGGGAACTGCTGTCTTATGCCACGAGCAGAATGGGGCAGGGCACTTTCTAAGTTGTATAATTCAAATGAATAATAGTATTATCAAGGACCTGTGTTCTCTCCACCTTAATATTCTGCCATTCTCATTTTATTGGAGTTAACTTCAGCTGGCTCCCTTTATCATGCCAAGATGGCTGTATCTGCTTCAGGCATCACAATGCTCACACTCCAATGCTCAAGGATGTCACACTCCAATGCTCAAGGACCTATTTCTTTCATATGTCTGTTCTTAAGAGCCAAGAAGCCTTTTCTAGATGCCTGCCAGCCACCATCATTCTTTCACACCCCACTGTCCATATGTATAACCCCTGCCCTTCTTAAGCCTGACACTAGCAAAGGGAATGGAATTAGCATGATTGGCCTAGACTAGTGAAGTTCATTCAGTGGAAACAGCAAAAGGGTTCCTTCCCCAAGTAAATGAGGTTATGGAGAAAAATAAGCACCTAAACAAACCTGAAAATGAAGATGCGGAAGTTATAAGGGTATTGATAGACCACCTGTAGTGTCTGCTATAAGAGCCAATGATAGATTATGCAATACTTCAGAACTTATAAACCTTTAAAGAAGACATCCTCGGGTATTTAAGTTCTGGGGAGTTTCTTTTAAAATCAAAATTACTTTATGGCTACACACAGAAAAGTTCCAGTAGTCATCACAATGAAAGACCATGATTCAGTAAGGATTATAAGGTTGTAAAAATAGAAACTGTGGCCAATTTAAACAGAAACAAAAAAAGATCTATTGAGACAACATGATGAAGCTCACAAAACTGAGGCTGAAAATCCATGATGTACGCAGAGCCCACTCACCGGCCTGGGAAGGGCAGTGCTTCTTGACTGAGAGCCCCACCAAGACTGCCCTTAAGGAAAAAAAAAAAAGACTGCCCTTAAGGACTGAGATGTGATTTCTCAAAATGAAAGCATGATATTGTTGCACAAGAAGGGAACTTGGAGGCCAGGAGGCCCCATGTAACAAATATGGATAGTACAAACACCAAGGATCCTTGTCTGAGAGGGCAGATCCTGCAGATGCTAACAGCAGATCTATCCTTGGAGCTAGAGAGGTTAAGACTGACGCCCCAGAGACTCACCATCAGTCCTCTGGAAATCCTGCTTAGTAGATGCTGTTGGCCCCCCAGGGTACCCCTTTATCAGGCCTGTGAGCTCTCCTTTGGAGAACTATCTTATCCAACAGGATTCACCTCATTTGAAAATGCTGGAGCAGTCACACCCTGTCCCTGGGTGCATTAATCTGCATTCTGTGAAAAGCCAGAAGTGAAAGATCTCTTTTAAACATTTGCTCCCAAAGAAGAGGAAAATAGAGTCTATCGTTTTCTCTAAGAATCAATGAGGTAAATAAAATATTTACAATCCTGTGGAGATGTTTCCACATTCCAAATAACATGAAAGAGGCTAAAAGCTAACATTTTGGCCCATTTGCCCAGCACTGAATGGAGTAATCAAGTAACCATCACTTTGGGAGGCAACCCAGAAGGCTGTCACACAAAACTCATCTGGTAACCATAGCAACCTGTATACATTTCACCACAACTTTGACTAAATGGTTATTTGAATAAGATTTTTTTAAATTATGGGATTCACCTTAACTTTAAGAAGCAAACAAGACATCTTACCTTAGAAAATAGGCCTTCAAGGGCTTCCCTGGTGGCGCAGTGGCTGAGAGTCTGCCTGCCGATGCAGGGGACACAGGTTTGTGCTCCGGTCCGGGAAGATCCCACATGCCGCGGAGCGGCTGGGCCCGTGAGCCATGGCCACTGAGCCTGCGCGTCCGGAGCCTGTGCTCCACAGCGGGAGAGGCCACAACAGTGAGAGGCCCGCATACTGCAAAAAAAAAAAAAGCTTATGAAGGGACACAAGAAGTTAGTTTTTATGAACTGGACCTCCAAGGACAGACATTTTTTGGAAGTAAAAGTACGACAAGGGAATTACCTGTTACCTGACCCATAGCATCTCAAAAGTACAAAGCATTTTAGCACATGCTGAGAGAGCCTCACTTGTTAAGCACCCCAGGGAACCAATAGAGTCCTCTAACTTCACTTTACCTCTCCTCAGGGTAAAAATTCAACTATTTTGGCATCTAAAATGAACATCCTGAATTATCCACCTGGAGCATTCAAGCTATTAATTTTCCAGAGGAAAAATAATTCCCAGTGCTCTTGCTGCAATGATAAAGAAGTCTGATTTTTCAGCTGGAATGGATTCCATAAAAGTTTGATGTTTCTGCCTTGGCTAATGGAATGAGAGGGCAGTGGTTCTGTCTGCCAGTTAAGTAAGGCACCACTGCTACCATCACTTACTTTGAATCAGAGCCAGGCCTTGGAGATCCCCTAAGGCTGCTTGCCGAGGCCCGGAATAAATGATTTCCCCTCTTTATTTGCTATGCCAGGGACAGAGAATGCAGCACATTCTTTTAACATTTGTCACTGAAGCACAGTCCCCTCCAGGGATAATATGTGGTAGTAGCAAGGACCTAGTGTTTCCAATTAATCAGGGCCAGGATTACTCACACAAGAAATGAAAGGGGAATTTTAATATTTGGAAATCAAGTAAAAGCAGTAGCCAAGTCTAATTAAAATACACTTTCTGCTTTTAATTTACATAGCAGGCTCCATTTTATCAGTCACCTTAATTCTTACTGCATTTCTTTTGCCCCCAGGAACTACCCTAGGCAAAAGTGCCCAGGAGTTTATACTTGCACTAGGTGATTTCTTCCCAATGCCCTCATGTGAAGCCTGAAGGCAAGACTCGTCAAAAGCAATGAGAATCTGTAGTGAGTCTGCCTGGCTGGTGGCCATGTTCTCTTTCTTCTTGGGTTTAAGCATGGCCTTGAATTCTTTATCCATGCCCTAGATTACACCCTGGTGTCTTATATGTCAAGCACTGTTGTTTATTCCCAAATGTAGCACCTAGAACTCTGCTATTGGCTTCAAGATGCAAACCTGATAGCTTCAGCCAGGGCACAGCTCTGTGAATAGTCAGTGGGTTGAAGCAGACTTTTACCTTGAATGCAGTATTTGTCTCACCTTCGTTCTGGTCAGGGCTGGAGCAGCCCAGCTTGGGCCCTCGGGATTGCAGCCAAGAGGATCCAACTGAGAGATAAACTAATATACAAGATTCGTCCTGAGCAAACTAATCATAGACAGGATTTGTTGTGGTTAATTAGTTTTATTACTTCATAAAATAAAAGCCTAGGCCCCTGGTTTTCAGGGAAATAATTATAATTGCAAATGAAGTGACATCACTGAAAGAGAAGGTCTTCAATGCAAAAGTAACTACAGATCCCACAGCATCACCACTGCAGTTCAAGCCCTGCCCGGGCCCAGCTCTTGGCACTTGGAAGCCCTGTTATCTCCCCAGGATGCCAACACACACATGGTGGATGACACATTACACACCTCCATTAGCCTTTGTCTCTCTGTGAGCTCACAAAAGATGTCTCAGAAGGTCAAATCTTTTATATGGCCCTGGACCGGATAACCTGGTATATCCTGGTTGACCCACCAGGCCTCAAAACACAACAAGCATCCATAAATGTGTGCAGATGGGAGCATTGGGAAGGTATAGAAATTTCAGTCACATATAGACAAGGCCACAGGCAGGGTCATTTCCCGTGTGACCTACTGAAGGTTCCTGAACTTTCAGGATGGTAACGGGTAAAAGAAGACAGACAAGAGGAAAGAATAAGCTCCCCTTCTGTTGCTGAGTAAATTAGACATTTAAAAAATACTCTAACTATAAATACTTGGAGTACATGAAGTAAAATAACTAGCTTAAGATGGGTTTTTATTTTTCAAATGATGCTTTTTTTTTTAACAACTTTATTGGAGTATAATTGCTTTACAGTGGTGTGTTAGTTTCTGCTTTATAACAAAGTGAATCAGTTATACATATACACATGTTCCCATATCTCTTCTCTCCTGCATCTCCCTCTCTCCCACCCTCCCTATCCCACCCCTCTAGTCGGTCACAAACCACCTAGCTGATCTCCCTGTGCTACGCGGCTGCTTCCCACTAGCTATCCACTTTATACTTGGTAGAGTATATATGTCCATGCCACTCTCTCACCTCGTCACAGCCTACCCCACCCCCTCCCCATATCCTCAAGTCCATGCTCTAGTAGGTCTGTGTCTTTATTCCCGTCTTACCCCTAGGTTCTTCATGACATTTTTTTTTTCTTAGATTCCATATATATGTGTTAACATACGGTATTTGTTTTTCCCTTTCTGACTTACTTCGCTCTGTCTGACAGACTCTAGGTCCATCCACCTCACCACAAATAACTCAATTTCTTTTCTTTTTATGGCTGAGTACTATTCCATTGTATATATGTGCCACATCTTCTTTATCCATTCATCTGTTGATGGACACTTAGGTTGCTTCCATGTCCTGGCTATTGTAAATAGAGCTGCAATGAATATTTTGGTACATGACCCTTTTTGAATTATGGTTTTCTCAGGGTATATACCCAGTAGTGGGATTGCTGGGTCATATGGTAGTTCTATTTGTATTTTTTTAAGAAACCTCCATATTGTTCTCCATAGTGGCTGCATCAATTTACATTCCCACCAACAGTGCAAGAGTGTTCCCTTTTCTCCACACCCTCTCCAGCATTTATTGTTTCTAGATTTTTTGATGATGGCCATTCTGACCAGTGTGATCTTTTAGACTAACCATGAGTACAAAGAAAGCAACAGCTATGGGCATCTATTTATGTCTATATACCCATGGGTAACTATATCTATATGACTATAGATGGATATATACCCATTTCCATCTCTATATATCTGTGTGAACCCTCTTCTCAATTAAAATTACTATTGCTGCCACCAGGCACATCTCCTTTAACAATGCCTGTGTTTGTGAGTATACAGGCATGGTCATGTGCTCTGTAGGGAGCACATCCCCACGATGGGTTATCATTTAAAATGTGCCTTTGTCATCTGTTTCTCTGAGTCTTAAGAGTAGCTCCTTTGCTCTGTATTCTAGGTTCAGCCCCAACCTAGTTTCACTTCTTGTTTTAAGCAGTAACATCAAACCCTTGGACAATTCCTTTGCTGTCACAAAGACCCACAAGTTGTAGACTGTAGTTTTAACAGCCCAGCAAACATCTTAACCCATCTTGACCAGATCAGAGCAGAACTGGTTTGGTAGAGAAAGTCAGTCAGGGAGAAAAAGCTGTATTGACCACAGCCCCTGGTTAGAGAAAACCCCGTATCATTCATTTGAATGTAAAACAGGAGGAAATAGGGACACTGACATTCAGTATCCCCACGTATGGGAAAAGGCCCTTGACTTTGACCTCTGTCTTCCCCAGACAGGGAGCAACTCCCTTGCCGCCCCCACTTTTGTAATTAGAAGTGCCTCTCTCAGCACAAGATTGCTTAGGCTGCCTGAGCCCATTACCTAAGGCCTTAGATCTGACGTTCTCCCAAAGCAAAGATTCATGAACCTTCCCTGTGCCCCAAACCCACTGGCCTCCTAGCACCATGTGCCCAGTGGCTGCTATTTTATAGCATTGTAGAAACCATTGTCTCCTTGGCCTGTCTGCTCCATCCAAACAGACAGCAACCAAGGCCGGGGGAAAGGGGTTGTGACATTCTCAGGATGTGCCTTCATGGTACACAGCCTTTGGGGTTGAGCTCTGGGAATCATAGCACCTCAAATCCTGCCTGCACCAAGGAGCAATAGAGAGACAGGACAGATGAGATTTACTCTTGACAAGTGTCTCAGAGACTTCCCATTAGAGAATATGTCTTCGAGGGGAAAATGAAAAAGCCTAGACTTGGAGATTCAAGTTTAAAATTTGACTATGTTGAAGAATGTTGGGAAAGCTCACTATCTCTGTTTCCTCATAACACTCATTGTGATTACACTCGTTACCCTGGAGCAGCCAATTTTATCCTCTTAACCTTTCAGTGTCTGGACCCAGTTCTCCTCAGGGATTTCAGAGTGCTGTGGTCAAACTAACGAGGTGATGTTTGTTGCAGCGGCCAAAGATCTCAGTCTTTGTCTCTGTCTGTGTTTACATAGATCTCAGTCCTTTTCTGCCCTGCCCCTGCTGCGCAGCTCAGCTGCAGTCTCTCCCTAGCCTGGGATTGTCTTGCTCAGC
The DNA here is from genome assembly GCF_059928025.1 of Delphinapterus leucas. Lineage (NCBI taxonomy): Eukaryota > Metazoa > Chordata > Mammalia > Artiodactyla > Monodontidae > Delphinapterus > Delphinapterus leucas. The sequence goes on from NC_143148.1 coordinate 23,655,408, forward strand.
AAGCTCCCATCCATCCCTGTCAAGTGGAGGTGGCAGACTTGTCCTCTGGTATTGAGCTTTATACCAAAATCATTTCTTTCTTCACACTCCCTGGATACAACAATTTGAATTAATTTCAATAGCTTGTACTTCCTGGGTTCTGCCGACTTCCTGTAAATCAGAATGCTGTGAGGAGAGGAGAGACAACTTTCCTGAAATCAAGATAAATTTCATCTATGGTTTCACCTTTGTTTACACATTTAATAATGCACTCCCTATACCTGATTGCACAGGCCACACTGCAGCATCCATCACCTATAACTCTGCCGTCGCCCATTCGATTTACAAACAAATTCCACATCTTGACTTTGCAAAGTGGCCTGTGTACTGCTCCATGTGCTGGACCTTAGAGAAGCCTCCTCCCAAAGGCTGGCTTTTCCCAGGTGACACCCATCCTTCCTGCTTTGCCATTTCCCTCTTCCTCAAAGCATGTTTCATGTCTCAGACATGAGAGGTGTTCATGACATGAAGTCCCTTCCCAGGATACCTCTGAACCCCATCTAGAAAGCTCTTTGGTGCCTCTGTCAACTCAGCACATTCACCTCTATGGGTTTGGGCCCTATTCCAGAACGTGTAGAGAAATATCGAGTAATGACGTTGGAGAGGTGGAACTTTAGCACACACACAAGCAACCACATAAAGTCACACACACACACACACACACACACACAGAGGAACAAACACATACAACCTCCACTGACTCCTTGAGAAATTTTGCTTTTGTGATAGGATGACATTCTTCTTCTGGGTCTCGTTATAAGAGATATTTCTCTACTCTCAGGAATCGATCTGGTACTTTTTTCTGTCAAGTTGGTAAGAAAGTATAATTCCTCCCCATGCATGTTTGTATTGTTTTACTCACAGGCCTTCTAAGCCACCTCTTTTCCAGTCATTGCTAATTTGGCAGCTCTTCTATTATTTCATTAATTTAAATTTTAAAAAATAATAAGCCAATGTTTTCTTATCCTTTCTAAAAATAAATTTATTATTTATTTATTATTTATTTTTGGCTGCGTTGCTCTTTGTTGCTGAGCATGGACTTTCTCTAGTTGTGGCAAGCAGGGAACTACTCTTCTTTGCAGTGCACAGGCTTCTCATTGCAGTGGCTTCTCTTGTTGCAGAGCATGGGCTCTAGGTGTGCGGGATTCAGTAGTTGTGGCTCATGGACTCTAGAGCACAGGCTCAGTAGTTGTGGCACACAGGCTTAGATGCTCCACGGCATGTGGGATCTTCCCAGACCAGGGCTTGAACCTGTGTCCCCTGTATTGGCAGGCGGATTCTTAACCACTGCGTCACCAGGGAAGTCCCTAAGACAATGTTTAATACTTGAAAATAGAAAAATGAGTAGGTGACTTTTCTCTCTGGGCTGTTTGCTTCAAAGTGCTAGCCCACATCATCCAGGAAAGAAGAGCTGAGAACCTTTCGGTTCAAAGTTCTCTGGACCCTGTCCTCACTGATGACAACGAAGGGCAGCTCCAACCACAGAGAGGAGAACAGGCCCAGAGTCCTCTCAATCCCTCTATACGTATGCAGGGCCTTACTCTGTAATTCAGCTCATGAGACTGACAAATTGCCCTGTTCCCTCAGTCAACCAAGCCTGGCCCAGGGTCGGGGGTGGGTGTATGCAGGGCATGGGGCAGGGGTACAAATGAGGCAAAGAAACCTGGGCAATGAGGAAGCACTTCCTAACATGTGTCTTCTACCAGTTTATTCATTCACTCAACAAATACTGATTGAGTACCAACCATGTGCAGGACTGGTCTGAGCCCTGGGAACAAAAGAATAAATAAGACAGTGAGGTGCCTTGTCCTAGGGGGTTTGTATTCAAGTGGAGGTGGGGACAGAAAGCAAGGAGCAGACAATAAATAAGCAAGTAAATAAGGCATTTTGCGATGACCACAAAGTCTAGGAAGGTAATTAGAAGGCAGTGGGGGTAGTCATGGGGAAAGAGACTGCTTTTATTGGATACTCAAGGAGGGCCTCTCTGTATTGAGATCTGAATGAAGAGAAGGGATCCAGGTATGTGAAGCAAGAAAATTCCAGGAGGAAAGAAGAGCAAGGATAAAAACCCTGAGTCAGGAATATATGTCAAATGGTTTTGCCCAAACCCATTCAGCCCAAATGCCACCTCATTCAGGGGGTCTGTGAGGGATATGGCAGGCCCCTTCCTTTGAGGTATGTGAGGCACTGGGCCTCCCTCACCTCTTCTAGATGGCAGCCACTATAATTGACACCAGTTATTCAATAGAGATTTATTTACTGAGTGAATGGATCAATGACAGCATTGGCCTGGAGTGACATGTTTGATACTTAATTGGGGATTATGACAATTTTAACTTTGGAGTGCCCTCCCACTTAGAGTTTAATTTAAGGTTATAGTTCACCTTATTAATAGATTGTGAGGTAAAATCAATTTTGTTTTGGAAATTCCTCTGCACCTTTAGGGGATAATGAGATACTGGTGGTTGTGTCTTGTAGCCAAAGTCAGTGTTACATTAGTCTCACTGACCTAAACTGACAGGATGCCTGGTATGTGTAGACATGACTCCAACACTGCTGAATAGGTTTCACAGCAACTTCAAAAAGAAAAGAGTAGGTGATCACCAGTGGAAATGGCACAGTATAGATCTCTGAAAATTCACTCCTCCATAAAAGCAATTTAAAAAGTGACAAAAATTGTCAGAATTAACTTTTTCAGAACTTTGAAAATTAACCAAAGGCTTAGAGCACCCCAGGGAGTGTTTATGCAATAGAAACAGTTGAATCTCAGTAAGAACAAGGAGCAGGGTAGCATTTTAATTTACCTTAGTCCCATCCTCCTCTCCAGCTCAGTGGTAGCCTTGAAGTAGCAGTCTGCATTCCTGGTACTGAAGGGAGCAGAACAGACCTCATTCCCAAAGAATTGCCATTCTTTGACCTGTCTGCTTGTTCCCTGGGAGATCCAACTGGAAAGGCCTATCTTTATCAGTGGCCCAGTGTGAAAGCCTTGTGAGAGGGAAAACATTTGGCTAAAACATTTACGGGCAAGTGTTTTTAGAGTTCCGCTGCCTGTGGTGATGGAAAACAGTTGAGGCAAACAATAGGCTAACCAAAAATCTTAAAAGGAAAAGTTGAGGGCTTTGAAAAGCTCAACCATACTCTTGGGAATCTAGAAGACCCTGCGAATCTGCCTCAGAAGGCTGTGCTCAAGCCCAGGAAACCCAAGAAGGCCCATGCCCTCTTCTCTGGCTGAGCTTGACACTCTGCACAAGTGGGAAGAAAAGGTCAAGGCAGACTTGTGAGCTGTCTGGATGAGCACTGAAGGTGTGCCCAAAACACAGCACCTGCAAAAGACTAGGAGATTTTTTGCTTCCAGGCATTTAAGGAAATCTCTGTCCATAATTAGCTGACCACTAAACTGAGTAGAGACTTAAATGGCCACACACAACAGAAAATACACACTGTATAGAATTAGTTCAGGAAAAAACACTAAACAAACAACAGCTACAGCAAGCCACAGCAATAATAAATCCTAAAGTGAGGGGAGAATCTGATTTCTAGTGTTGCCACATTACATTCTATTATTTAAAGTGTCCACCTTTTACCAAAAAAATTGTTAGATATGCAAAGAGACAAGGAAGTATGGCCCATGCACAAGAAAAATAATCAATCGAGACTGTTCCTCAGAAACTCAACATTGGACTTATTAGACAAAGACTTTAAATCAGTGTGAACTCAGGTTCAGCTACTCACCACTCAAAAGCCAATAATCAAGGGGTGAGTGTCAGCAGAAAGGAAAGGTGTTTTATTCAGAAAAGCCAGCAATCTGGGGAGAAGGAGGATTCACATCTGGAGACCAATTCCAAAGATTCTGCTCAGCCATGACAATTTTTAAAGGGAAAAAGGGGAAACAATCTCAGTTAATCATTAAAGTAGGAGGTCATATTCTTCATCATTTTTCTATTGTGTGCAGACCTGCTGAATTCTCCTGATCTTCCTTTGGAGGCTATCTTGCCCACATGGTCCACCTGCAAATTTGCTAAGGGAGGAAGATGGGAATAGAGAGTCAGTCATTCTTTAACTACTTAATTCTTCATTCTTACTCCTTTTAATCCAGGAAAGGAATCAACTGGTTAGGCAAGGCATTCTGTACATTCAGTAGAGTAGAAGTCATGAGTTAGGTCAAATGTTACCTACTGATCTCATTTTTATAATTAAGGTTTAAGGCGAGCAGAAATAGGCAAACAGGAAAGGGCAAATGAGCTGCTTACAAATCTCCACTTGTCAGACATCATTCCATTCCTATGGGATTAGGGGTGAAGTTCTGTCTTCTGTAAATTCTTCATGCTGACCTAAGATGCTATATTTTCAGAGTGGAAGATGTCGACATGGGCCTATAGCATCTCTTTGCTGACAATTTTAGTTGCCTGCTTACATATACGGGCAGACCAAGCTACAATTATTCTAATGTCCACAAAGATATAGATTATTATGAGCTATAGTGTAATCCCACTCTTTCATCAGACACTGAGTCTGTGACTCTATTATCCTAATCGTTAGCTGCTTGGGCCTGCTCTTCTGTGACTCAGGGAGGCCTGGGAGACTTCAGCTTTTCTACAAACAAGAGGCAGGGGATGTGGAGGGGACTTTCTACTTGGTGGGTATTTGGGGGGGATGCTGCAGGATCCTGGTCAGTTCCATCAGCAATTTTAAATATAATTTAAAAACCTAAAGGAAATCATGTCAAAGAATTAAAGTGTAAGAATGATATCTCATCAAATAGAGAATATCAATAAAGACAAATAATGAAAAGGAACAAGTAGAAATTATGGAGTTGAAAAGTAAAATAACTGAAAGGGAAAATTCACTAGAGGGGCTCAACAGCAGATTTGGACAGGCAGAGAAAGAATAAGCACACTTGAACATAAATCAACTGAGATAACCCAGTCTGAGAAACAGAAAAGAAAAATGAAGAAAAAGGAACAGAACCTCAGAGATCTGTGGGACACTATCGGGTATAAGTTTGTTTTGGAGTGATGCAAGTGTTCTGCATTTAGACAATAGTGATGGTTGCACACCTGTGTGAAAATGCTTAATTGTACACTTCAAAATGATGAATTTTATGGTATATAAATTATATCTCAATAAAAAGTAAATTAATTTTTAGAAAGAAAGGAGCAAATAGTTTGACTTTACAACACCTGCAAATGCTGAAACATATCACAGCAGATGTGTCCTTTCCTCCTCTAACCAGAGGGTTTCTGGTTTGTAAACTTGTACAACTGATTCCTAGCTCCTTGTGGTTTTTGGTGTTTTTTCTTTCTTTTCTGCCTTCTTGAGAAATATGCGGGAAAGTACAAAAGGAAATATATCAGGAATAATGGCAATTATACTTTGTATTAACTTAGCACTTTGCAGTTATATGGTTCCTTCACCTTTATTGATTAGCTTAATTCTTCTTGTGAGAAAGATGCATTGTCCTTTGTTCAAGGCAAGGAGCAGAAGCTCAGAGAGGTGGCTTGACTGACCCAGGATCACACAGCTGGTAAATTGTTTAGCAGGGACCTCTCCAGGCACACTGACTTCACAGGTTAATGGGGTCTTGTCACATCCCATTTTGATAAGGCAGAGTAAGGAGATTAAGTTACTTTTCAAAGCACAGCAGATTGTGCCAGGAACGCTGGTTCTAGACCTGTGTGGACCCAAGAGCCATGCCCAAACTGGAGGAAAGATTGATGGTACCTGTGGGATGCAATCTGTACCACAAAAGACAGACTGGGCTCCAGAAAAAGTGGAGTCAAACTTGAAAGTGAGACTCACCTTGGCCTACAGGTTTGCACTAGCAGTCATGTGTATCTCCTTCAATCACCAGTGCTCTCTGCAGAATCCAAGTCTTTCCATGACAACAGGGGCATAACGTTAAACAGGATATTAAAATGACTTGATAATTATCTAACCCAGGAAGTAGAAGGAATCCCCCGTGTCTCATAACAGCCAGCTCCCAAGATTTATTGAGAGAAAGGTGGGTGTCTCATTAATTATGTGGCTATCATGCCTGCATTTCCAAAAGAGAGATTTCCAGCCCATCCTACTCCTCAAAACCAACGTGAGCACCGGACAGTGCCTTAGAGTTGAGGTGTGTCACTTGGCAACTTCATTTAGACAGAAAGTTTGAGAGTTCTTGGTGTTCCAGAATCACAAAGCATCTGGGGTCCCCTACAGAAATGGCAACTCTCTTCTAGGTTTGGAGTGAAAGTAATCTTTCCCATTGGAGAAGAATTTTCACAGTAGCAAAGCGCTGCTTAACATGGCAAGAAATGGTATCCTCTCAGTCTTAGAAAGGCACAATTTCATTCCTGCTCTCTCCAACACAAATCCAAACAGGGGCCTGGCAAAATTACATGGTGCAACAGTGCCACCAAGTGGCCAAGAGATTAAAATAGCCAAAGCTTGAAGAAATCACTTCCAAGAGTGAACTTGTGGTGAAAGAGTTTAGATGAGAATTATTCATGCCACTCCAATTGTCTTCTGTCCAAGTAGACATATCTAAATTCCACATTTTTTAACTCTTCCTTTCTCAGATCACTCTTTCCGTAAGTTTTCCTCAAGAAGTTATGTGCAATATCACTTCAAGACCTTTCCACTTGCTTATGCTTTACTTGGAATGCTCTTTCCTCAGAATTTTGAATAATGAATCATTCTTGTCATTCAGATACTGGCTGAAAATCCACCTCCTCTGCAACCTTTCCTCCATTCACTCCATCTAAAGTAGCCATCCCACCCCACAAGTCACTCTCTTATAAGACACAAATTTAATTTTTATTCATAGCCCTTCTCACGCTCTGAAATTGCTTTACTTATTCATTTATTTACTGGTTGCTTATTTGCCTTCTTCACACACACACCCCACAATGAAATGTCATGAAAGCAGGGTCTTGTCTATCTTCTACACCATCCCCCCATCCAGAACAATGCCTGGACCAGAGGGGCCGCCAATGCAACACATGCTGCTTGGAAGGACAGATGGACGGATGGATGGATGGATGGATGGAACGATGGACAGATGGACAGATGAATGAATGGATGGGTGGATGAATGGATGGGAGGATGAAAAGAAATACAGACAAGGGAAGAAAAAGGCCAGTGTTTTACACTGAAGGACCAAGTAGTACTGTCTCCATTAGCAATTCCATGATTCTGTTTTTCAAGATTCAGTGACTTTGAATAAAAGGACAGTTTGTATTTTCCATTCTTATTTAGAGAACACCTGCAATCAGTTAATTTGGCTTTAAAAAACACTCATGTCTTCTACCAAGATGCAGAGTTACCCCAGGTATTGTACACAGGCTGTGTTTTCCTTTAAATTCCTTCTATGCTCATAAAGCTGCTATTGACACAAGAAGTCTTTAAATGATTCTTTCCTATGTAAATTGAGAGCACTTGTGCTAAAATATAGAGGATCTCTGGCAACAGAAAAAAAATGCACATTTGCCTACTGAATATGGCAATTTCGTAGAATAGAAGGCCTCCCTCACAATCTTTTGCTGATATGTCTGTGGGTTGAACTTGCAGATGTGGGCTCATCAACGTACCCTGTCAACAATGGGCATCCATTTAAATAAAATCATAAACTACAGGCAAAGCTAGTGTTTTGTGGGGACGTTTTCTCTCCAGGAGAAGTAAAATTAAGCTACTGTTGATGTGGAATTATGTCCTCATTCACATATAAATAGTTTTGGTAGGTCACGGTGGAGGTGACATTGCTAAGGAACTCTGCAGTGACTCCTCAAATTGTCACACCCCTATCTTGAAAGGCAGGCAGGTAGTCTACAGCAACTGCGTGGAAACCTTCAAGATTCTACTTAGATCTTCAGCTGATTCAGATAATTAAATGGGAAAATTTGCCCTCTGATGCAGGTAAAGATGATGGAATTTTCTGGCAGTGAATTGTGTGGCAAATTTGGGTGAAATCTCCCTCCCAAAGTGGCTAGTAACTAAGAGGAAACTCATTTAGACTTGGTACCATGCAGAGTTTTCAGGAAAGGTTTGGGAAAAGTGATGCAAACTTGAAAACATTGTATTTATAGCCCTAGGGCTGGAGAATTATGCCCTCTTACCCAACTACAGCAAATCTGGCTTCACTGCCCATACTCATAAATTTCTCTTTAGCTTACATCCAAAACCATAGCATCTGCCTATTCTCCACTGCCCCCCATGTAAATATGAACTCTGAATACACTTTCCCTTCATGTCATTGTTCAGCTGCTCTTAGTATTCATGTGTTCATTCTTTCACTCAACAAATATTTGCTAAGTGCCCACCTATTACTGTGCCAGAGGAGGGAGGTGATACTGAAATGATACCCTGCCCTCAGGGTCTGGAGAAGTTACAGCACAAGGAGGAGCGTGACTGAAAAAGAAAATTTAAAGCATAGCAGTTAAGAGCTCTAGCAATTAATTACTACATGTGTTTGGCAAGTTACTTAACCTCTCTAAGCCTCAGTCTCCTCATCTATAAAATGAGGGTGGTAGCAGAACCTACCACTTAGGGATGCTATAATCCACATAAATGCTTAAGGACATGTCCCCACTAGAGTAAGCACCTAATAAACTGGGAACTTCAAGGTTCAGTGTGGAGAGGAGTGTTTCCAGGCATCCATGGTCACACGGCTGATGAGTAAGGTCAGAAATGCTACGTGGATGCCTGGCATTTTGAGTGAGACATTTCCTGGCTCCAGAAATGTTTCCTCAATTTTTAGATGAGGAAGGTAGGTTAGAGTTGATCCCATCCAGCTCTTACTTTCTGTTGTTTCATCAGGCTCATGAAGACATGAGTGAGATTTGGACTTGCAAACATAGAGGGAAGGAATATTCCCAGGGGAGACTAGAAGAGAGTATTCTTTAATTAGAAAAATCACCCTTGTTGACCACTACCCATAGAACATTTAGTTCAGCAATAGCTTCCTGTGTGCCCATGGTTTGTCCAGGAGAGATGTTCAAAATACTTAACAACCAGGTATTGAAACTGAGCAGGACCATGTGGGGCTCCTGGGCACAAAAGTCTTTCTGTGTCCCCCATTTCTTAATTACAGGAAACAGGCTCCATTCAGCCCCCATGATCTTCCCTGGGCTCCAAGGGACAGGTTCAAATTGTTGCTAATCAGGGAAGGGAGGGGATGCAGAGACAAGGGAGAAACAGTCAAGAAACAATACTGCAACCTTGGGGCAGGGTCCTGGTTCCTCCTCAAGGGATACACATAACAGTATCTTTGAGTTGTTTTGCAGATACTGAAACACCCACCAGGTGGCAGAAGTTAATGGTGTGCTGCCCACAAGCATGAAGACCCCAGACCAGTTGGAACCAGAAGGCTGATATTGCTGACTCCCACTTACCTCACCATGAATCCATCAGAAGAATGACTGAACGAGCTAATCACACCCTCTTTGAACTGTTACTATAAAACTCCTCACTACTCCCTCCAGGTTGAGACACACAGTTTTGAGAGCATTAGTCCACTGTGGCTCCCTTTGCCTGGCAAAGCAATAAAGCTGTTCTTTTCTACTTCATCCAAAACTCCATCTCCGAGATTTAATTCAGTGTTGGGGTACAAAGGCTGGATTCAGTATGAGCTGCCACCATCTACAGGAATGGATTCTGGTCAAGGGCTGGAGCATTAGCTAATAGTGGATTTGGGAGAGGTTCTTAGGGAGGAGCAGGTGTAGCCTAGACAAGAAGGGGAGGAGGCACTTTGGTAGCTCAAGGAAACAGCCTATTATGAATCAGCATGGAGAAATTTCAATACCCACCCTACTATGTGTCAGAGTTGAATAAGACCCATCCTCTGTCCTCAAGGGCCTCTCAAGCAAGTAATGCTCTCATGACTGGTAAGTTCAGCAGTGAAAATTATGACAAGGTCCAGTGGAGCCAGCCAGCCCACAAGAGGCAGGGATCAGCTCTCTCCAAGATGTCAAGGAAGTGGGATCAGGCACACCAGCTGAGGTGCAGTGGTTCCTCTCCAGGCCCACCAGCTATGGTCTGGGGACAAGGGGTGAAAATTTTCCTCTGTGTGGCACCAAGTGGCAGACTGAGCGTCAGAGGTCTAGCTATCACAAACACAAGTGCAGGATGGCAAATAGAAGGAAGGCTGAGAATGTGTCAGGAGGTCTAGGACATGGAAGGTCCTCCCATGTCAGAACTACCCTGTCTTAGTCTTTTCAGGCTGTTACTACAAAATATCATAAACTGGGTGACTGATAAACAGCAGAAATTTATTTTTCACAGTTGTGGAAGCTGGAAGTCCAAGATGAGGGCGCTAGCACATTCAGCTTCTGACGAGGTCCTGCTTCCTGGCTGCAGACTGCGACCAGACTGCAGACATCTCATCACATCCTCACATAGATGCAGAGAACAAGTAAACTCTCTCTTGTCTCTTCTTATGAGGACACTAATCCCATTCATGAGGGCTCCACCCTCACTTCTAACACCATCATATTGGGGTTAGGATTTCAACATAGGAATTTTTTCAATAACATATCCTTACCCCCCCTAATAACAATAATCAGAAGAGACACTAACCATAAACAACCAATACATACCAGCTGAAAATGGGCCCTCATATCTAACATTGATGAAATATCTACTATGGGCCTGATGCTGTGGCAATGCATTATCCAAATCAAATCTCATCTGATTTCAGAACAACTCTATGAAGACGGTACTTTATTATTCTCATGTTAAAGAAGAAAAAAACGAGTCTCTGGGGTATTATGTATCTTGCCCAGGTTCAAAAAGCAAGTGAGTAGTTGAGCCAGGGTTTGCAATAAGGCCCTGCTGAATTGAACCTAGTTCTTAACCACAATGCTGAACTGCCTTCATAAACTCGAAGGGTAAACAAGTAACACTGCCATTAACTGATAACACGCCTACCCATATGCTGGCTGACAAATCCTTGGTCCTTCAGGCACCATGATCACTTGATCACTTTGAAATTTTTCTAGACCCTAAAGTCAGGCAAACGAAAACACTGCTTCTGCCCATGGAAGAAGCCATTAGTCTTCCCAATAAGTAATATTACTAGGATAATGTTTTGACATATTAAGTAAGGATTTCCCCACAGAACTTCATTATGTGTGTTTCCTTTCCCCATTTCCAACCAGCAGGTCGTTTCCTGTTGACTTCCTGAGGGAAGGATGGACAGATGAATGAGAAAGAGCAAGGCTGTCGAAGCAGGTGCTGTTGGTGTTGCATCCATGTCCCTTCAGGGCCTTATCATTCCCATGTTCCTTACCCCATGTCCACCTGCCATATATGCATTTTGTTACCTGAGAGCTTTCCACCGGAGAAACTCCAAAAGGCTGGGGAAATAGCTTCTTATCCAGTAACTAACAGAGCTGGTAGATAAATGCCCCAGCTGCCTCCCCCTCAAGTGGGATAACTCTGAGACTGGTGTTCTACTGGATCCAGCATTCCCTAGCAGTAGTAAACCCCAGTTGCCCACAGTGGTTCCTGTTTGATAACACATTTTGTTGGCTTCCCCATCACACTTCTACACTTCTCTATGGTGCTTCCTCAAATGACCTCTCAAATAAATTACTTGCACTTAAATCCTTGTCTCAGAGTCTGCTCTAGGAGCAAGCCAGCCCAAGGCAAGAGTCAATTCTTCTTTTATGAATGTTAAAGTTTAGGTCCCAAGGAAGTCACAGCATAGAATAATAGCAATCAGAAAAGGCAATGTTTTACCCCAAGAACTTAGAAATGATTCTTTGATTTTGTTTCTTTGTTTGTTTGTTTTTAATTGGAGTAAAATTGCTTTATGATGCTGTGTTAGTTTCTGCTGTACAATGAAGTGAATCAGCTGTTGAATCAGGCTATATTGCCCCCCTCTTGGAGCTCCCTCCCAACCCCCCATCCCACCCATCTAGGTCGTCACAGAGAACTGAGCTGAGCTCCCTGTGCTATACAGCATTTTCCCACTATCTATTGTACACATGGTAATTTATTTATGTGAAAATCTCACAGTTTGTCCCACCCTCCCCTTCCATCCCCATGCCAATATGTCCATTCCCTATGTCTACGTCTCTATTCCTGCCCTACAGATAGGTTCATCTGTACCATTTTTCTAGATTCCACAGATATGCGTTAATATACAATATTTGTTTTTCTAATTTTGGTTTCCTTCAGTCTGTATGACAGTCTGTAGGTCCATCCACATCTCTACAAATGACCCAATTTCGTTCCTTATTATGGCTGAGTAATATTCCATTGTACATATGTACCAAATCTTCTTTATCCATTCACCTATCATTGGACATTTAGGCTGTTTCCATGTCCTGGCTATTGTAAATAGTGCTGCAGTGAATATGTGTCCTTTGAATTATGGTTTTCTCAGGGTATACGCCCAGTAGTGGGATTGCTGAGTCATAAGGTAGCTCTATTTTTAGTTTTTTAAGGAACCTCCATACTGTTCTCCATAGTGGCTGTATCAATTAACATTCCCACCAACAGTGTAAGAGGGTTCCCTTTTCTCCACACCCTCTCCAGCACTTACTGTTTGTAGATTTTTTGATGATGGCCATTCTAACTTGTGTGAAATGATACCTAACTGGAGTTTTGATTTGCATTTCTCTAATAATTAGAGATGCTGAGCATCTTTTCATGTGTCTCTTGGCCATCTGAATGTCTTCTTTGGTGAAATGTCTATTTAGGTCTTCCTTCTATTGTTAAATTGGGTTCTTTGTTTTTTTGAATTGATCTATATTTCTGTTTTTGTGCCTGTACCATACTGTCTTGATTACTGTAGCTTTGTAGTATAGTCTGAAGTCAGGGAGCCTGATTCCTCCAGCTCCGTTTTTCTTTCTCAAGATTGCTTCTGCTATTTGGGGTCTTTTGTGTTTCCATACAAATTGTAAAAATTTTTCTTCTAATTCTCTGAGGAATGTCATTGGTAGTTTGATAGGGATTGCATTGAATCTGTAGATTGCTTTGGGTAGTATATTCATTTTCACAATATTGATTCTTCCAATCCAAGAACATAGTATATTTCTCCATCTGTTTATGTCATCTTTGATTTCTTTCACTGGTGTTTTATAGTTTTCTGAGTACAAGTCTTTTGCCTCCTTAGGTAGGTTTATTCCTAGGTATTTTATGCTTTTTATTGCAATAGTAAATGGGATTATTTCCTTAATTTCTCTTTCTGATTTTTCATTCTTAGTGTATAGGAATGCCAGAGATTCCTGTGCATTAATTTTGTGTCTTGCAACTTTACCAAATTCATTGATTAGTTCTAGTAGTTTTCTGGTGGCATCTTTAGGATTTTCTATGTATAGTATGTCATCTGCAAACAGTGACAGTTTTACTTCTTCTTTTCCAATTTGTATTCTATTTGTTTCTTTTTCTTCTCTGATTGCTGTGGCTAGAACTTCCAAAACTATGTTGAATAAGAGTGGTGAGAGTGTATCCTTGTCTTGTTCCTGATCTTACTGGAAATGCTTTCAGTTTTTTACCATTGAGAATGATGTCTGCTGTGGGTTTGTCGTATATGGCCTTTATTATGTTGAGGTAAGTTCCCTCTATGCCCATTTTCTGGAGAGTTTTAATCATAAATTGGTGATAAATCGCTGTTGTCAAAAGCTTTTTCTGCATGTATTGAGATGATCATATGGTTTTTATTCCTTAATTTATTAATATAGTATATCACATTGATTGATTTGCGTATATTGAAGAATCCTTGCATTCCTGGGATAAATCTCACTTGATCATGATGTATGATCCTTTAATGTGTTGTTGGATTCTGTTTGCTAGTATTTTTTTTTGAAGATTTTTACATCTATGTTCATCAGTGATATTGGTCTGTAATTTTCTTTTCTTGTGATATCTTTGTCTGATTTTGGTATCAGGGTGATCGTGGCCTTGGAGAATGAATTTGGGAGTGTTCCTCCCTCTGCAAATTTTTGGAAGATTTTGAGAAGGATAGGTGTTAGCTCTTTTCTAAATGTTTGATAGAATTCACCTGTGAAATCATCTGTTCCTGCCCTTTTGTTTGTTGGAAGATTTTAAGTTAGAGTTTCAGTTTCATTACTTGTGATAGGTGTGCTTATATTTTCTATTTCTTCCTGGTTCAGTCTTGGAAAATTGTACCTTTACAAGAATTTGTCCATTTCTTCGTGGTTGTCCATTTTATTGGCATTTAGTTGTTTGTAGTAGTCTCTTATAATCCTTTGTATTTCTGCAGTGTCAGTTGTGATTTTTGCTTTTTCATTTCTAATTTTACTGATCTGTGTCCTCTCCCTTTTTTTCTCAGTGAGTCTGGCTAGAGGTTTATCAATTTTGTTTATCTTCTCAGAGAACCAACTTTTATTTTATTGATCTTTGCTATTGTTTTCTTCATTTCAATTTCATTCATTTCTGCTCTGATCTTTATGATTTCTTTCTTTCTACTGACTTTGGGTTTTCTTTGTTCTTCTTTCTCTAGTTCCTTTAGGTGTAGGTTAGATTATTTGAGATTTTTCTTGTTTCTTGAGGTGAGATTGAATTGCTATAAACTTCACACTTAGAACTGCTTTTTCTGCATCCCATAGGTTTTTGGGTCATCGTGTTTTTGTTGTCATTTGTTTCTATGCTTTTTTTTTTCTTCTTTAATTTCTTCAGTGATCTCTTGGTTATTTAATAGCTCACTGTTTAGCCTCCTTGTATTTGTGGTTTTTACAGTTTTTTTTCCTGTAATTGATTTCCAATCTCATAGTGTTGTGGTCAGAAAAGATGCTTGATACAATTTCAATTTTCTTAAATTTTCAGAGACTTGATTTGTGATCCAAGATGTGATCTATCCTGGAGAATGTCCTGTGTACACTTGAGAGGAAAGTGTATTCTGCCACTTTCAGGAGGAATGTCCTATAGATATCAGTGAAATCTATCTGGTTTATTTTGTCATTTAAAGTTTGTTTCCTTATTTATTTTCTGTTTGGATGATCTGTCCATTGGTGTAAGTGTGGTGTTAAAGTCCCCTACTATTATTGTGTTACTGTTGATTTCCCTTTTTATGGCTGTAAGCATTTGCCTTATACATTGAGGTGCTCCTATGTTGGGTGAAAAAATACTTACAATTGTTATATCTTCTTGGATTGATCATTATGTAGTGCCCTTCCTTATCTCTTGTAACAGTCTTTATTTTAAAGTCTATTTTTATCTGATACAAGTATTGCTACTCCAGCTTTCTTTTGATTTCCATTTCTATGGAATATCTTTTTCCATCCCTTCACTTTTAGTCTGTATGTGTCCCTAGGTCTGAAGTGGGTCTCGTTTTTGTATCAGCCAGTCTGTGTCTTTTGGTTGGAGTATTTAATCAATTTACATTCAAGGTTATTATCGATATGTATGTTCCTATTACCATTTTCTTAATTGTTTTGGGTTTGTATTTCTTCTCTTGTGTTTCCCACCTAGAGCATTTGTTGCAAAGCTGGTTTGGTGGTCCTGAATTCTCTTGGCTTTTGTTTGTCTGTAAAGCTTTTGATTTATCCATTGAATCTGAATGAGGTCCTTGCTGGGTAGAGTAATATTGGTTGTAGGTTCTTCTCTCATCACGTTAAGTATATCCTGCCCCTCCCTTCTGGCCTGCAGAGTTTCTGCTGAAAAATCAGCTCTTAACATTATGGGGATTCCTTTGTATGTTATTTTTTGCTTTTCCCTTGCTGCTTTTAATATTTTATTTTTGAATTTAATTTTTGTTAGTTTGATTAATATGTGTCTGGGTGTGTTTCTCCTACGGTTTATCCTGTATGGGACTGTCTGTGCTTCCTGGTCTTGGGTGGCTATTTCCTTTCCCATGTTAGGGAAGTTTGCCACTATAATCTTTTCAAATATTTTCTCAGACCCTTTCTTTTTCTCTTCTCCTTCTGGAACCCCTATAATTCGAATATTGGTGTGTTTAGTGTTGTCCCAGAGGTCTCTGAGATTGTCTTCAATACTTTTCATTCTTTTTTTTCTTTATTCTGCTCCTCAGCAGTTATTTCCACCATTCTGTCTTCCAGTTCAGTTATTAGTTCTTCTGCCTCAGTTATTCTGTTATTGCTTCCTTCTAGTGTATTTTTCATTTCACTTATTGTGTTGTTCATCTCTGTTTTTTTGTTCTTTAGATCTTCTAGATCTTTTTAAACATTTCTTGTATTTTCTCAATCCATGCTCTGTTCTATTTCCGAGATTCTGGATTATCTTTACTATCATTACTCTAAATTCTTTATCAGGTAGGTTGCCTATTTCCTCTTCATTTATTTGGTCTTGTAGGTTTTTACCTTGCTCCTTCATCTGTGACATATTTTTTTACCTCTTTTTTTTTTTTTTTTTTGATTGGTGGGATTGCATTCCTATCTTACTGGTTGATTGACCTGAGGCTTTCAACACTGGAGTTTGTAGGCTGTTGGGTAGAGCTGGGGTCTTTATGCAGAGATGAGGACCTTTGGGAGACCTCACTCCAGTGAATATTCCTTGGGGTCTGAGGTTCTCTGTTAGTCCAGTAGTTTGGCCTCAGAGCTCCCACTGCAGGAGCTCTGGCCTGACCCCCAGCTCATGAACCAAGATCCCACAAGCCATGTAGGATAGCAAAAAAACAACAACAACAACAACAAAAAAAAAAAAACTGAAGAAGAAGAAAGAAAAAAGGAGCAGAACAAAACAACAGTAAAAAAATAAAATAAGATTAGAAAACTAACAGATATGTTAGAAAGAATAAAAAAGTAAAAATATAGAAGGAACAACAAGAAGGTAAAACAGAACCACAATAGTAAAAAAGAGGCGTTAAAAAAAAAAAAGCCAGAAAATGCCTTGGCTGTGGGGGGTGGGGCTTAGGCAGATGCAGGGTTTAGGTGGTGGGCAGGGCCTATGCTTAGGACCCACAGGGACAGAAAAGGCCCTCGGGTGGTGGTGGGTGGGGATTAGGTTCAACACAGCAGGAGGGACCCCAGAGTGTCTCTGGCCTGGAGGGCAGAGGACCAGGTCCAGGACCCCAGCAGGCTTACTGGCCTGAGTGAGCAGTGGAAATGCTAGGCACATTACCCCAATCCTCCAATCCCAGAGGGGCCCTCCCCGTTGGCCTCTCTTCTTTCCCCCTCCTATGCCTCCAGGACCCACGCAGCCAGAGGGAGACCCTGAAGGGGACCAGAACCAGAAGCCCAACAGGCTTCCCAGAGCCAAGTGGGTGGGGAAAATGCCCACAGCACTTCCCCTGTCCCTCCAATCCTGGAGGGCCCCTCCCTGTCTGCCTCTCCTCTTTTCTCCACCTCCCTCCTACACCCCCCAGACCAACGTGGCAGGGGACACAGCTTGGGAGCTCAGTAGGCTTCCCAGGGCCGAGTGGGTGGGGGAAACACCTTCTGCACCTCCTCTGATCCTCCAGTCCTGGAAGGCCCATCCTGCCCACATCTCCTCTTCTCCCCCTGCCTCCCTCCTATGCTCCTAGGATCATCATGGCCCAGAGCGGGCCTCAGAGGGCAGAGGACCTGGACTGGGAGCCCTGCAAGCTTCCTGGGGCCTGGTTGGGCAGGGGAAACTCCTGATCCTCCGAGCCCCCAAGGGTCCCCCCAGGCATGGGAAACCCTCCCCACTCCCAGACACTCCTCAGGGGTACCAGTCCTGTCTGGCCTCCACTTCTCTTCCCCCTTCACTTTCCCTCCACATCCTACCCGGTCATTTGGGGGTTCCTCCCATCTCCTTGGGCATCAAGAGCCCCCACCAGCATCCGGCAGGCACCCTAGTTGTGAGGAGATGCAAACTCTGTGTCTTCAAATATCCCTTGATTTTGAAGAAAGAAAATGCCAGGAGCACCTGGACCTTGGTATAGCTGAGAAAGTGATGTTCAGAATCTATCACTATGGGGTGTAGGGTAAGAAGCACTTTGAATTTGTGGGGTGGAGGTCCCTTAAGACAGGTCAGTACTAGTGGCTGTCACTTGGGAACTGGTGAGAAAGTTACTCTTCTCCCTCTTTCCTTCTTACTCTCCACTGCAGAATTGAAGGAAGGAGGGTGCCTGTCTCACACCCTCTTGGACGCACTCCTGGTTTCACTGTGGCTGCAAGTGTGGCTTTGACTAACTTCAGGTTGATAGCATCTTGGCCCAAGTGCACACTGTATTTCTTTAATTTTCTGTGCTAGGGTTTCTCCAACACTGTCAGCAGGGTGGGGAGCGGGAAGGTGGGGGCCAGCCCAGCTGCATGAACATGAAGCATCCTAGAAGTGCAAGAACGTTACCCCTACACACAAGACAGCCTCAATCAATGTAATGAACAATAGAAAAATGGTTAGGCCTCAGATGCAAATCTCTGAGAGGAGTTCCTCATATTCCTCAAAGTGTCCTGGTGGGACTTGGGCTCCGTTGTTCACAGTGTGACCAACTCAGTAACACAACATGTTATGATCCTCCCCCATCTTACTAATTCTCTGGGGTCAACTCCCAAATAAACCACCACAAGTCCTTATCTCAGTTCTGCTTCCTGGGAACCCAGGTGAAGACATATGCTCAGAAGAGGCCAAGAGGACAAGGGCCTCACAGGCCAAGTGGACAATGAACACAGCAAGGACCTGATCCCTCAACACTATAGAAGCCCCCTCAGAACTAGACTCAACCCCTTGAAAGTGCAAAAACCCTGACTGACTGGAATTTTCATCACCCACAAGAATGGGGACTCATAAATGAAATTAAGTTTAGTTGTAAAAAAAATAGACAAAGTTGCATTTATTGCACTCATGAAAAAAATGACTATCAACCCAAAGATGAAACAAGAGAAAAGGATGGAAGAGACTTTGGTGAAGCAGGCAAGTCAAAGGACATTGCTGCTTTCACAACGTGAAAAGTTGACCAGGTTTTCCATTTCTCTTTACCTTCTCATGTCCAGAGCCCACATGAACTAGACTCCAGAATTCTCCATTTCCACATGTAGGGCTTCTGGTGCCTGGGTTTTCCACCTGGCTCTATCACTAACTGAAACAGGATCTGTAAAGGACTGGGGGTTCTGGTGGCCCCCAAGGGCTCTGTCAGTACTGGAGTGGCATGGCTTTCCTGCGTTTCCATTTGAAAAATGCTGTAGAGATACAGGAGGAAATGATGACTGACAAATGGCTCCTAGTATTCACAGCCAAATCTCTAGGTAATTAAGCCAAACATGGAGTGGGGGCGTTGTTCTCTATTAACAGAGAGGACATTTTGGGTTTCCTAACTTGTGTTGCATTCGTCCTTAATCTTGGAGACAAGGGACAGGTTGTGGCAGATGCTGAGGGCTGCCTTCCAACTGTCATTTCACCTTTATTTCTTTTTCATAGAATCTTAAACTTGTTTAGGTGTTGAGAAACAACTCAGTTTAAGAAAGGAGTAAAGCAACTCTATAGCTCCAGAGGGTGAACTTTGATTAGTACCAGCCAGTCATAACTATGTCATTCACCTTTCCAGGGATTGACCTGGAAGATGAACTAGGTCACATGTGTACCCCTAAACAAATAAATGATGGAGAAGCATGGGACCCAGCTCTTTTCAATAAGATGTGAGAGGGCTATGTTGCTTCTAAGCAAAATTTTCTTTTCTGATACAGAGAGATATGTTTTAATATCCCTCTTTTGTAGCTGAAAATTATTTTGCCTAGTGTCCACGATGGGGGAAACTTATGGAATAAGCTAATGTGCTCTGGATGGCATAACAAAAAGATGAAATAAGTCTGTATCCTTGAAGTCATTGTTGAGTCACTGAATTAACTCTGTAACTGCCCTATTTTTTTTACTCACTTAAGATAAAAAGTCCTGTATTGTTTAGAGTAATTTTAATTGAGGTTTAATTTTCACCTGTGATCAAATAAATTTGGATGGAAAATGTGGTTTAAGTAAAATGGAATAATTTATGACTACTGGTGTTTCAGGACCTAAGTATTAAACATAAATGTGTACCATAAGTTTTCAAGAAGGGAATGTACCATAAAAATCCAGCAATCTTGCATGTCTAGCCTGGGATACTACTGGATTACTGGGTTTTCCAGGCCAGTGGAAGTTACTGTACTGATTCTCCAAGACTTCTTAATTTCACAGTTATAATTTTCTTAAGAAAAAACCTACAGTATAACTTAAACAGAAATTCTCATTTTTCAAAAGCTTTCTATATTGCATTAATTATAAAAAATTATAATATTTATTCTAAAACTTTAAAAGTTTAATCTACTTTTTTAATATAAAAAATATCCATTAATATAGAGAATATTTAATCACTAAAAAATGTTAATTTAAGATAACTGTCAAGGCTGTGGCTGAACCACTTATTTGAGGTGTTCTTCCTGGCACATCCTCGACAAAGAGCCAGGATCATTATGGTTGTTGTCGCAAAACCTTGACTCAAAGTTGTCACAGGTGAGCTGAGCAGGAAGCAGTAGGTGATGTCCAGGCCACTGGTTTGGCTCTTCCATTCCTACTGCATGACTTTAATATCTCTGAGCCCAGACCCCCATTTATAAAGTGAGGGCCTCATTAGTAACCCCCTGCAGAGGATAGGAAGTGAGAGAACTCATGGAAGGTGTACAGTGTTGAGCAGTACCGGGCACATGATGAGCTGCAACCTTGGAATTTTTAAACCATCTCTCCACTCCTCCTCCATGGGGCCTCTCTTTGCTCCACTAGTAAACTTGCTTCTTCCCCTCCCTAAACCCACAGCACTCTTAGCAAACCACATACCCAATTATATCTAATGTGTTTCTGAGGGTCTATAGCTTTTTTCTGTGTTGAAGAAACCCCCTAGGGCAAGGTCTACAACTATCTAACGTGTACCATGCTCCCAGCCCCTTGCTCAGTGCCAGGTATACAAAGCCTATTTGAATCAGCTTGCCCTGATGGATGGGGCAGGTGGGGGAAGTGTAATGCAAAGGCATCTATTTCTCCTGAATGCCAGCCACTGGGTCCATACATACTCTTCTTTGAGATCATTTCTAGTGTAAACTCCAGCAGGTTACAGAATGAATAGTAGCTTTAAAAAATTCTTTCTTGCAATTCAACATAAAATGACATCCTTTCCTATTCCCCTCATCACATCTCATAAATTTTGTTATGTGGCTGCAGCAGCTTAGAGAATGTCCCCAACAGCTTTTTCTAAAGACTCTTGAGCCCTGGCTACAAACAGAAGTTTAAGAGCTAAACAGACCCCAATGCCAAGGCTACTGGGGTGGCAGTAATCTTTTCAGAGTCCTGAACCTCAGAAGGCAGGTAGAAGAATACTCTCACCTCCTGTGTGGACCTCCACTGGTTCTGGTCACCCAGTGCTTCATTTTTCTTTTTGGGAACCACCTCTCCCCACATGAATGGACTCTCCTCCCCTCACATGTCCAGGGATGAACACGTTATCCAAACCAAGCCAAGTCACATAGAGTGTGACCCGATGCAGGGGCTTCAGTACTGAGAAGCACTCCATTTCCCATAACTGGAGATTGCAGAGGTCACTACGCAGAGGGAAGCTGCCCATGAAAGAAGCACAGGAGATGGAGAGAAGCATGAGCAGCATTGGAGCCCCTGGAGTTTGCAATCAAATCCCCTTTCATGCTTTCTCTTAAATGTTTTACAGTGTTTTCAAGACAGTTTGAATGGGTTTCCTGTCACTTGTGACTTAAGGAGTCTGAGTAAAAAAGCTTCCAAACAAATTGAACAGAAATTTCAGATAGTTAACAACTCAGTACAAAATTGCCCTTTTTAAAAGTAATCTTATATGTATTCATTTCATCCTGAAGCAGTAGGTCGGGAATTAGAGCCTTCATTTTACAGACGAGGGACCTGAGGCCCAGAAAGTGCTGTGAGGTGTACAGGACACTTTGGTGTTAGTTAAAGAGCCAGCCCCACTGCACCACCAGGCCATGCTCACCTCTGTAACTTCTACAAAGCATCACTTTCAAGCTTTATAAGGTCAGGGTGAATTTATTCCTTATCAGTAACACTTCTCAAAGCACCGTTTTTGTACTATGGCAACTGTGTTGAGATAAAGCACAGGTGAAATCTTTTTGCAAAATATCTCTTTCCCAACACATTTCTCTCATAACCGTGCATGCTCTGCAATGCTCAACTCACTGATTTCCTGAACTCATTGGGAGAATAAGAAGATTAGTAAGAGATTAGTTTAGACATCTTGAATCTCTGTTTACGGTCATTCTGTAAACACCTGAAGATTCTGTATCTGGGGAGGGAGAGATGAATCAGATATCTGGCCAACGTGTTGTTTCACTATCCTTCTTGGCTTTAAACTTGCAAGAGAAAAGATTTTACAAATCTTATGGTGATTGCTAAATGTGTTTCCGACTGTGCAGTTCAAAACTAGTCTTTAGGCATACAGATGGCCAATAGGCACATGAAAAGAGGCACATCATTGCTAATTACCAGAGAAATGCAAATCAAATCTACAATGAGGTACCATCTCACACCAGTCAGAACTGTCATCATTAAAAAGTCTACAAATAACAAATGCTGGAGAGGATGTGGAGAAAAGGGAAGCCTCCTACACTGTTGGTGGGAATGTAAATTGGTGCAGCCACTATGGAAAACAGTATGGAGATTCCTCAAAAAACTAAATATAGAGTTGCCATATGATCCAGGAATCCCATTCTTGGGCATATATCTGGACAAAACTATAATTTGAAAAGATACATGCACCCCTATGTTCATAGCAGCACTGCTTGCAATAGCAAAGATATGGAAGCAACCTAAATGTCCATCAACAAATGAATGGATAAAGAAGATGTGGTATATATAGACAGTGGAATACTACTCAGCCATAAAAAGGAAGGAAATAATGCCATTTGCAGCAACATGGATGGATCTACAGATTATATTACTAAGTGAAGTAAGTCAGAAAGAGAAAGACAAATACCATATCATATCACTTACATGTGGAATCTAAAATACTACCTAAATGAACTTATCAACAAAACAGAAACAGGCTTACAGACACAGGGAACAGACTTATGGTTGTCAAGGGGAAAGGAGAGAGGGAGAGTGATGGATTGAGAGTTTGGGATTAGCAGATGTAAATTATTATATATAGAGTGTATAAACAACAAGGTCCTACTGTATAGCACAAGGAACTATATTCAATATCCTGTAATAAACCATAATGGAGAAGATTTAATAAAAACAAAACATGTTTAGGGAATTGTGTTTTCTACGTTTCCAGGGCTTCAGCAACTTTAAAAATGAGGAAGACGTTTCATTGATAATGTTAATTGTCATCACACACACTTTACTAGTTAGGATGGACTAGGTTTTGTTGTAATAACAAAAAGCCTTAATATCTCAAAGCTTATCACAACAAACCTTTATTTCTTGATTATGTTCCAGGACAGTTTAGATACCCCAGGCTCTTGGCTCATAATAATCACTCAAACCCAAGCTGACCAGGACCTAATTTTGACATGCACTTTCATAATCACTACAGCACAGAAGAATGAACATGGTGAATTGTGCACTGGCTCTTAAAACTTCCACCCAGAAATGACACACGTCACTTCCACAAGCATATTATTGGGTAGCAAATCACATGGCTGTGTCCACCTGCAAAAGAAGCAGGGAAGTTAACCTACCATATGGCTAGAAAGAGAGAAGGAGAACACACACACAACTTAACATTTTGTGATCCTCACAACAACTCTACGTGGTTGGAGAATCAGAGATGACTCTTTCCATTTTAGATGGAGAAACTAACAGAAAGCCCATATGTAATAGGAAGAAGGACCTAGGTGTCCTGGATCTAAACTCAGTTTTCTCTTCATGATATCATGAGTCCTCTATCATCAGAAATTGAAATTCTCAGATATCAGCCACTTGTGGGTAAGCTAACAAAGGAACATGAAAATAAGTTTAAAATATATCCTGGAAAGTCTGAGTCATTCTAGTTGAGAGAGTATCAAAGCTGAATGGGATGATAGGAGCACTGCTTGAAAACCAGCAGATCATTTCACAATATATGTAAGTCATTATGCTTTACATCTTAAACTTACACAGTGCTAAATGTCATTTATATCTAAAAAGAACAACAACAACAACAAAAACTGGGGAAAAAAAATAAGAAGAAAAGAACTGGACTAGATGATACCCAAATGTCTCAGGGAAGCACATTAGAATGTGCTATGGAGATTCTGAGGGAGACAGGGGTTAGTAACCTTGACCTCCGGTCCTCTCGTCAGTCAACTCAGAGTAGCTTTGCTTTAGCAGTTTCATATATTGAGTTTTACCACAAGATTCATTTGAAGAAAATCTTCTTCAACTTAATTATATTTTAAAATGAAAACCACTGATTCCAGTCTAAGTATTTCAGGTTGCAGATAGTGAGAGTGAGGCTTGAGGAAATGAGAAGACATCCCCAAGGAAGATGGTGACAGAGTGGGACTAATGCTCAAATAGGACAAGGCCTAGATGGAGAATTAGGAGCCTGGCATCTACATTTCAGCATGCCACTTAACTAGCTGTGTCACCATAGGCAAGACACTTAACTTCTCTGAAGTGGTTTCTTCATTTGTAAAATGAGCATAAAAGTGTCTGTCCTGTCAAATGTAACTAGAAAACAAACATGGAGAAATGATCAATTTCACAGTAATAAAACTTCAAATAAGAATACCAATGAAAAGCCATTTTTCGTGTATTACATTGGTAATTTAAAAGTTCATTTCCCTATTTCTGACGAGCCTGTAGAGAACTGGCACACACAAACCAGTATGTACACTTACTTGCCCAACCCTCTGAAAACAATCTGATAGTAAGAATCAGAACCCACTAAAGATGTTCAGACACTTTGCTCCAGTAATTCCACTTCCAGGAATTCAGTCTTAGTGGGGGAAGTCTTAAATACCAAAAATTATGTGAACTAAAATGTTCCTTTCAATACTATTTAGAATAACAGAAAAATTGAAAATAAATGAAATATAGAGTAAAATATGATAAATCCATTAAAAGTTATGACTATGAGGAGCATAGAAAAACACAGGTAAATGCTTACATTACAATATTAGGTGAAGAAATCTGGATTCCAACTAATTACAACAATATAATAAGAAAAGGATACATCTTTAAAAACTAAATGGAAATAATGAAATAATGCTGTATTTCCCCCTTTTTCTCTATTCTATAAATATTCTGGTATGCAAAAATATGCTTTTATAGTGAAAAATAAATATAATAAAATATTCTCAATATCTGCTCTGCTTGTAAAGGTTACTGGCAGGAATAAATTATATAACTGGTGTGAAAGCACTTTGTCCTCTTTAAAATATAGTCTGTGGGTAAAAGATCACTATTATTGATGTTAAATTATGTTTGGTTCCAACCCACTCACTCTCAGTCGAACATTGCTGTCTCATTTTTTCTTTTCTGGAATTAAACTAAAAGCATAAGAGGGTAGATTCTCACCCAATTCCATATTTAATTAAGCTTTTAGGATACATTCCTCTCCTGTCGGTTTGATTAACTGCACTTCACTAGAGCCTTATCCTTCTATAGAACAAAATACAGGATGTTACTATTTATGGTTACAACACATGTGATTAAAAGGATGTGAATAAATAACGTATGCAGTCAGAGCACCACGAGGAAGCTCCTCCAAGCATCTCCCCAGTCAGGGTCAGCACATAAATCAATGCTGGGAAGTCACTTCATAACAAGTCAAAATGCTCAGAATTGGCCTCCATATCATAGGAGCAAACAGAAGATTGGCAGAGGGAGCTCATTAAAACCCACTAGGTGCCAGCATGGGACTGTTCCTCTATCACCTGGAGACTCTCAATCCAGACATGTGCTTTGCTTTTTCCCCATTACTTGCCAGTCACTCTTCCTTTTGCCTCAAACATCTGAACAGCTTTACTTATGATTTTCATAAAGGTTACATTTTCACATAATTCTGTCAAAAAATCATCCAAAAATTTAGTTTTACCTAGGAATGAGAAAGTGCATAATTTATTGCCCCCTTGACATTTCTACCCAGGTACAGTTCACACTGTTTGAAATATTTTATACCAAACACAGTCTAGGAAATTAAAGTACTACTTTTTAAACATCTTATACCAAACACAGTCTAGGAAATTAAAGTACTGAAATATTTTTCAGTTTGAAATATTTTTGAAATATTTGAAATATTTTATACCAAACACAGTCTAGGAAATTAAAGTACTACTTTTTAAACATCTTATACCAAACACAGTCTAGGAAATTAAAGTACTGAAATATTTTTCAGTTTGAAATATTTTTGAAATATTTGAAATATTTTATACCAAACACAGTCTAGGAAATTAAAGTACTACTTTTTAAACATCTACTTAGAGCTTTTAGAAAAGTGGAGCAGATAGCATACTAATAAATAAGTTAGCTATTGAGTCAACAAACATGCACCAGGTTACATGCCTGGTGCTGTGCTGGGTGTTGAGTAGGTTACAACAGAAGGAAGACACATGAGCTTTACCTGCCAAGAGTTTGTAGTTTAGCAAAAAACTGAAGCACTCACATATACATGAAAGGAAGTACAACAGGGTTTTACCTACACAATTTGGTACCTGAGGAAATATCAAAATATTAGAAAATATCAGACTGAGGAAAGAATATCTGAGGCTGGAGAGATCATGGAAGGTTTTCTGGAAGAGATAGAGGTGGACTTGGTTATGAATGGATAGAGTGGGTTTGGCTGAAGAGAGAGCATGGGGAAATTCTGGAACGTAAGGAAGGACCAGTGCACAGGAACAGAGGGTGAGTGTAAGCACAGGGTCTGAGGGAAGTTTTTAAGAGATTGGGCTGAATATGAAACAGAGACCAAAATACTCATGGGAATTTTTTTCTTAAATGAAATCTCTCATCTCAGTTTGTATTTGATGCTAGAAGCAGATTGGTCATGCCAAGAAAGTAGTGGAAGGATAGATATAGTCCACCTTTCAAGTGAAAGCCAAGGGACACCCAAGGTAAAGAGAAATGCCATGACTACCAAAAGGCTGGCAGGTCCAGTAACAAGCCCCTGTCCTTCACCAGAGCTATCTCTAAATTTTTGAAACTACATCTTTAACCTGACTGTATTCCTACACACAAAGGGAATGTTAAATTTCTCTAGCTCTCACCATCACCACCCTCCCAGACTCCTGTCTTCCCAAGAGGAGAGCAAGCTCACCAGACTCAGCAGCACTAGGGAAATTTTAGGAAAGTAAGGTCTCTAAACAGAGGAGACTATGCAGGAGACTCCTTTCAGATGACGAGTAAGTAGCATCAAACATAAGCTGAGATCAGGGATTTCACCTTTGAAAGAAATTCCCAGGAGTATATTAGTGTGCATTTCCATTAAGCCCAATCCCCTTAATTTTTTCATCTAAATCAACATAGCCAGACAAGTCCATTGATTTCCCTAGTGATAATCAGGACAACCTGGAAGAAGAAAAATGTCTGCTTTATATATTTTAGAGAGAATTCCTATAACATAGTTTAAACATCAGGGATTAAAGCTAAGTTATCTAGAACTCCAGGAATTTGAAAAGCCCATTCTTTCACCTGACCTTGAGTATAAAAGTGTGATCCCTTCATGACAAGTACAGTGTTTGCTACAAAGAGTAACTCACATGAGCTGCAGAAGTTCAGGGATGACAGGAATGTAATAGTAATAGCCAAGAAATAGCTTGACCCCTGTTTTTCTTTGTAGCCATAAGTCAGTGTCCTAGCAGGAAATAATTTATCCTAAATGTTCCCAATGGAGAAACAACTACTTTTATGGCTAAGAAACAAGGAATGTTCAGGCACCCGGACAATAGAAAGAGCTTGCACCCATTACCAGCCTTCCTTGAGAGCAGAAGTCATGGCGGAGGGCTGCCTAGAAGGAGCTGTAGACATGGAGGGACACATCTGCTGTCAGAGTCATGGCACAGAGCAGGGGAAGTGGCAGTGTTATATTTCTCCTCTCTCTCTCTCTTCCACCCTCTGATTCTTTGCTGATACCTCTTATTGGCCAAATCTAACCAGAAGGCAGACGTAAGGGGAATCCCAGGTGAAGACACTGGCAGGGCATGGAGCAGAGCAGAGAATGAGGGAGAACAGATTCAGGGGTGCTAATGGAGAATAAACAGATCTTTATTAGGAGAACCATTTTCAGCTCAGGCCTTACTAAGGATATTATTCTTATCACCAAGGAAGGAGCAAGACAAATGCCCTCCCTTTCACTCCAGAAACAGAAAGCAGAAGACAAGACACAGGCTACAGTGTTCTTGACACAGAACATGTACATATGTGTGTGTGTGCACGCACACACACACAGAGTTTCAAGTTGGGTCTCTATAATGAAAACAGGAGATATACAAAAAGTTAACATTTTAAATATTAAGGACCTCAGCATTCTTTCTTTACCTCAAGAAAACTGGCAACAGGGTTATTCTCTTAGAAAATTAGAAAAGCCTTCTCTGGGGCATCTGATCACCACAAGAGAAGGAGCCTAAAAGATACAGAGACAGAGATTACCAAATGAAATGGCCCAGCCTTTAATTATAGTTCTTCATTAAAGTCCAAATGCAGAGAGCACATACATACACATCCACTTAGGGCTTCTAATCACCATTTTAGTCTCCCCACTATTAAACTTGGGCAGACAGCCAGACTTTTGAGGAAATACTTCTAATGTCAATGACAGAGGCCAGAAAGAAAAAGACAACTGTTGTGAAATAAAGAGTGTGCAAAGGGAAGAAACTTGCAAAAAACAATTATTAGCAGATAAAAGAAGAAAAACTCTTAGCAAAGAAGTGTAGAAAAATACTGGGAAATAGAAAATATAAGAGCAGAGAAAAAGCCCTCAAAAGACGAGATGAAGGGTAAACTTGAGAAAATATTCCAAAACATAGAACATAAAGAGATGGAAAGAAATGAGGAGATTAGTCTAAGAGGTTCAGATAATGAGAATCCTAGAAAGAGGAAAAGGATAACATGGTGGTGTGGGTGGAGGGGAGGAATCCTAAAGAAAATTCAAGAAAATCCCATATATCTAAAAGATATTACTCTAATTTGAGAGTGTTATTGCCAAGCACAACAGATTAAAAATAGACTCCCATTCACATCATTATAAAATTTCAGAACAATGAGTAAAACAGAAGATCTAGAAATTCTCCAGAGGAACTGGTGACATCAGCAAGATGGTGGAACAAGAAGTCCCTTGTCCCCTAGTTCCGCTCACAATATATATATATTAGCAACTATCCACAGATAAGAACACCTCTGTGAAAATCTCAGAACCCAAGAATGAGGCTGAAACAGTGTCTTGGAGCACAAAGCTGAGAAAGGCTGCATTAGAAGGGTAAAAGGAATGATTTTGACCATGTTGACCTTCCCTCAGGCTGGCACAGGACCACACTGAGAGGGCCCACCTGAGCCTGTGTTTCCTCCAGTGTGAAAAAGAGAGACCAAAGCAGGCATCCATCCAGCTGTCCCAGTATTCCAGGGCACTTCTGGGAGGCCCACTTCAGTCTCACCTCACAGGGAACACTAGAGGAATTGGCAAGGCTAGATGACCAGGGGTCAGCCAGGTGAAACAGCCACATGGAACAAAGAAGGGTAGCAGTACTCATAGTGACCAGAGCATAGATTTTGGCAGTAGTTGGTACTACACCCCTTCCTATGATCTCATCTGACCAGAAAGCCTAACAACAGCTATGTACACCCACACAGCCAAACCAACAGCCACATCTGGTCAGGGAGCACAGTCAGCACTAGGGTTCCCAGCCAGCAGTACAGACTAGCAGTAAAATCTATCCAGCAACCCCACCCAACCATGGAGCATAGCCAGTGCCCCAACCAGAAGGTGAAGCCAACAGCCCCATCGAACTGTAATCACCCAAGGGACAAGTCAGTGACATGCCTAAAAAGGGAGCCCAGCCAGTGACCCCTGGGAAATTGCAGAGCCCAGTTTGAAGCCCTGATCAACAGGGAAGCACAGTCTGTGACCTCACCTATTCCCAGATCCCAGCTCACGATTCCACCCAACTGCAGAGCACAGTTTGCAGCCCTAACTGTGGGCCTGCCTTAACACCAACCTGTAGCACCACCAAGCCGTGGAGTACAGCCTATGACTCCAGCTGACTAAAGAGCACAACCAGTGGTTCCACCTGATCATGGAGCCCAGCCTGCAGCCTCATCCAATTCCAGAGTCCAGTTAGCAGCACAGTCCAATAAGGGAGCCCAACCAGTGACCCCACCTAACTGTAGAATCCTGCCAACAACCCCACCCGACAGCTAAGCCCCGCCAGTAGCAACACCTGAATGCAGAACACAGACAGTGTACCCATCCAACCAGGGAGCCTAGCCAGTGGAACCAGCAGACCTCAGAACACAGGCAGTGGCCCACCTAACAAGAGACCCCAGCAGCAAACCCCATCAACCCCTGGATGTTACCAGCTGACCCATCCAGTTCCCTAGGATGACAAGTTAAGGATTTCCCTGTTGAAGTAAACCTGTAAAGACTGGAAAAAGTGACCACTCCCTCAACTATGCAGATACCAATGCAAGAATACAAGGAACACGAAGAACCAGGGAAACATGAAACCACCAAAGGAAGCTACTCAAGCTGCAATAACTGGCACTAAGGAAATGGATATCAATGAATTAACTGACATTGAGTACAGAATAATCATCTTAAAGTTCAGTGAATTACAAGAACACAAAATAGAAAACTAAAGAAAACTAACCAAAAAATTCATGAGTAAAATGATGTTCAACAAAGAAATAAAAAACATTAAAAAAAAACCCAGAAATCCTAGAACTGAAGAATACAATGACTAAACTGAAAAATTCAACACAGAGATGCAACAGATTTGACAAAGCAGCAAAAAGAGTAAAATTGAAGACAAGTCATTTGAAAGAATCCAGTCAGGGGAGAAAAAATAATGAAAAGGAGTAAAGAAATCCTACAGGACTTATGGATATGATCAAAAGAAATAATATATGTATTATAGGAGTCCCAGAAGGAGAAGAGAGAGAAAGGAAGACAAAGACTATTTAAAGAAATAATACAGGTTCCCATTCAAGATGGTGACATAACAGGATCCTGAACTCACGTCTTCCCACAAACACACCAAATCTACAGAAACATATGGAACAACTTTCTCTGAAAAACAAAAACAAACCCTAAAAACTGGCTGAGCAGCGCCTATACATTGGGTGAATGAGAGAAGGTCCATATCAAAGTGGGTAGGAGAGGCATACCTATGCAGGAGATGCAATATCAGCATAACCCCTCCCATTGTGTGGCAACCCACATTCAGCAAGGAAATCAAAACCTGGAGTTTCTCTCTGAGGAGGTTTGAATTCCACATCAGTCACCCCTAACCTTTAAGAACTGAACCTGAGAGATGAGCCCTCAAAACAACTAGCTTTGAAAACCAGTGGGGCTCATATCCTTAGGATTCCCAAGGCTATAGCAAATGGAGAAAAAGCTCTTAAAAGGCTCAGGTGCTTAAGTTCACTCATCCCAGGGCCCAGCATGGAAGCAGCCTATTGAGGGGCACCCATGCTTTGTGAAAGAGTGCTATTAGACAACAAAGGCTGGAGAGTGCCATCTTTATTCTCTCCTGCTGCTGTGCTCTAGCCAGTGGGCGCTATCTTCATGCTCTCCCTCTACTTTGCTCCAGCTGAGAGATGTCAATTTTTTCTTTTCTTTTTTCTTTTCCTTTCACCATGGGTGTCATCTCTATTTTCTCCCTCTGAATTTCTCCAATGGCTGGGTGTCATCTTCACACTCTCCTATACCATGTTCCACAGTGTCAGTGTCTCCAGAAAAGGAGCTCTTTTGCTCTGGTTTTATGTTTTGTGCCCAAATTTTTGTGGCAGCAGCCAAGGAACACCTCTATATCTTCTGATTCTGGTGTCCATTGGGTCTTACATCTGTGGGTCCAACAGGACTGTAACAAATGGAGAAAAACTTCCTAAATGACTACCACCTAGAGGGCATAGGAAGAGGCAACAGACTCAGGAGCTAAAACTTCATGTGAGGCGTACTTGCAGCTTGAGGAGTAGGCTTCTAATTAAAGACACATCAAAGGGCTGACTACAGTCCTTTCCAGAGTTATCAGAGGAAAGTGCCAACTTCCTGCTTTCCTTCTGTTGTGTTTCAGAGAACCAGATATCCTGGAGGGGAGCTTAACATATGTCTGCCCCAGTTTTTACTTCTGGTACCTCAGTCACAGTTTTGCCAAGGGAATCCCCTTGATCACCTGGCTAGGTGGACAAGGCGCTTGCAACCCTGGGTACAATGAGACTGGAACAATCAGAGAGACAGTTCCAGTAAGGCTAAAACCCCCAGAGCACTGCACAGACAAGAGACTGAAACACATTCACAGTCTTTCTATAAAAGAGTCCCAATTGCTTCTCCTGGAGCTCTGGTCTGAAAAGCAGGCTTTTGGTTTGGCACACATCTAGGGGCCTACAGATGTGTCCCCAGGGAACATAGGCAAGGACACAGCAGCTTTGTGCTCTCCCTCTACCTCACTACAGCTTAGTAGTGTCTCCAAGATAGAAGCTTATATGCATCTGGAGCCTGATTTTTGTGACTGCCACTCAGGGGACACCTCTCAATGGCCTGAAGCTGGTGGCCAGTGGGGTATACATTTGCAGTCCCATAGTACTGTATATACTTGCATACTTTAAACTTCACTGCCTGACATTCAGACTTCCAAGCAGCCTGAATCTAGGTGCAGACTGAGCTCTTCCCCTCTGAGACACTGAGGGGTTTGGCACACCTTCAACAACTAGAAGCCATTAACAATAATATAGGTTGCTTGGACCATCACAAATATTTGAGAGACAACCAAGAAATGAAACAAGATTGAACAATAAGGTTCCTTTCTTACATAAGGCCACTCCTTCAAGACTAGGACAGGTGGCTGTTTTATCTACTGAATAGACAAGTAAAGAGTCAAGCAAAATGAAGAAACAGAGGAATATGTTCCAAATGAAAGAACGAGATACAACCTCAGGAGAAAAAAAAACCTTAATGAAACAGTTAATAATTTACCTGATAAAGAGTTCAAACTAATTATCATAATGATCCTCACCAAACTCGGGAGTAGAATGGCTGAAAACAGTGAGAACTTCAACAAAGAGAGAAAATAAAATTCCAAACAGTAGTCACATAGCTGAAGAATACAATACCTAAACTGAAAAATACACTAGAGAGGTATAAGAGCAGGCGAATGAATCAGTAGGACAGAAAACAGGAAAAAAACCCCACAACAACAACAACCTCACCCAATCAGAACAGCAGAAAGAAAAATGAATTTTAAAAAGTGAAGACAGCCTGAGAACTTATGTGACAATATCAAGCAGACTAACATCACATTCTAGGGATCCCAGAAGGAGAAGAGAGAGAAAAAGGGGCAGAAAACTTATTTGAAGAAATAAATGGATGAAAACTTCCCTAATGTAAGGAAGGAAACCGATATCCAGATCTAGAAAGACAAGAGAGTTCTAAAAAAGATGAATCCAAAAATTTGTTACACTTCTATACAATAATAATGAACTGAGAGAGAAATTAAGAAAATAATCCCGTTTATAATTATATCAGAAAGAATAACATACATAAAAATAAATTGAGCCAAGAAGGTGAAAGGCCTGTACACTGAACACTCTAAAACATTAGCAAAACAAAGTGAAGAAGACAGAAATATTGATAAATGGAAAAATATTCTGTGCTAGTAAACTGAAAGAATTAATATTGTTAAAATGTCCAAAGCAATCTACAGATTAATCTACAGATTAAAAGAAATCCCTATCAAAATTCCAAATGGCATTTTCCCAGAAATAGAACAAAAAATCTAAAATTTGTATGGTACTACAAAAGACCCCAAATAGCCAAATCAATCTTAAGAAAGAATAACAAAGCTAGAGGCATCATGCGCCATGGTATCAAACTACATTACAAAGTTACAGTTATCAAAGCATTATGATATTGGCATAAAAACAGACACATATTAATGGAACAGAATAGAGAGCCCAGAAATAAACTGACTCATATATGGTCAATTAATTTACAACAAAGGAAGCAAGAAATACAATTGGGAAAGGTCAGTGTCTTCAATAAATGGTGTTGAGAAAACAGGATGGCCACATGCCAAAGAATGAAACTGGACCACTATCTTACATCATACACCAATGTTAACTCAAAATGGTTTAAAGACTTGAATGTAATACCTGAAACCATAAAACTCCTAGAAGAAAACATGGATGGTAATCGCTTGATATGGGTTTTGTTGAAGATTTTTTGGATTTGATACCAAAAGCAAAGGAAACAAAAGTGAAAATAAACAAGTGGGACTACATCAAAATAAAAGGAAACCATAAACAAAATGAAAAGGCAACCAACTGAATGGGAGAAAATATTTGTAAGTCATGTTTCTGATGAAGGGCTGATATCCAAAAATATAATTGACCCATACAACTCAATGGCAAAAAGAAAAAAAGAGAGAGAGAGAGAGAGAACACTCCAATTTAAAAAATGGGCAGTGGGGACCTTCAAGATGGCAGAGGAGTAAGACGTGGAGATCACCTTCCTCATCTACATGTGGAAAAACTCCTACCGAACACCTACTGAATGCTGGCAGAAGACCTTAGACTTCCGAAAAGGCAAGAAAATCTCCACGTACATGGGTAGGGCAAAAGAGAAAAGAAAAAGCAGAAACAAAAGAATAGGGATGGGACCTGCACCTCTGGGAGGGAGCTGTGAATGAGGAAAAGTTTCCACACACTAGAAAGCCCCCTCACTGGTGGGGATGGGGGGTGGGCCGGGGGGAGAACTTCGGAGCCATGGAGGACAGCACAGTAACAAGGGTGCAGTGGGCAAAGTGGAGAGATTTCCACACAGGATTGGTGCCGACCAGCACTCACCAGCCTGAGAGGCTTGTCTGCTCACCTGCCAGGGCAGGTGGGAGCTGGGAGTCGAGGCTTGGGCTTCGGAGGTCAGATCCCAGGGAAAGGACTGGAGTTGGCTGCATGAACACAGCCTGAAGGGGGCTAGTGCACCACAGCTAACCAGAAGGGAGTATGGGAAAAAGTCTGGACCTGCCTAAGAGGCAAGAGACCATTGTTTCAGGGTGCATGAAGAGAGGGGATTCCTTTCCTGTCTGCCCACAGAAGACAGAGCACCCCCTAAATGAGCTCCAGAGATGGAGCTTTCTCATGATCAAGTGGGATAAAACCCACTTGATCATGGTGTATGATCCTTTTAATGTGCTGTTGGATTCTGTTTGCTCGTAGTTTGCCGAGGACTTTTACATATATGTTCATCAGTGATATTGGCGTGTAGTTTTCTTTTCCTGTGACATCTTTATCTAGTTTTGGTATCAGGGTGATGGTGGCCTCATAGAATGAGTTTGAGAGTGTTCCTCCCTCTGCTGTATTTTAGAAGAGTTTGAGAAAGATGGGTGTTAGCGCTCTCTAAATGTTTGATAGAATTCACCTGTGAAGCCATGTAGTCCTAGGCTTTTGTTTGTTGGAAGATTTTTAATCACAGTTTCTATTCCATTGCTTCTGGTTGGTCTGTACAGATGTTCTATTTCTTCTTGGTTCAGTCTTGGAACATTGTGCATTTCTAAGAATTTGTCTATTTCGTCCAGGTTGTCCATTTTATTGGCATATAGTTGCTTGTAATAATCTCTCATGATCCTTTGTATTTCTACTGTGTCAGTTGTTACTTCTCCCTTTTCATTTCTAATTCTGTTGATTTGAGTCTTCTCCCTTTTTTTCTTGATAAGTCTGGCTAATGTTTATCAATTTTGTTTATCTTCTCAAAGATCTATCTTTTAGTTTTACTGATCTTTGCTATTGTTTCCTTCATTTATTTTCATTTATTTCTGATCTTATCTTCATGATTTCATTCCTTCTGCTAACTTTGTTTTTGTTCTTCATTCTCTAATTGCTTTAGGTGTAAGGTTAGGTTGTTTATTTGAGATATTTCTTGTTTATTGAGGTAGGATTTTATTGCCATAAACTTCCCTCTTAGAACTGCCTTTGCTGCATCCCATATGTTTTGGGTAGTTTTGTTTTCAATGTCATTCGTTTCTAGGTATTTTTTGATCTCCCCTTTGATTTCTTCAGTGATCTCTTGGTTATTTGGTAGTATATTGTTTAGTCTCCATTTGTTTGTATTTTTTACATTTTTTTCCTGTAATTGATATCTAGTCTTATAGCATTGTGGTCAGAAAAGATGCTTGATATGATGAAAATTTTCTTATATTTACTGAGGCTTGATTTGGGACCCAAGATATGATCTATCTTAGAGAATGTTCCGTGAACACTGGAGAAGAAAATGTATTCTGTTATTTTTGGATGGAATGTCCAGTATCAGTTAAGTCTATCTTCTTTAATGTGTCATTTAATGTGTGTGTTTCCTTATTTATTTTCATTTTGGATGATCTGTCCATTGGTGAAAGTGGGGCGTTAAAGTCGCCTACTATGATTGTGTTACTGTCAATTTTCCCTCTTATGGCAGTTAGCATTTGCCTTATGTATTGAGGTGCTCCTATGTTGGATGCATAAATATTTACAATTGCTATGTCTTCTTCTTGGATTAACCCCTTGATTGTTGTGTAGTGTCCTTCTTTGTCTCTTATAATAGCCTTTATTTTAAAGTCTATTTTGTCTGATATGAGAACTGCTACTCCAGCTTTCTTTTGATTTCTACTTCCATGGAATATCTTTTTCCACCCCATGACTTTCAGTCTGTATGTGTCCCTAGCTCTGAATATGTCTCTTGTAGACACCATATATACAAGTCTTGCACTTGTATCCATTCAGCTAGTCTGTGCCTTTTGGTTGGAGAATTTAATCCATTTATATTTAAGGTAGTTATTGATATCTATGTTCCTATTACCATTTTCTTAATTGTTTTGGGTTTGTTATTGTAGGTCTTTTCCTTCTCTTGTGTTTCTTGCCTAGAGAAGTTCCTTTAGCATATGTTGTAAAGCTGGTTTGGTGGTGCTGAATTTTCTTAACTTTTGCTTCTCTGTAAAGGTTTTAATTTCTCCCTCGAATTTGAATGAGATCCTTGCTGGGTGGAGTAATCTTGATTGTATGTTTTTCCTTTTCATCACTTTAAATATGTCCTGCCACTCCCTTCTGGCTTGCAGAATTTCTTCTGAAACATTAGCTGTTAACCTTATGGGGATTCCCTTGTATTATTTGTTGCTTTTCCCTTGCTGCTTTTAATATTTTTGCTTTGTATTTAATTTTTGATAGTTTGATTACTATGTGTCTTGGTGTGTTTCTTCCTGGATTTATCTTGTACGGGACTCTCTGCGCTTCCTGGACTCGACAATTTCCTTTCCCATATTAGGGAAGTTTTCAACTCTAATCTCTTCAAATATTATCTTGGAACCTTTCTTTTTCTCTTCTGCTTCTGGGACACCTTTAATTCGAATATTGGTGCATTTAACATTGCCCCAGAGGTCTTGAGACTGTCCTCTACTCTTTTCATTATTTTTTCTTTATTGTTCTCTGTCACAATTATTTCCACTATTTTATCTCCCAGGTCACTTGTCCGTTCTTCTGCCTCAGTTATTCTGCTGTAGATTCCTTCTAGAGAATTTTAAATTTCATTTACTGTGTTGTTCATCATTGTTTGTTTACTGTTTAGTTCTTCTAGGTCCTTGTTAAATGTTTCTTTTATTTCCTCCATTCTATTTCCAAGATTTTGGATCATCTTTACTGTCATTATTTTGAATTCTTTTTCAGGTAGACTGCCTATTTCCTCTTCATTTGTTTGGTCTGGTGGGTTTTGACCTTGCTCCTTCATCTGCTGCATATTTCTCTGTCTTCTCATTTTGTTGACCATACAACAAATGGGTCTCCTTTTTGCAGGCTGCAGGTTCATAGTTCCCGTTGTTTTTTGTGTCTGCCCCAGTGGGTGAGGTTGGTTCAGCAGCCTGTGTTGGCTTCCTGGTAAAGGGAACTGGTGCCTGTGTTCTGGTGGGTGGGGCTGGTGCCTGTGTTCTAGTGGTGTGTTTTGGTGTGTGTGAACTTAGTATGATTTGAGACAGCTTCTCTGCTAATGGGTGGGGCTGTGGTCCTGTCTTGCATGTTGTTTGGCATGGGGCATCCAACACTGGACTTGATGGCCATTGGGTGAAGCTGGGTCTTAGTGTTGAGACGGAGATCTCTGGTAGATCTCTTTCCAATTGATATTATATGGGGCCAGGAGGTCTCTGGTGGTCCATTATCCTGGACTAGGCTCTCCCACCTTGGAGGCTCAGGGCTGACACCCGGCCAGAGCACTAAGACCCTGCCAGCTGCACAGCCAAGTACCTGGGGATTTTCTTGTCTTTTGGGCAGTCTGAGGTCTTCTACCAGCATTCAAGGTGTTCTGTAGGAGTTGTTTCACAGGTAGATGTATTTTTTATGTATTTGTGGGAAGAAGGTGATCTCCACATCTTACTCCTCCATCATCTTGAAGGTCTCCCCCTTCTATGCCTTTATAAAGAGTCATATTGAAACTCTATAAAAAGTTTCCAGCTTTTTATTATTACAAATACTAGTGTTAGGAACATCTTGCTGTACAATATATATTTTTCTTTTTTCACATCATTATTGGAGTATAAATGCTTTACAATGCTGTTAGTTTCTGCTGTACATCAAAGTGAATCAGCTATATGTATACATATACCGCCATATCCCCTCCTTCTTGAGCCTCTCTCCTACCCTCCCTATCCCATGCCTTTAGGTCGTCACAAAGCATCAAGTTGATCTCCTTGTGCTATGCAGCAGCTTCCCACTAGTCATCCATTTTACATTTGGTAGTGTATATATGTCAATCCTTCTCTCTCACTTCATCCCAGCTTCCTGTTTCCCCTGTGCTCTCAATTCCATTCTCTACACCTGTATCTTTATCATACTCTGTCAGTAGGTTCATCAGTACTGCATTTTTAGATTCCATATATCTGCATTAGCATATGGTATTTGTTTTTCCCTTTCTGACTTACTTCACTCTGTATGACAGACTCTAGGTCCATCCACCTCACTACAAATAAATGCTTTATTTTTATGGCTGAGTAATATTTCATTGTATATATGTGCCACATCTTCTTTATCCATTCATCTGTTGATGGATATTTAGGTTGCTTCCATGTCCTGGCTATTGCAAATAGTGCTGCAATGAACATTGTGGTACATGTCTCTTTAAGAATTATGGTTTTCTCAGGGTATATGTCAAGTAGTGGGATTGCTGAGTCACATGCTAGTTCTATTTTTAGTTTTTTAAGGAAACTCCATACTGTTCTCCATAGTGGCTTTCTCAATTTACATTACCACCAACAGTACAAGAGGGTTCCCATTTCTCCACACCCTCTCCAGCATTGATTGCTTGTAGATTTTTTGATGATGGCCATTCCGACCAGGGTGAGTTGATACTTCATTGTGGTTTTGATTTGCATTTCTCTAATGATCAGTGATGTTGAGCATCCTTTCATGTATTTGTTGGCCATCTGTATGTCTTCTTTGGAGAAAT
Source organism: Delphinapterus leucas (assembly GCF_059928025.1). Lineage (NCBI taxonomy): Eukaryota > Metazoa > Chordata > Mammalia > Artiodactyla > Monodontidae > Delphinapterus > Delphinapterus leucas. Next base: position 23,694,910 of record NC_143148.1, read on the forward strand.
GTCAATTTATCTCTCTGCCCATTTTTGGATTTGGTTGTTTGCTTTTGAAATATTGGGCTGCCTGAGCTGCTTGTATATTTTGAAGATTAGTCCTTGGTCTGTTGCTTCGTTTTCAAATATTTCTCCATTTTCAGTGTTTTCTTTTTGTTGTGTCTATATTTTCCTTTACTGTGCAAAAGGTTTTAAGTTTCATTAGGTCCCATTTTTTAATTTTTGTTTTTATTCCCCTTACTCTGGGAGGTGGGTTAAAAGGATTTTGCTGTGATTTATGTCATGAAGTGTTCTGGCTATTTTTTCCTTTAAGGGTTTTATAGTGTCTGGCCTTACATTTAGGACTTTCATCCATTTTGAGTTTATTTTTGTGTATGGTGTTAGGGAGTGATCTAATTTCATTCTTTTACTGTTCTGTCCATTTTTCCCTGCACCATTTATTGAAGAGGCTGTCTTTTCTCCATTGTATATCCTTGTTTCCTTTATCAAAGGTAAGGCGACCATATATACGTGGTTTTATCTCTGGGCTTTCTGTCCTCTTCATTTGATATATATTTCTATTTAAGTGCCAGTACCATACTCTCTTGATTACTGTAGGTTTTTAGTATAGTCTGAAGTCAGAGAGCCTGATTCCTTCAGCTCCATTTTTCTTTCTTAAGATTGCTTTGGGTCTTCAGTGTCTTCTGTGTTTCCATACAAATTTTAAAATTTCTTGTTCTAGTTCTATGAAAAATGCCATTGGTAATTTGATAGGGATTGCATTGAACCTGTATATTGCTTTGGATAGTAAAGTCCTTTTCACAATATAGATTCTTCCAATCCAAGAGTATGGCATATTTCTCCAACTCTTTATGTCATCTTTGATTACTTTCATCAGTGTTTTATAGTTTTCTGAGTACTGGTCTTTTGCCTGCTTAGGTAGGTTTATTCCTAAGTGTTTTATTCATTTTATTGTGATGGTAAATGGTATTATTTCCTTAATTTCAATTTTTGATTTTTCATTGTTAGAGTATAGGAATGTAAGTGATTTCTGTGTATTATTTTTGTATCCTGCAACCTTACCAAACTCATTGATGAGTTCTAGTAGCTTTCATCTGGCAACTTTAGGATTTTCTATGTATATTATCATGTCATCTTCAAACAGTGACAGTTTTACTTCTTTTCTAATTTGTGTTCATTTCTTTTTCTTCTCTGATTTCTGTGGCAAGGACTTCCACTGCTATGTTGAAAAATAATGGTGAGAGTGGGCAACCTTGTCTTGTTTCTGATCTTAGAAGAAATGCTTTCAGTTTTCACCATTGAGAATGATGTTGGCTGTGGTTTGGTCATATACGGCTTTTATTATGTTGAGGTAGGTTCCCTCTATGTCCACTTTCTTGAGAATTTTTACCATAAATGGGTGTTGAATTTTGTCAAAAGATTCTTCTGCATCTATTGAGATGATCATATGGTTTTATTCCTAATTTGTTAGCATGGTGTATCACATTGATTGATTTGCATATATTGAAAAATCCTTGCGTCCCTGGGATAAATCCCACTTGATCATGGTGTATGATATTTTTAATGTGTTGTTGGATTCTCTTTGCTAGTATTTTGTTGAGGATTTCTGCATCTATGTTCATCAGTGGTATTTGCCTTTAATTTTCCTTTTTGTGATATCTTTGTCTGGTTTTTGTGTCAATGTGATGTTAGCCTTGTAGAACGAGATTGGGAGTGTTCTTCTCTCTGCAATTTTTGGAAGAGTTTGAGAAGGATAGGTGCTAACTCTTCTTTAAATAATTGTTAGAATTCTTCTGTGAAGCCAGCTGGTCCTGGGCTTTTGTTTGTTTGAAGGTTTTGGGTTTTTTTTTTAACATCTTTATTGGAGTATAATTGCTTTACAATGGTGTGTTAATTCCTGCTTTACAACAAAATGAATCAGTTATATATATATATATATCATATGTTCCCATATCTCTTCCCTCTTGCGTATCCCTCCCTCCCACCCTGCCTATCCCACCCCTCCAGGCGATCACAAAGCACAGAGCTGATCTCCCTGTGCTCTGTGGCTGCTTCCCACTAGCTATCTAACTTACGTTTGGTAGTGTATATATGTCCATGCCTCTCTCTCACTTTGTCACAGCTTACCATTCCCCCTCCCCATATCAAGTCCATTCTCTAGTAGGTCTGTGTCTTTATTCCTCTCTTACCCCTAGGGTCTTCATGACATTTTTTCCCTTAAATTCCATATATATGTGTTAGCATATGGTATTTGTCTCTCTCTTTCTGACTTACTTCCCTCTGTATGACAGACTCTAGGTCTATCCACCTCATTACAAATAGTTCAATTTCATTTCTTTTTATGGCTGAGTAATATTCCATTGTGTATATGTGCCACATCTTCTTTATCCATTCATCTGATGATGGACACTTAGGTTGTTTCCATGTCCTGGTTATTGTAAACAGAGCTGCAATGAACATTTTGGTACATGACTCTTTTTGAATTATGGTTTTCTCAGGGTATATGTCCAGTAGTGGGATTGCTGGGTCATATGGTAGTTCTATGTTTAGTTTTTAAGGAACCTCTATACTGTTCTCCACAGTGGCTGTATCAATTTACATTCCCACCAACACTGCAAGAGTGTTCCCTTTTCTCCACACCCTTTCCAGCATTTATTGTTTCTAGATTTTTTGATGATGGACATTCTGACTGGTGTGAGATGATATCTCATTGTAGTTTTGATTTGCATTTCTCTAATGATTAGTGATGTTGAGAATTCTTTCATGTGTTTGTTGGCAGTCCGTATATCTTCTTTGGAGAAATGTCTGTTTAGGTCTTCTGCCCATTTTTGGATTGGGTTGTTTGTTCTTTTGATATTGAGCTGCATGAGCTGCTTATAATTTTTGGAGGTTAATCTTTTGTCAGTTGCTTCATTTGCAAATATTTTCTCCCATTCTGAGGGTTGTCTTTTGGTCTTGCTTATTGTTTCCTTTGCTGTGCAAAAGCTTTGAAGTTCCATTAGGTCCCATTTGTTTATTTCTGTTTTTATTTCCATTTCTCTAGGAGGTGGGTCTAAAAGGATCTTGCTGTGATTTATGTCATAGAGTGTCCTGCCTATGTTTTCCTCTAAGAGTTTGATGGTTTCTGGACTGACATTTAGGTCTTTAATCCATTTTGAGCTTATTTTTGTGTATGGTGTTAGGGAGTGATCTAATTTCATACTTTTACATGTACCTGTCCAGTTTTCCCAGCACCACTTATTGAAGAGGCTGTCCTTTCTCCACTGTACATTCCTGCCTCCTTTATCAAAGATTAGGTGACCATATGTGCGTGGGTTTATCTCTGGGCTTTCTATCCTGTTCCATTGATCTATCTTTCTGTTTTTGTGCCAGTACCATACTGTCTTGATTACTGTAGCTTTTTAGTATAGTCTGAAGTCAGGGAGCCTAATTCCTCCAGCTCCATTTTTCGTTCTCAAGGTTGCTTTGGCTATTCGGGGACTTTTGTGTTTCCATACAAATTGTGAAATTTTTTGTTGTAGTTCTGTGAAAAATGCCAGTGGTAGTTTGACAGGGATTGCACTGAATATGCAGATTGCTTTGGGTAGTAGAGTCATTTTCACAATGTTGATTCTTACAATCCAAGAACATGGTATCTCCCTCCATCTATTTGTATCACCTTTAATTTCATTCATCAGTGTCTTATAATTTTCTGCATACAGGTCTTTTGTCTACTTCAGTAGGTTTATTCCTACATATTTTATTCTTTTTGTTGCAGTGGTAAATGGGAATGTTTTCTTGATTTCACTTTCAGATTTTTCATCATTAGTTTATAGGAATGCCAGAGATTTCTGTGCATTAATTTTTTACCTGCTACTTTACCAAATTCATTGTTTAGCTCTAGCAGTTTTCTGGTAGCATCTTTAGGATTCTCTATGTATAGTATCATGTCATCTGTTTGAAGGTTTTTAGTTACAGTTTTAATTTCAGTGCTTGTGATTGGTCTGTTTGTATATTCTAATGGGTCCTAGTTCAGTCTTCGAAAGTTGTACCTTTTGAAGAATTTGTACATTTCTTCAGAATGTCCATTTTAGTGACATATAGTTGCTTGTAGTAGTATCTTATGATATTTTGTATTTCTGCAGTGTCAGTTATATTCTCTCCATTTTCAGTTCAAATTTTATTGATTTGAGTCCTCTCCCTTTTTTCTTGTTGAGTCTTGTTTTAGGTTTATCAATTTTGTTTATGTTCTCCAAGAGCAAACTTTTAGTTTTATTGATCTTTACTATTTTTTTCTTCATTTCTATTTCATTTATATCTGCTCTGACCTTTATGATTTCTTTCCTTCTACTAACTTTGGGTTCTCTTTGTTCTTTTTTTACTAGTTCTTTTGTTGTAAAGTGAGATTGTTTTTTTGAGATATTTCTTGTTTTTTGAGGTGAGCTTGAATTGCTATGAACTTCCTTCTTAGAACTGCTTTTGCTGTGTCCCATAGGTTTCGGATCACCCTTTTTTCATTGTCATTTGTTTCTATGTATTTTTCATTTCTACTTTCATTTTTCCAGAGATCTCTTGGTTATTTAGCACCATACTGTTTAACCCTCATGTAATTGTGGTTTTAAAGTTTTTTTCTCCTGTAAGTGATTTATAATCTCATAGTGTTGTGGTCGGAAAAGATGCTTGATATGACTTCAATTTTCTTAAATTTTCCAAGGCTTGATTTGTGAACAAGATATGATCTGTTCTGGAGAACATTCCGTGTGCACTTGAGAAGAAAATATATTTTTCTGCTTTCAGGTGTAATGTCCTAAAAACATCAATTAAGTCTATCTTGTCTATTGTGTCATTTAAAGCTTGTGTTTCCTTATTTATTTTCTGTCTGGATAATCTGTCTATTTTTGTAAGTGAGGTGTTACAGTCACCCATTTTTTGGTGTTACTGTTGATTTCCCCTTTTATGGTTGATAGCATTTGCCTTATGTATTGTAGTGCTCCTATGTTGGGTGCATAAATATTTATAATTCTTTTCTCTTCTTCTAGGATTGATCCCTTGAAGTTATGTTGTGTCTTTGCTTATCTCTTGTAACAATCTTTATTTTAAAGTCTATTTTATCTGATATGAGTATGGCTACTCTTGCTTTCTTGTAACTTGCATTTTCATGGAATATCTTTTTCCATCCCCTCTCTTTTAGTCTGTATGTATCCTTAGGTCTGAAGTGGGTGTCTTGTAAACAGCATATATGAGGGTCTTGTTTTTGTATCTATTCAGCCAGTCTATGTCTTTTGGTTTGAGCATTTAATACATTTACATTCAAGGTGATTATCAATATGTTTTTTCCCATTAGCATTTTCTTAATTGATCTTGGTTTGCTTCTGTGGGCCTTTTTCTTCTCTTGTGTTTGCCACTTGTAGAAGTTCCTTTAGCATTTGTTGTAAAGCTGGTTTTGTGCTGCTGAATTCTGTAGCTTTTGTTTGTCTGCAAAGCTTTTGATTTCTCCATTGAGTATGAATGAGATCCTTGCTGGGTAAACATTTTTGTAGATTTTTCCCTTTCATCACTTTAAATATGTCCTGCCACTCCCTTCTGGCTTGCAGAGTTTCTGCTGAAAGATCAGCTGTTAACCTTATGGGGACTCCCCTGTATGTTATTTGTTGCTTTTTTCCTTGCTGCTTTTAATATTTTTTCTTTGTATTTCATTATTGATAGTTTGATTAATATGTGTCTTGGTGTGTTTCTCTTTGGGTTTATCCTCTGTGGGACTCCCTGCAAGACCTGGACAGGATTGACTATTTCCTTTCCCATTTAGGGAAGTTTTCAACTATAATCTCTTCAAATATTTTCTCAGACACTTTCTTTTCCTCTTCTTACTCTGGAACCCCTATAATTCGAATGTTGGTGCATTTAATATTGTCCCAGAAGTCTTTGAGACTGTCCTCAATTCTTTTCATTCTTTTTTCCTTATTCTGCTCCCTGGCAGTTATTTCAACCATTTTATCTTCCAGGTCACTTACCCATTCTTCTGGCTCAGTTATTCTGCTATTGATTCTTTCTAGAGTATTTTTAATTTGTTATTCTGTTGTTCATCACTGTGTGCTTGCTTCTTAGTTCTTCTACATCCTTGTTAAACGTTTCTTGTATTTTCTCCATTCTGCTTCCAAGATTTTGGATCATCTTTACTATCATTACTCTGAACTTTTTTACTGGTAGCTTCCCTGTTTTGTCTTCATTTATCTGGTCTTGTAGGTTTTTACCTTGCTCCTTCATCTGTAATATTTTTTTTTGTTTCCTTCTTTTTTTCCTTTTTTGATGGGTGGGGCTGTATTCTACTCTTACTGGTTGTTTGGCCTTAGGTGTCCAGCACTGAGTTTGCAGGCAGTTGTGTAGAGCTGGTCTTTGTGCCAAGATGAGGATCTCTGGGAGGCCTCACTCCAATTACTCTTCTCCTGCGTCTGAGGTTCTCTGTTAGTCCAATAGTTTGGACACAGTCCTCCAATCACAGGAGCTCAGGCCCAATGTCCAGCCTGGGAACCAAGATCCGACAAGCTATGTGGCACAGTTAAGAAAGAAAAAAGAAAAGAAAAAAAGGAGCAGTACAATAACAGATAATAAAAAATAAAATAAAATTAGAAAAATAAAAAATATATTAGGAAAAATAAAAATATATTGAAAAACCTGCAACAAGGTAAAACAAAAGCACAACAGGAAGAAGAAGAAAAAAAATAATGGGGAATAATCCAAAAGGAGCAGAACAATAACAGAGGATAAATAATAAAATAAAATTAGAAAATTAAAATATTTATTAGAAAAAATAAAAATGTAAATGAATCAAAAACAACAACATAGGCATCCCTATAAGGGCAAGAATCTAGAAATCTGGATTAGTTCAAGATGGCAGAGTAGAAGTACGTGCTCTCACTATCTCTTGCGAGAACACCAGAATCACAACTAAGTGCCAAACAATCATTGACAGGAAGACACTGGAACTCACCAAAAAAGATACCCGACATATAAAGACAAAGGAGAAGCCACAATGAGACAGTAGGAGGGGCGCAATCACAATAAAATCAAATCTCATAACTGCTGGGTGGGTGACTCACAAACTGCAGAACACTTACACCACAGAAGTCCACCTACTGGAGTGAAGGTTCTGAGGCACACGTCAGGCTTCTGAACCTGGGGGTCTGTCAACAGGAGGAGGAATTCCTAGAGAATCAGACTTTGAAGGCCAGCGGGATTTGATTGAAGGACTTTGGCATGACTGGGGGAAAAAAGACTCCATTCTTGGAGGGCTCACACAAAGTAGTGTGCTCATCAGGACCCAGGGGAAGGAGCAGTGACCCCATAGGGACTGAACCAGACCTACATGCTAGTGTTGGAGAGTCTCCTGCAGAGTTGGGGGGTGACTCAGTCTCACCGTGATGACAAGGACACTGTCAGCATAAGTTCTGGGAAGTACTCCTTGGCGTGAGCCCTCCCAGAGTCCGCCATTAGCCCCAACAAAGAGCCCAGGTAGGCTCCAGTGTTGGGTCACCTCAGGCCACACAACCAACAGGGAGGGGGCCCAGCCCAACCCATCAGCAGACAAGTGGATTAAAGTTTTACTGAGCTCTTCCCACGAGAGCAACAGCCAGCTCTACCCACCACCAGTCCCTCCCATCAGGAAACTTTATATATCAGATATATATATCTGAAGATATCAGAAGCCTCTTAGATATCCTCATCCACCAGAGGGCAGACAGCAGAAGCAAGAAAAACTACAATCCTGCAGCCTGTGGAACAAAAACCACATTCACAGAAAGATAGACAAGATGAAAAGGCAGAGGGCTATGTACCAGATGAAGGAAAAAGATAAAGCCCGAGAAAAACAACTAAATGAAGTGGAGATAGGCAACCTTCCAGAACAAGAATTCAAAACAATGATAGTGAAGATGATCCAAGCCCTCGGAAAAAGAATGGAGGCAAAGATTGAGAAGATGCAAGAAATGTTTAACAAAGATCTAGAATTAAAGAACAAACAAACAGAGATGAATGATACAATAACTGAAATGAAAAATACACTAGAAGGAACCAATAACAGAATAACTGAGGCAGAAGAACGGATAAGTGACCTGGAAGACAGAATGGTGGAATTCACTGCTGTGGAACAGAATAAAGAAAAAAGAATAAAAAGAAAAGAAGACAGCCTAAGAGACCTATGGGACAACAATTAAAGGCAACAACATTCACATTATAGTGGTCCCAGAAGGAGAAGAGAGAGAGAGAATGTACCAGAGAAAATACTTGAAGAGATTATAGTCGAAAACTTCCCTAACATGGGAAAGGAAATAGCCACCCAAGTCCAGGAAGTGCAGTGAGTTCCATACAGGATAAACCCAAGGATAAACACACCAAGACACATAGTAATCAAATTGGCAAGAATTAAAGACAAAGAAAAATTATTGAAAGCAGCAAGGGAAAAGGACAAATAACATACAAGGGAATTCCCATAAGGTTAACAGCTGATTTCTAAGCAGACACTCTACAAGCCGGAAGGGAGTGGCATGATATACTTAAAGTGATGAAAGGGAAAAACCTACAACTAAGATTACTCTACCCAGCAAGGATCTCATTCAGATTTGATGGAGAAATAAAAAGTTTTACAGAAAAACAAAAGCTAACAGAATTCAGCACCACCAAACCAGCTCTACAACAAATACTATAGGAACTTCTCTAACTGGGAAACATAAGAGGAGAAAATGACCTACAAAAACAAACACAAAACAATTAAGAAAATGGTAATAGGAACATACATATCAATAACGTTAAACGTGAATGGATTAAATGCTCCAACCAAAAACAAAGTCTTGCCGAATGGATACAAAAACAAGACCCATATATGCTGTCTACAAGAGACCCACTTCAGACATAGGGACAAGCACGGACTGAGAGAGAGGGGATGGAAAAAGATATTCCATGCAAATGGAAATCAAAAGAAAGCTGGGGTAGCAATACTCATATGAGATAAAATAGACTTTAAAATAAAGAATGCTACAAGAGACAAAGAAGAACACTACATAATAATCAAGGGATCAATCCAAGAAGAAGATATAATAATTGTAAATATTTATGCATGCAACATAGGAGCACCTCAATACATAACGCAAATGCTAACACCCATAAGAGAGGAAAATGGCAGCAACACATTCATATTAGGGGACTTTAACACCCCACTTTCACCAATGGACAGGTCATTCAAAATGAAAATAAATAAGGAAACACAAACTTTAAATGACACAATAGACCAGAATAACTTAATTGATATTTATAGGACATTTCATCAAAAAAACAACAGGTTACACTTTCTTCTCAAGTGTGCAATGGAACATTCTCCAGGATATATCACATCTTGGGTCACAAATCAGGCCTCAGTAAATTTAAGAAAATTGAAATCATATCAAGCATCTTTTCTGACTACAACGCTATGAGATTAGAAATCAATTACAGGGAAAAAAACGTAAAAAACACAAACACATTGGAGGCTAAACAATATGTTACTAAATAACCAAGAGATCACTGAAGAAATCAAAGAGGAAATAAAAAAATACCTAGAGACAAATGACAATGAAAACATGACAATCCAAAACCTATGGGATGCGGCAAAAGCAATTCTAAGAGGGAAGTTTATAGCTATACAAGCCTACCTGAAGAAACAAGAAAAATCTCAAATAAACAATCTAACATTACACTTAAAGGAACTAAAGAAAGGAGAACAAACAAAGCCCAAAGTTAGCAGAAGGAAAGAAATCATAAAGATCAGAGGAGAAATAAATGAAATAGAAACAAAGAAAACAACAGCAAAGATCAATAAAACTAAAAGCAGTTTCTTTGAGAAGATAAACAAAATTGATAACCCATTAGCCAGACTCATCAAGAAAAAGAGGGAGAGGACTCAAATCAATAAAATTAGAATTGAAAAAGGAGAAGTTACAACAGACACCACAGAAATACAAAGCATCCTAAGAGACCACTACAAGCAACTCTATGCCAATAAAATGGACAACCAGGAAGAAATGGACAAATCCTTAGAAAGGTATAACCTTCCAAGGCTGAATCCAGGAAGAAATAGAAAATATGATCAGAAAAATCACAAGTAATGAAATTGAAACCGTGATTAAAAATCTCCCAACAAACAAAACTCCAGGACCAGATGGCTTCACAGGTGAATTGTATCAAACATTTAGAGAAGAGCTAACACCCATCCTTCTCAAACTGTTCCAAAAATTTGCAGAGGAAGGAACACTCCCAAACTCATTCTATGAGGCCACCATCACCCTGATACCAAAACCAGACAAAGATACTACAAAAAAAGAAAATTCAAGATCAATATCACTGATGAATATAGATGCAAAAATCCTCACCAAAATACTAGCAAACAGAATCCAACAACACATTACAAGGATCATACACCATGATCAAGTGGGATTTATCCCAGGGATGCAAGGATTCTTCAATAAACACAAATCAATCAATGTGATACACCATATTAACAAATTGAAGAATAAATACGGTATGATCACCTCAATAGATGGAGAAAAACCTTTGACAAAATTCAACACCCAGAAATGATAAAAACTCTCCAGAAATTGGGCTTAGAGGGAACCTACCTCAACATAACAAAGGACATATATGACAAACCCACAGCAAACATCATTCTCATTGGTGAAAAACCAAAAGGTTTTTCCTCTAAGATCAGGAAAAAGACAAGGATGTCCACTGTCACCACTATTATTCAACATAATTTTGGAAATCCTAGACATGGTAATCAGAGAAGAAAAAGAAATAAAAGGAATACAAATTGGAAAAGAAGAAGTAAAACTGTCACTGTTTGCAGATGTGATGATAGTATACATACAGAATCCTAACGATGTCATCAGAAAACTACTAGAGCTAATCAATGAATTTGATAAAGTTGCAGGATACAAAATTAATGCACAGAAATTTCTTGCATTCCTATACACTAATGATGAAAAATCTGAAAGAGAAATTAAGGAAACAGTTCCATTTACCATTGCAACAAAAAGAATAGAATACCTTGGAATAAACCTACCGAGGGAGACAAAAGACCTGTATGCAGAAAACTATAAGACACTGATGAAAGAAATTAAAGATGATACAAATAGATGGAGAGAGATACCATGTTCTTGGATTGGAAGAATCAACATTGTGAAAATGACTCTACTACCCAAAGCAATCTACAGATTCAATGCAATCCCTATCAAACTACCACTGGCATTTTTCACAGAACTACAACAAAAAATTTCACAATTTGTATGGAAACACAAAAGACCCCGAATAGCCAAAGCAGTCTTGTGGGGCAAAAAATGAAGCTGGAGTAATCAGACTCCCAGACTTCAGAATATACTACAAAGCTACAGTAATCAAGACAATATGGTACTGGCACAAAAACAGAAATATAGATCAATGGAACAAGATAGAAAGCCCAGAGGTAAACCCACACACCTATGGTCAACTAATCTATGACAAAGAAAGCAAGAATATACAGTGGAGAAAAGAGAGTCTCTTCAATAAGTGGTGCTGGGAAAACTGGACAGCTACCTGTAAAAGAATGAAATTAGATCACTCCCTAACACCATACACAAAAATAAGCTCAAAATGGATTAGAGACCTAAATATAAGACCAGACACTATAAAACTCTTAGAGGAAAACATAAGAAGAACACTCTTTGACATAAATTACAGGAAGATCTTTTTTGATCCACCTCCTACAGTAATGGAAATAAAACCAAAAATAAACAAATGGGACCTAATGAAGCTTTAAAGCTTTTGCACAGCAAAGGAGACCATAAACAAGACAAAAAGACAACCCTCAGAATGGGAGAAAATATTTGCAAACGAATCAAGGGACAAAGGATTAATCTCCAAAATATATAAACAGCTCATGCAGCTCAATATTAAACAAGCAAACAACCCAATTCAAAAATAGGCAATAGACCTCAATAGATATTTCTCCAAAGAAGACATACAGATGGCCAAGAGACACATGAAAAGCTTCTCAACATCACTAATTATTAGAGAAATGCAAATCAAAATTACAATGAGGTATCACCTCACACCAGTTCGAATGGACATCATCAGATAATCTACAAACAACACATGCTGGAGAGGGTGTGGAAAAAAGGGAACCCTCTTGCACTGTTGGTGGGAATGTAAATTGATACAGCCACTATGGAGAGCAGTATGGAGGTTCCTTAAAAAACTAAAAATAGAGGTAATATATGACTCAACAATCCCACTACTCGGTATATACCCAGAGAAAACTGTAATTCAAAAAGACACATGCACCCCAATGTTCATTGCAGCACTATTTACAATAGCCAGGTCATGGAAGCAACCTAAATGCCCATTGACAGATGAATGGATAAAGAAGATGTGGTACATATATACAATGGAATGTTACTTAGCCATAAAAAGGAATGCAATTGGGTCATTTGTAGAGATGTGGAAGGATCTAGAGACTGTCATACAGAGTGAAGTAAGTCAGAAAGAGAAAAACCAATATTGTATATTAACGCATATATGTGGAACGTAGAATAATAGTACAGATGAACTGGTTTGCAGGGCAGAAATTGATACACAGATATAGAGAACAAATGTATGGACACCAAGGCGGGAAAACGGGGGTGGTGGTGTGGGTGGTGGTGTGATGAATTGGGAGATTGGGATTGACATATATACACTGTTGTGTATAAAGTGGATGACTAATAAGAACCTGCTGTATAAAAAAATAAATAACATAAAATTAAAAAATTAAAAAAACCCAGCACCAACAACATAAAATTGAACCCCAAAGTAAAAGAAGAAAAAAAGAGAAAAAGAATAAAAGACCTTGGCTGTGAGGGTGGAGCTTAGGCAGGGGCGGGTTTTATGGTGGTGTGGGGCCTAGGCGGTAGGGTGACGTTTAGCCTGGGGTTTGGCCTAGGCTCTGGAACCATACAGTCAGAAAATGACTTGGGGTGGGGGCTTAGGCAGGGTTTTCAAGCGTGGCAATGTTCAAGCATGGTGCGGGGTCTCTGCTTAGGACCTGTGCAGAAGAGGATGACAGCACATACAGAGGGGGACCTCAGAATGTGGAGCTCCGAATTTGGATGTAAGGCTCTGGGTGAGTGTGTGTGTATGGAGTTTTGGCCCACTGCTGTTGGAGGGTATCTAAGAGGGGGTCTCTGAGTGTAAAGGTAGGGCCCTGGATGGGGTTGTATGGGTGGGGCTTGGGCTCTGTGTGTCTGGACGGAGGCTCTGAGGGCAGAGGTTTAGGTCCAGGAGCCCAACACACTCCCCGGTGCCTAAGTGGACAGGGAAAGCACTGGCCGCCTTCCCTTCCATTTCTCTACCCCCCACCCAAGGGTCTCCCCCATCACTGCTAGATCCCTAATTTTGGGTGGGTCCCATTGTGTGTAGGAACTCCTCCCCTCCCCCAGCTGCCCCTCAGGGGTGCCAGTCCCATACTTCTGGCCTTTACTTTTGCTCCCCCTTTCATCCTTCCCACTCCCTCAGGAACCGCATGGCTGGAGGGGGCCTTGGTGGGCAGAGGATCAGGCCTCGGATCTCAGCAGTCTCCCAGGGACCCATGTGGGCAGGAGATATGCTGGCCATGCTCCCTTTTGATCCTCTTCCCTCCCAATGGTACCCTCTTTCCCCCTCCAGGCATGGAATCCCTTCTCCTCTCCCAGCTGCCCCTCAGGGGTCCCAGTCCCGACCCACCTCCACTTCTCCTTCCCCTCATGCCACCCCGTGCCACATCCTACCCAGTCGCTGGGGGTTCCTCCTGGACACTTGGGTGTCTGTGGTCCCCTACCAGTGCCTGGTAGGTGCCCTAGTTGTGCAGAGATGCGAACTCCACGTCCTCCTAGTCTGCCATCTTGACTCCACTCCCCCAATCTTTTTTTCTTATTGAAGTATAGTTGATTAACAATGTCGTGTTAATTTCAGATGTATAGCACAGTGATTCAGTTATACATATGCATATATTCTTTTTGAGATTCTTTTCCCACTGGTGTGCAGTCTTTGATTCTATCTTGGAGGTTATTTCTTGAAGATTGATTTCTAAATCTTATATTTTTGAACTAAGATTATAAATATTTTTAAGACTCTGGATACATAACTTCAAATTGTTTTCCAAAAAAGACTCTCCAATTTATGCTACCACCAGCTGTGTGGGAAAGTGTCTGTCTCACCACATTGTCACTCTCTTAGCTCATTTTTGTTAAAAAATTTGGCTACTTTTACCAGTGTATTTTTTTTTACCATTTCATTGTTTCTTTTCCTTAATGCCAACATTTAAAAATATCCACTATGAATATTTGTGTGGTTCTAAATTTTACAAAAATTGTATCATACTCCACATTCTTTTTCTCTATTTTCTTCTTTTTAAATTTTTATTTTATATTGGAGTATAGTTGATTAACAATGTTGTGTTAGCTTCAGGTGTTCAGCAAAGTGATTCAGTTATGCATACATATGTATCTATTCTTTTTCAAATTCTTTTCCCATTTAGGTTATTACAGAATATTAAGTGGAGTTCCCTGTGCTATACAGTAGGTCCTTGTTGGTTATTTATTTTAAATAGAGCATAAAACACAGATTCTTTTATTAAAAGGAACTAAAATATTCAAAAGACCCAAAATAGATGATTTAATATTTGAGATAAAAAACACTCTAGGGAGATGCAAGAGGGAAGAGACATGGGGACATATGTATATGTATAACTGATGCACTTTGTTATAAAGCAGAAACTAACACACCATTGTAAAGCAATTATACTCCAATAAAGATGTAAAATAAATAAATAACACTCTAGAAGCAATGAATAGCAGACTACATGACACAGAAGAATGTATAGGTGATCTGGAAGATAGAATAATGGCAATCACCCAATCAAAACAGCAGACAGAAAGACAAATAGAAAAAAATGAGTGCAACATATGATATCTCTGAGATAACATCAAATGTGCCAATATTCACATTATAGGGGTTCCAGAAGGAGAAGAAAGAGAGAACTGTATCAAAACTTTATTTGAAGAAATTATGGCTGAAAACTTCCCCAACCTAATGAAGAAAACAGTTATCCAGGTACAGAAAGCACAGAGCGTCCCAAAGAAGATGAACCCAAATAGACCCACACCAAGACATATCATAATTAAAATGGCAAATGTTAAAAATAAAGAGCGAGGGGCTTCCCTGGTGGCACAGTGGCTGAGAGTTCGCCTGCCGATGCAGGGTACACGGGTTTTTGCCCTGGTCCGGGAAGATCCCACATGCCACGGAGCAGCTGGGCCCGTGAGCCATGGCCGCTGAGCCTGCGCATCCAGAGCCTGTGCTCCACAACAGGAGAGGCCACAACAGTGAGAGGCTCATGTACCGCAAAAATAAATAAATAAAAATAAAGAGCGAATTCTAAAAGCAACAAGAGAACAACAAAGAGTCATATACAAGGGAATCCTCATAAGGCTATCATCTGATTTCTCTGCGGAAACTTTGCAGGCCAGAAGGGAGTGGCATGAGTTATCCAAAGTGTGAAAGGGAAAAACCTGGGACCTAGGATATTCTACCCAGCAAGTATATCATTTAGAGTAGAAGGAGAGAATAAAGAATTCTCAGACAAGCAAAAAGTAAAAGAATCCATCAATACTAAACCTATCCTAAAAGAAATGTTGAAGACTTTTCTCTAAATGGAAAAGAAGTAAGAACCTATAAGAAAGGGAAAATCTCACTAAGAAAGGGAAGTATATAGTAAGGATGGAAGAGCACTTAAATAAGCTGTACATAGATGAAAAGAAAGAAATGTGTAAAAGCAAATATAATTACAGTAAACAGTAAAGAGACATGCATGAAGATGTAAAATATGACATCAAAATACAAAACGTGGGGGAGGGGAGTAAAAAAATGTAGATCATTAAATTATGTTTGAACATAAATGACTGTCAGTTTAAATCAAGTAGATATAACTGTGAGTCAACATATGTGACCCCCATGGTAAACAAAAATCAAAAACCTATGAGAGATACACAAACACCAAAAAGAAAGGAACTCAAGCATACTACTAAAGAAAATTATCAAACCACTATGGGAAAAACAAAAAGAAGTGAGCAGAGAAGAACCACAAACAATTAGAAAACAAGTAATAAAATGGCAATAAGTACATATATATCAATAATTACTTTAAATGTCAATGGACTAAGTGCTCTAATCAACAGACATAGGATGGCTGATTAGATAAAAAAACAAGATCCTTCAATATGTGGCCTACAAGAGACTCACTTCAGGGATAAAGACATACAGACTGAAAGTGAGAAGATGGAAAAGATTTCATACAAATGGAAACGACAAGAAAGTGGGGGTAGGTAGTAGTACTCATATCAGACAAAATAGACTTTAAAACAAAGGCTATAACAAAAGACAAAGAAGGGCACTATATAATGATAAAGGGACCAGTACAAAAATATATGTTAATACTCATTAACATATATGAACCTAAGGAAGACCTAAATATTTAAAGGAAATACCAATAGACATAAAGGGAGAAATTGACAAGAATACAAGAATAGTAGGGGACTGTAACATCCCCTGGCATCAATGGACAGATCACCTCAACAGAAAATCAATAAGGTAACAGTAGTCTTAAATGACAAAATAGACCATTGGACTTAACAGATATCTACAGGACATTACATCCAAACATAGCAGAATACACATTATTTTCAAGGGCACATGGACCTTTCTCAAGGATAGATAACAAACTAGGCCATAAAACAAGCCTCAACAACTTTAAAAGGATAGAAATTATATCAAGCATTTTTTTCTGACCACACCAGTATGAAACTAGAACACCATACACAACAGAAACAACTATAGAAAGAAAAATGGGGAAAGAATAAACATGAAGAGACTAAACAACATGCTATTAAAAAACCAATGAGTCAATGATGAAGTCATAGAGGAAATCAGGAAACACCTTGAGAAAAATGAAAATGAAAACACGACTTTCCAAAATCTATGGGATGTAGCAAAAACAGCTCTAAGAGGAAACTTCACAGTGATATAGACCTTCTTCAAAAAACAAAACCAAAAAAATCTCAAATAATCTAAGCTACTACCTAAAAGAATGAGGAAAAGAACAAAAAACAATGCCAAGGGTCAGCAAAATGAGGAAATTGTAAAGATCATAGAAGAAATAAATAGAGATTAACAACAACAACAAAAGAAAAATTCAATGAAATCAAGAGGTGGTTTTTGGAAAAGATGAACAAAATTGACAAACCTTTAGCCAGGCTAAGGAAGAAAAGAGAGCAGACCCAAATAAACAAAATAAGAAATGAAAAGAGAAGAAATAACAATTGATAACACAGACATACAAGAACATCATGACAGAAAAAATACTATGTATGGTTTTATGCCACAAAATTGGACAACCTGGAAGAAATGGACAAATTTCTAGAAACTTAAAGCCTGCTATGACTGACTGAGTCAAGAAGAAACAGACAATTTGAACAAACCACCAGAAGTGAAATAGAACATGTAACAACAATTAAAAAAAAAAAAAAGACTCCCTGCAACAAAAGTCCAGGACTGGGTGGCTTCACTGGGGAGTTCTACCAAGCATTCAAAGAAGAACTAATATCTCTCCTTCTCAAATTATCAAAAAAAATTGAAGAGGATGGAGCACCCCAAAACTCATTCTACAAGGCCACAATTACCCTGATACCAAAACCAGACAAAGGCACTACCTAAAAAAAAAAAGAAAGAAAAGAATAAGAAAATTACCAACCAATACCTTTGATGAATATAGAACAAATTCCTCAACAAACTACAAGCAAAAAAAATCCAACAATATATAAAAAGGATCATACATGTATATTGGCGGGAAATATTTCCCTTGGTTTCATTTCAAATCATGAAGTTTGTTTTTATTTGCAACTTTAAAAAATAAATGCAATCATAACCTTAAAAAAATAATTTAAAAAATAGAAAGGATCATAGACACACTCAAGTTTGTTTATTCCAGGGTCACAAGTATGGTTCAGCATTTACAAATCAATCAATGTGATGCATCACATTAAAAAAAGGAAGAATAAAAATCACATGACCATCTCAATAGACAGAGAAAAAACACTGGACAAAATTCAACATCCATTCATGATAAAAACTCTCACCAAAGTTGGTATAGAGGGAACATATCCAAACATAATAAAAGCTATTTATGAAAAACCCACAGCCAAAATAATACTCAACAGTGAAAAGCTGAAAGCCTTCCTGCTAAAATCTGGAACAAGACAAAGATGCCCACTCTCACCACTTCTACTCAACATAGTAATGGAAGACCTAGCCACAGCAATCAGACAAAAAAATAATGGTATCCAAATTGAAAGGGAAGAGGTAAAATTGTCATTATATGCAGATAACATAATATTCTATATAGAAAAACCTAAAGACTCCACACAAAAACTATGAGAACTAATAAATGAATTCAGCAAGGCAGGATACAAGATTAACATACAGAAATCTGCTGCATTTCTTTACACTAACAATAAAATATCAGAAAGGAAAAGTTTTTTAAAATCTCTTTTAAAGTTGCATCTAAAAAAGATAATAAGGGGCTTCCCTGGTGGCGCAGTGGTTGAGAGTCCACCTGCCAAAGAGGGGATACGGGTTCGTGCCCTGGTCCAGGAAGATCCCACATGCCGCGGAGCGGCTGGGCCCATGAGCCATGGCTACCGAGCCTGCGCATCCGGAGCCTGTGCTCTGCAATGGGAGAGGCCACAACAGTGAGAGGCCCACGTATAGCAAAAAAATAAATAAAATAAAATACTTAAAAATAAACCTGACCAAGAAAGTGAAAGACTTATACGCTGAGAAGTATAAAACATTCATAAAGGAAACTGAAGATGACTCAAAGAAATGGAAACATATCCAATGCCCTTGGATTGAAAGAATTAATACTGCTAAAATGGACATACCACTCAAATCAATCTATAGATTTAATGTGATCCCTATCAAATTACCCATGACATTTTTCACAGAACTAGAACAAATAATCCTAAAATTTATATGGAAGCACAAAAGACCCAGAATTTCCAAAGCAATCCTGAAGAAAACGGACAAAGCTAGAAGCATAACCTTCCCAGACTTCAGATAATACTACAAGATACAGTAATCAGAACAGTGTGGTATTGGCATGAAAACAGACATATGGATCAATGGAACAGAATACAGAGCCCAGAAATAAACGCACACACCTATGGTCAGTCAATTTTCAACAAAGGAGGAAAGAATATACAATGAAGAAAAGACAGTCTTCAGCTACTGGTGGAAAAGCTGGACAGCTGCATGTAAATCAATGAAATTAGAACACTCCCTCACACCATACACAAAAATAAATTCAAAATGGCTTAAAGACTTAAATATAACATGACACCATAAACCTCCTAGAAGAGAACATAGGTAAAATATTCTCTGACATAAATCCTACCAATGTTTCTTAGGTCAGTCTCCCAAGGCAAAGGAAATAAAAGCAAAAATAAACAAATGTGACCTAATCAAACTTACAAGTTTTGCCCAGCAAAGGAAAGCATAAACAAAATGAAAACACAACCTAGGGACTGGGAGGAAATATTTGCAAACAATGTGACTGACAAGGGCTTAATTTTCAAAATATAAAAACAGGTCATACAGCTCAATATCAAAATAAATAAATAAATAACCCAATAAAAAAATGGGCAGAAGATCTAAATAGACATTTCTCCAAAGAAGACATACAGATGGCCAAGAGGCACATGAAAAGATGTTCAACGTCTCTAATTATTAGAGAAATGCAAATCAAATCTACCATGAGGTATCACCCCACACGAGTCAGAACAGCCATCATCAAAATGTCTACAAGTAATAAATGCTGAAGAAGGTGTGGAGAAAATGGAACCCTCCTACACTGCGGAGGGAATGTAAATTGATGCAGCCACTATGTAGAACAATATGGAAGTTCCTTAAAAAACTAAAAATAGAATTACCACATGATCCAGCAATGCCATTCCTGGGCATATTTCTGGAAAAGATAAAAAGTCGTTTTTGAAAATATACACATACCTCAATGTCCATAGCAGCGCTATTTACAATAGCCAAGACATGGAAGCAACCTAAGTATCCATCAACAGATGAAAGAATAAGAAAATGTGGAAAGATATGTATACATATACATATATATATAATGGAATATTACTCAGCTATAAAGAAGAATGAAATAATGCCATTTGCAGCCACATGGATGGACATAGATATTATCATAGTAAGTGAAGTAAGTCCGACAGAGAAAGGTAAATATTATATGATATCCCTTATATGTGGAATCTAAAAAAAAAAGATAAAAATGAACTTATTCACAAAACAAAAACAGATTCAGAAACATGGAAAACAAATTTATGGTTACAAAAGGGAAAAGGGAGGAGGAATAAATTAGGAGTTTGGGATTAACAGATACACACTACTGTATGTAAAATAAACACAGGATTTCCTGTATAACACAGGAAACAATATTCAATATTTTATAATAATCTATAATGGAAAAGAATCTGAAAAAGTTATATGTATATGGGTATATATACATATACATATATCTTTTTCAGATTCTTTTCCATTATAGATTATTATATATGTGTATGTGTATATATATATATATATATATATATCTTCTCAGTACACCTGAAGCTAACACAAGTCAACTATACTTCAATTTAAAAAATAATAATTGCTATCATCAAAAAGTCTACTAATAAAAAATGTTGGAGAGGATGTGAAGAAAAATGAACACTTGTACACTGTTTGTGGGAATGTAAATTGGTGCAACCACTATGGAAAACCAGATGGATGCTCCTCAAAAAAATGAAAAGAAAAGTATCCAGTGATTCCACTTCTGGATATTTATCTCAAACAAATGAAAACACCAATTTGAAAAGATATATTCACCCTCATGTTTATTGCAGCATTATTTACAATAGCCATGACATGAAAACATCATAAGAATCCACCAGTAGATGAATGGACAATGAAAATTATATATACATATATAAGAAAATATTGCCATTCGCAACAATGTGAATGAACCTTGAGGGCATTATGCTAAGTGAAATAAGTCAGACAGAAAAAGACAAATACTATATGATCTCACTTATATGTGAAATCTAAAAAATGATGCAAATGAACTAATTTACAAAACAGAAAGAGACATACAGACTTAGAAAACAAACTTATGGTCACCAAATGGAAAGGTGGGAGGAGGGAGGGATAAATTAGGAGGTTGGGATTAACATACATATACTAAATATATAAAATAGATAATCAAAAAGTATTTAGTGTATAGCACACAGAACTCTAATCAATATTCTGTAATAACCTATATGGAAAAGGAATCTGAAAAAAGTAGATATATGTATATGTTTAACTGAATCACTTTGCTGTACACCTGAAAGTAACACAACATTGTACATCAACTATACTCCAATATAAAATAAAAATAAATAAATAAAACAGAAAGCTAGATCATAGATACAGAGAACAGACTGCTGGTCACAGTGTGGGGGGAGGGGAGCAGGGAATAAAATGAGTGAAGGAGTTCAAATTTCCAGGTATAAAATAAATAATTTATGGACATATAATATACAGAATGGTAATTATAGTTAATAATACTGTATTGCATATTTGAACATTGCAAATATCATCAATCTTTTTTTTTCTCCTCCTATTACTTTTTTCTGTTTGTTTTTTTATTGGAGTATAATTGCTTAACAATGTTGTGTTAGTTTCTGCTGTACAATGAAGTGAATCAGCAATATGTATCCATATATCCCCTCCCTTTTGGATCTCTCTCCTACTCCACCCCCATCCCACCCATCTAGGTCATCACAGAGCACCAAGCTGAACTTCCTGTGCTTTATGGCTTGTTTCCGCTAGCTAGCTATTTTACACATGGTAGTGTATATAAGGCAATCCTCACCTCCCAATTCGTCCCACCCTTCCCTACCCACCGCAGTGCCCACACGTCCATTCTCTACATCTATGTCTCTTTTCCTGCCCTGCAAATAGGTTCATCTGTGCCATTTTTCTAGATTCCACATATAGTATTTTAACATACGATATTTGTTTTTCTCTTTCTGGCTTACTTCACTCTGTATGACAGACTCTAAGTCCATCCACATCTCTACAAATGACCCTATTTCGTTCCTTTTTGTGGCTGAGTAACATTCTATTGTATATATGTATCACATCTTCTTTATCCATTCAACTGTCATTGGACATTTAGGTTGTTGCCATGTCCTAGCTATTGTACATAATGCTGCAATGAACATTGGGGTATGTGTGTTCATTTGAATTATGGTTTTCACAGGGTATATGCCCAGTAGTGGGATTGCTGGGTCATATGTTAATCTTATTTTTAGTTTTTTAAGGAACCTCCATACCGTTCTCCATAGTGGCTGCATCAATTTACATTCCCACCAACAGTGCAAGAGGGTTCCCTTTTTTCCACACCCTCTAGAGCATTTATTGTTGCTAGATTTTTTGATGATGGCCATTCTGACCAATGTGAGGTGATATCTCATTGTAGTTTTGATTTGCATTTCTCTAATAATTAGTGACGTTGAGTATCTTTTCATGTGCCTGATGGCCATCAATTTGTCTTCTTTGGTGAAATGTCTATTTAGGTCTTCTTCCCATTTTTAAATTGGATTGTTTGTTTTTTTGATATCGAGCTTCATGAGCTGTTTGTATATTTTGGAGATTACTCCTTTGTCCATTGCTTCATTTGCAAATATTTTCTCCCATTCTGAGGGTTGTTTTCATCTTGTTTATGGTTTCTTTTGCTGTGCAAAAGCTTTTAAGTTTCATTAGGTCCCATTTGTTTATTTTTGTTTTTATTTTCATTACTCTGGGAAGTGGGTCAAAAAAAATCTTTCTGTAGTTTATGTCAAAGAATGTTTTTCCTATGTTTTCCTTTAAGAGTTTTATAATGTCAGGTCTTACATTTAGGTCTTTAATCCATTTTGAGTTTATTTTTGTGCATGGTGTTAGGTAGTGTACATTTAGGTCTTTAATCCATTTTGAGTTTATTTTTGTGCATGGTGCTAGGTAGTGTTGTAACTTCATTCTTTTACATGTATCTGTCCAGTTTTCCCAGCACCACTTATTGAAGAGGCTGTCTTTCCTCCATTGTATGTTTTTGCCTCCTTTGTCAAAGATAAGGTCACCATATGTATATAGGTGTCTCTCTGGGCTTTCTATCCTGTACCATTCATCTGTATTTCTGTTTTTGTGCCAGTAAAATACTGTCTTGATTGCTGTAGCTTTGTAGTATTGTTTGAAGTTGGGGAGCCTGATTCCTCCAGCTCCATTTTTCTTTCTTAAGATGGCTTTTGTTATTTGGGTTCTTTTGTGTTTCCATACAAATTAAAAAATTTTTTGTTCTAATGCTGTGAAGAATGCCATTGGCAATTTGATAGGGGTTGCATTGAATCTGTAGATTGCTTTGGGTAGTACAGTCATTTTCACAATATTGATTCTTGCAATCAAAGAACATGTTATATTTCTCCATCTGTTTATTTCATCTTTGATTTCTTTCATCAGTGTTCTCTAGTTTTCTGAGTACAGGTCTTTGGCCTCCTTAGGTAGGTTTATTCCTAGGTATTTTATTCTTTTTGTTGCGATGTTAAATGGGATTGTTTCCTTAATTTCTTTTTCTGAGTTTTCATTGTTAGTGTATAGGAATGCAAGATATTTCTATGTATTAGTTTTGTATCCTGCAACCGTACCAAATTCTTGATTAGTTCTAGTAGTTTTCTTGTGGCATCTTTAGGATTTTCTATGTATAGTATCATGTCATCTGCAAACAGTGACAGTTTTACTTCTTTTCAAATTTGTACTCTTTTGTTTTCTTTTTCTTCTTTGAGTTCCGTGGCTAGTACTTCCGAAACTATGTTGAATAAGAGTGGTGAGAGTGTATCTTTGTCTTGTTCCTGATCTTACTGGAAATGCTTTCAGATTTTTACTACTGAGAATGTTTGTTGTGGGTTTTGTCATATATGGCCTTTATTACGTTGAGGTAACTTCCCTCTATGCCCACTTTCTGGAGAGTTTATATCATAAGTGGGTGCTGAATTTAGTCTAAAGTTTTTTCACCTATTGAGATGACCACATGGTTTTTATTCCTTAATTTGTTAATATGATGTATCACATTGATTGATTTGTGTATATTGAAGAATACTTGCATTCCTGGGTTAAATCCCACTTGACCATGGTATGATCCTTTTCATTTGTTGTTGGATTCTGTTTTCTAGTATTTTGTTGAGGATTTTTGCATCTATGTTCATCAGTGGTATTCATCTGTAACTTTCTTTTTTGTGATACTTTTGTCTGGTTTTGGTATCAGGATGATGCTGATGGTGGCCTCAGAGAACGAATTTGGGAGTGTTCCTCCCTACGGAATTTTTTGGAAGAGTTTTAGAAGGATAAGTGTTAGCTCTTCTCTAAATGTTTGATAGAATTCACATGTGAAGCCATCTGTTATTCGATTTGTTTGTTGCAAGATTATTTTTTCTTTTTTTTTTTTGTGGTACACGGGCCTCTCACTGTTGTGGCCTCTCCCGTTGTGGAGCACAGGCTCCGAGGCCATGGCTCACGGGCCCAGCTGCTCCATGGCACGTGGGATCTTCCAGGACCGGGGCACGAACCTGTGTCACCTGCATCGGCAGGCAGACTCTCAATGGCTGCGCCACCAGGGAAGCCCTTTGTTGCAAGATTTTTAATTACAGTTTCAATTTCATTGCTTGTGATAGGTCTGTTTATATTTTCTAATTATTCCTGGTTCAGTCTTGGAAAATTGTACCTTTCTAAGAATTTGTCCATTTCTTCCAGGTTGTCCTTCTTATTGGCATTTAGTTATTTGTAGCAGTCTCTTATAATCCTTTGTATTGCTGCAGTGTCAGTTGTGATTTCTGCTGTTTCATTTCTAATTTTATTGATTTGCATCCTCTGCCTTTTTTTCTCTATGAGCCTGTTTAAAGGTTTATCAATTTTGTTTATCTTCTCATAGAACCAACTTTTAGTTTTACTCATCTTTGCTATTGTTTTCTTCATTTCTACATTATTTATTACTGCTCTGATCTTTATGATTTCTTTCCTTCTACTGACTTTGGGTTTTCTTTGTTCTTCTTTCTCGAGTTGCTTTAGATGTAAGGTTAGACTGTTTATTTGAGATTTTTCTTGTTTCCTGAGGTGAGATTGAATTGCTATAATCTTCCATCTTAGAACTGCTTTTGCTGTGTCCCATAGGTTTTGAGCCATCGTGTTTTTGTTGCCATTTGTTTCTATGTATTTTTTTTCTCTTTGATTTCTTCAGTGATTTTTGGTTATTTAATAGCACACTGTTTAGCCTCCATTTACTTGTGTTTTTTACATTTCTTTTTTTTCCTGTAATTGATGTCTAACCTCATAGTGTTTTGGCCAGAAAAGATGCTTGATATGAGTTCAATTTTCTTAAATTTTCCAAGGATTGATTTGTGACCCAAGGCATGACCTATCCTAGAGAATGTTCCATGTGCATTTGAGAAGAAAGTGTATTCTGCCACTTTTGAGTGGCATGTCCTATAAGTAGTGATTAAATCTATCTGGTCTATTGTGTCATTTAAAGCTTGTGTTTCCTTATTAATTTTCTGTTTGGATGATCTGTCCATTGGTGTAAGTGGGGTGTTTAAGTCCCCTACTATTATTGTGTTACTGTCAATTTCCCTTTTTATGGCTGTAAGCATTTGCCTTATACATTGAGGTGCTCCTATGTTGGGTGCAAAAATATTTACAATTGTTATATCTTCTTGGATTGATCATTATGTAGTGCCCTCCCTTATCTCTTGTAAGAGTCTATATTTTAAAGTCTATTTTATCTGATACAAGTATTGCTACTCCAGCTTTCTTTTGATTTCCATCTGTATGGAATATCTTTTTCCATCCCTTTACTTTCAGTCTGTATGTGTCCCTAGGTCTGAAGTGGTCTCTTGTAGATAGCGTATATATGGGTCTTGTTTTTGTATCCATTCAGCCAGTCTATATATTTTGGTTGGAGCATTTAATCCATCTAAATCCAAGGTTATTATTGATATGTATGTTCACATTACCATTTTCTTAATTGTTTTAGATTTGTTTTTGTGGGTCGATTTCTTCTGTTTCCCACCTAGAGAAGTTCCTTTAGCATTAGTTGTAAAGCTGGTTTGGTGGTGCTGAATTCTCTTAGCTTTTACTTGTCTGAAAAGCTTTTAATTTCTCCATCAAATCTGAATGAGATCCTTGCTGGGTAGAGTAATCTTGGTTGTAGTTTTTTCTCTTTCATCACATTAAGTATATCCTGCCACTCCCTTCTGGCCTACAGAGTTTCTGCTGAAAAATCAGCTGTTAACCTTAAGGGGATTCCTTTGTATGCTATTTTTTGCTTTTCCCTTGCTGCTTTTGATTTTTTTCTTTGAATTTAACTTTGATTAGTTTGATTAATATGTGTCTTGGTGTGTTTCTCCTAGGATTTATCCTGTATGGGACTTCCTGGACTTGGGTGGCTATTTCCTTTCCCGTGTTAGGGATTTTTTCCACTATAATCTCTTTGAATATTTTCTCAGACCCTTTCTTCTTCTCTTCTTCTTCTGGGATCCCTATAATTCGAATGTTGGTGCATTTAGTGTTGTCCCGGAGGTCTCTGAGATTGTCAATTGTTTTTATTCTTTTTGCTTTATTCTGTTCCTCAGCAGTTATTTCCACCAACCTGTCTTCCAGCTCATTTATTTGTCTTCTGCCTCAGTTTTCTGTTGATCCCTTCTAGTGTATTTTTCACTTCACTTATTGTGTTGTTCATCTCTGTTTGTTTGTTCTTTAGCTCTTCTAGATCTTTGTTAAACATTTCTTGTATTTTCTCAATCTGTGCCTCCGTTTTACTTCTGAGATTCTGGATCATCTTTACTCTCTTTACTCTGAATAGTTTTTTAGGAAGCTTGTCTATTTCCTCTTCTCTTATTTGGTATTGTAGGTTTTTACCTTGCTCCTTCACCTGTGACATATTTTTTTTGTCTTCTCTCTTCTTTCTAAAATTTTTTTAAATGGGTGGGTTTGTGGTCCTGTCTTACTGGCTGTTTGGCCTGAGGCTTCCAGCACTGGAGTTTGTAGGCTGTTGGGTAGAGCCAGGTCTTGGTGCTGAGATGAGGACTTCTGGGAGACGTCACTCCAATGAATATTCCTTGGTGTCTGAGGTTCTCTGTTAGTCCAGTGGTTCAGACTCAGAGCTCCCACCACAGGCACTCAGGCCCGACACCCTGCTCATGAACTGAGATCCTGCAAGCCTCGCATGGTGGTAAAAAATAGAAAAAAGAAAAAGGAGCAGAACAGTAACAAACAGTAAAATAGTTAACAAACAGTAAACAACTAAAACAGTAAAACAGTAAAAACAGTAATAACAAACAGTAAAAACTAAAATAAGATTAGAAAACTAATAGATATGTCAGAAAAAATTAAAAATATAGATGAAACAACAATCAGAAGGTAAAACAGAACCAAAATAGCAAAAACAAAAAAAGGAGAAAAGAAAAT
This sequence comes from Delphinapterus leucas, assembly GCF_059928025.1. Taxonomy (NCBI): domain Eukaryota; kingdom Metazoa; phylum Chordata; class Mammalia; order Artiodactyla; family Monodontidae; genus Delphinapterus; species Delphinapterus leucas. The sequence continues at coordinate 23,722,537 of NC_143148.1, forward strand.
ATAAGTCCAAAAGGCCTTGGCTGTGGGGGGTAGGCTTAGGAAGGGGTGGGGTTTAGGCAGGGGTGGGGCCTATGCTGAGGACCCACGGGACTGGAAAAGTCCCTGGGGGATGTGTGGGGTGGGGCTAAGTCTCAACACAGCAGGAGGGGCCCAGGAATGTCTCTGGCCTTGGAGGGTGGAGGACCAGGTCCGGGACCCCAGCAGGCTCTCTGGGCCTGAGTGGGTGAGGGAAATGCTAGGCGTTTTCCCCCAAATCCTCCAATCCTGGGAGGGCCCCTCCCCATTGGCCCCTCCTCCTCTTCCCCCCTCCTCCCTGTTCCTATGCCCCTAGGATTCTCAAAGCCAGAGGGGGCGTTGGAGGGCAGAGGACCAGGCCTAGGAGCCCAGCAGCCTTCCTGGGGCCCAAGTGGGTAGAGGAAATGCTAGGTGCACTCCCCCAGATCCTCCAATACTGGTGGGCCCCTCTCTGTCCTCCTCTCCTCTTCTTCCCCCCACCCCAAGCACCAATGTAGCCGGAAGGGTCCCCAGATGGTGGGGACCCAAGTGGGTGGGAGAAATGCCTGCTGCAACTCTCCTGGTCCTCCAGTCACAGAGGGTCCCCCCCATCTGTCTCTCCTGTTCCCTCCTCCTTCCTCCCTGCTATGCCCCTAGGACCCATGCAGCCAGAGGGGGGCTTCCAGGGTGGAGGACCAGGCCAGGGAGCCCAGTAGTGGGGCCAAATGGGCATGGGAAACATTAGGCATCCTTTCCCCTGATTCTCTGAGCCCTCAAGCATCCCTCCAGGGGTGGGAACCCCTCTCCTCTCCCAGCCACCCCTCAGGGTGCCAGTCCTGTCTGGCCTCCACTTCTCCTCCCCCCTCAAATCCCCCATGTCCTACCCATTCACTCCAGGCTTCCTCCCATCTCTCTGGGCATCGAGGTCCCCCACCAGCATCTGGAAGTTACCCTAGTCATGGGGAGATGAGAACTCTGTGTCTTTCCATGCTGCCATCTTGACTCCACCTCAAGGTCATCAATCTAAAAAGTTCTTGTCACAAGGAAAAAATTTTGTAATTATGTGTGGCTATGGATATTAACTAGACTTATTGTGATGATCATTTTGCAATATATACAAAAATTGAATCATGTTGTACAGCTGAAACTAATATAATGTATGTCTATTATACCTCAATTTTAAAAACGATAGCTGAAAACTTTCAAAATTTGGGGAGAGGTATGGACATCTAGGTACAAGAAGCTCAAAAGTCCCAAAACAGATTCAATCCAAAGAGGACTTCACCAGCACACATTACAGTGAAACTTTTAAAAATAAAGACAAAGAAATTTTAAAATGGTAAGATGGATAAAAACCCATCTGATACAAGGGAAACCCCATGAGGCTATCAGCAGATTTCTCAGCAGAGCCCTTGCAAGCCAGAAGGGAGTGGAATAACATATTCAAAATACTGAAAGAAGATGGACAACCAAGAATACAATACCAAGAAAAGATGTCTTTCAGAAATGAAGGAGAGGGACTTCCCTGGTGGAGCAGTGGTTAAGGATCTCCCTGCCAATGCAGGGGACATAGTTTTGATCCCTGGTCCGGGAAGATCCCACATGCTGTGGAGCAACTAAGCCTGTGTGCCACAACTACTGAGCCTGTGCTCTAGAGCCCCGTGAGCCACAACTACTGAAGCCCATGCACCTAGAGCCTATGCTCCACAACAAGAGAAGCCACTTCAATGAGAAGCCTGAACACTGCAACAAAGAGTAGCCCCCGCTCACTACAACTAGAGAAAGCCCATGTGCAGCAATGAAGACCCAATGCAGCCAAAAATAAATAAATACATAAATAAATTTATTTTTAAAAAATTTTTAAAAAGAAATGAAGGAGAGATAAAGACTAATGTACTAAATTTAAGAAAGTTCATCAAAGTACTTGACCTGCATTACAAGGAATGTTAAAGGAAATTCTTCAAGCTGTAATTTTAAAAAATGATAATTAACAATTTAAAATAAATGAATACATAAACTCACTGGTAAAGTTAATTTATAGTAAAATTAATAATTATTTAAAATTGTAACAGTGATGAATAAATCAAATTTAACTCTAGTATAAAATTTATTTTTTTACATCTTTATTGGAGTATAATTGCTTTACAATGTTGTGTTAGTTTCTGTTGTGCAACAAAGTGAATCAGCTATATGTATACATATATCCCCATATCCCTTCCCTCTTGAGCCTCCCTCCTACCCTCCCTATTCCACCTCTCTAGGTGGTTGCAAAACATCGAGATGATCTCCCTGTGCTATGCTGCTAGTTCCCACTAGCTATCTATTTTATATTTGGTAGTGTATATATGTCAATACTACTCTCCCTTTGTCCCAGCTTTCCCTCCCCTCTCCCCATGCCCTCAAGTCTATTCTCTATGTCTGCATCTTTATTCCTGCCCTGCTACTAGGTTCATCAAATTTAAAAGACAAACATAATATTAAAAATAACTATAATTACATATTTGTTCATGGAAACACAATGAAAAAGATGTAAAATGTAACATCAATAACTAAAATGTGAGATGGGGGAAGTTAGAGAAGTGAAGCAGCTGCATAGCACAGGGAGATCAGCTCAGTGCTTTGTGACCACCTAGAGGGGTGGGATAGGGAGTGTGGGAGGGAGACGCAAAGAGGGAGGGGAAATGGGGATATATGTATACGTACAGCTGATTCACTTTGTTATACAGCAGAAACTAACACAACATTGTAAGCAATTATACTCCAATAAAGATGTTAAAAAAGTTAAATTGTAATCAGCATAAAATAGGATATTACAGCTATAAGATATTTTATGTAAGCCTCAGAATAATTACAAACAAAAAGCTGCAGAACATACATAAAAGATAAAGAAAACAAATCATACAATCACAAAAAGCCATCAAATCACAAAACAGGGAATTCCCTAGCAGTCCAGTGGTTAGGACTCCATGCTTACACTGCTGTGGGCATGGGTTCAATCCCTGGTCAGGGAACTAAAATCTCACAAGCCACAGGGTGAGGTAAATAAATAAATAAATATTTAAAAACCACAAAACAGGACAACAAAAGAGGAAAAAAGGAACACAGAAAACACAAAGTATTCAGAAAATGATTAACAAAATGGCAACAGCAATCCTAACCTATCAATAGTTACTTTAAATATAAATTGAGTAAATTCTCCAATCAAAAGACATAGAGCAGCTGAATTGATTTAAAAAACAAAAACAAGATCCAACTATATACTGCCTATAAGAGACTCATTTTAGTTTTAAGGGCACATTTAGGCTGAAAGTGAAGGAATGGAAAAAATATTCCAAGCAAATGGTAACCAAAGGAGAGCAGAGGTGGCTATACTTACATGAGACAATGAGACTTTAAGTTAAAAGCTGTCACAAGGCACAAAGGGTTCACACCTCTTTGATAACCTCATTCTCAATGGTGAAAAGCTATATAATGAAAAGAAAGTCAATTCATCAAGAAGATACAACTGTAAATATTTGTGGACCTAACATCAGAGCACCTAAATATGCAAAACAATATTAATACAACTGAAAGGAGAAATAAATAACAGTATAATAATAGTAAGGGACTTTTATATCCCATTGTCACAATGAAAAGATCAACCATACAGAAAGTCAAAAAAGAAATATTGGACTTGAAGTACACTTTAAACCAACTAGATCTAACAGACATACATAGAACACTCCATCCAACAGTAGAAGAATACACATTCTGCTCAACTGCACAAGGAATATTCCCCAGGATTGATCACATGTTACATCACAAAACAAGTCTTAACAAATACAGGAAGACTGAAATCATATCAAGTATTTTTCTCACCGCAATGTTATGCAACTAGAAATCCATAACAGGAGAAAACTGGGAAATTCACAGATATGTCAAAATTAAACACAATGCTGAACAACGAATGTATCAAAGATGAAATCAAAAAGAAATTAAAAAGTATCTAGAGACAAATGAAAATAGAAACACAATGTACCAAGAGTAATGAGATGCAGCAAAGCAGTCCTAACAGGAAAGTTTATAGTGATAAATGCCTACATTAAGAAAAAAGAAAGACCTCAAATAAACAATCTAACTTTATGTTCAAGGAACTAGAAGAACAAACTAAGCCCAAAGTTAGGAGAAAGAAAGGAAAAAATAAAGATAAATAAAATAGAGAATAGGAAAACAATAGAAAAGATTAATGAAAGTAAGTTTGATTATTTGAAAGATTAAAATTGACAAATCTTTACCTAGACTTACCAAGGAAAAATAGAGGACTCAAATAAATAAATTATAAATGAAAGAGGAGATATATCAACTAGATATATATAGAAATACAAAGGATCATATGAGACTACTATGAACAACTGTATGCTAACAAATTGTAGAACCTAGAAGAAATGAATAAATTCCTAGAAACCTACAATCTATCAGGATGGAATCACGAAGAAACAGAAAATCTAGATTGACTCATAACAAGTAAGGATATTAAATTAATAATAAAAAAAATCTCCCAACAAAGAATAGCCCAGAACTAAATGGCTTCTTATGTGAATTCTACGAAATATTTAAAGATTTAATTCCAAACCTTCTCAAACTCTTCCCAAATATTGAAGAGGAGGGAACACTTCCAACCTCACTTTACAAGACCAACATTACCCAGATACTAAAGCCAAATAGGACACTACTAAAAGAGAAAATTATAAGTCAATATTCTTGATGGGCAGAGATGAAAAAAATCCTCATCAAGATTCTAGCAAACTCAAAGCACAATGAAAGGCTTATATGCCATGATCGAGGAAGATTTATTCCCGGGATGCAAAGTTGGTTCAACATATACTTGGGACATGGGAAAAAGAAGAGCTGTTTGTTTAAGAGTCCAAACTTTCAGTTATAAGATAAATAGGTTATGAGGATCTATATACAGCATGATATCTATAGTTTAATAATGTTGTATTGTATACTGGAAATTTGCTAGCAGAGTAATTCTTAAATGTTCTCAGCACACAAAAAAAGAAAAAATGTTAACTTTGTGAGGTGATAGATGTGTTAATTAACTTGATTATGATAATCATTTCACAATGTGTATGTATATCAAATCATCATACTGTACACCTTAAGTATATACAATTTTATTTGTCAATTATACCTCAATAAATCTAGAGATAACATAAAATAAAAAACTTCCCAGAAAATAGTAAAATATAGGGGTCATACAAAGATCAAGATTCAGAATAGTAAAGAACTTTTCAAAAGCCACACTGAAAGAGGGAGATAATGGGGAAATACCTTCAAAATACTGAGCATAAATTATTTTCAACCTTGAACCCTGCACTCAGCTAAATCATTATTCAAGAATAGAATAAAGTTATTTTAATACACACAAGATTTCAAAACACTTACCTTTGATGAACCAATTCTCAGGACATGCTCTGATAAAATAAAGACATAAAAATTTAAAAACCCATTAGGTAAACAGAAAATACAACACAAAAATGAAGAGGAGAAATCCCCAAAATGTCAGATCTATTATGAGAGAGCATTAGCAATAGAGGGCAACCAATGCAGATTAGAGCAGGTCAAAGGCACAGGAAGCTATTTCTTAAAACAAAACAAAAAAAAGGAATGGGTAGAATATTGTGTTTAAGCATATCAAGTAGAAATTACACAAGTAGGGACAACATTGGGGATATTTGATGATAACTACATAGAAAGCTAAGAAAATGGGGATGGGGTGGGGAGAGGAAAATAATAAATCCAGAAATTACAAAAATTTAGGTGTACAAAAAGAAAAATAAGATGCCATATAGATTAGCTGTGAATAGTACTTAATAGTCATAGCAATGTAAACACTGAATATTGATGTAAAAAAATTATATCACCATATTGAAAGATGTAAGTATATGATGATAGCAAAGGATATTTAAAAGAGAGCTAAGTCCTCAACTTTGATAGTGAAAATTAAATAGATAATACTAAAGCTGAGAAATCAACATAAGCATGTTATTTAGAGATACAGAGTTAAATGCTCAAAGATTTCATGAAAAGGGTAAATATGGGGTTGTCTCCAGGGAACGGGAATAAAAATAGTCTGGGGCTGCTTTTTTTTTAATGGTTTCCTACAGAACTATTTGACTCAATGTTATGTAGGTGTATCATAACACATGGAATCAACCTAAATGTCCATTGACAGATGAATGGATAAAGAAGATGTGGTACATATTACAGTGGAATACTACTCAGCCATAAGAAAGGAAGAAAGAATGCCATTTGCAGCAACATGGATGGACATAGAGATCCTCATACTAAGTGAAGTAAGTCAGAAAGAGAAATACAAATACCATATGATACCACTTATATGTGTAATCTAAAATATGACACAAATGAACTTATCTATGAAACAGAAACAGACTCACAGACACAGAGGACCAACTTGTGGTTGCCAAGGGGGCTGGGGGTGGAGGAGGGATGGATTGGGAGTTTGGGATCAGCAGATGCAAACAGAATGGATAAACAACAAGGTCCTACCGTATAGCACAGGAAAGTATATTTAATATCCTGTGATAAACCATAATGGAAAAGAATATGAAAAATAATATATATATATCTCAAATATATATATTCTGTTATATATATATCTGAATCACTTTGCTGTATAGCAGAAATTAACACAATATTGTAAATCAACTATACTTCAAAAATAAATAAATATATAATATATTTGGATATGGATATACACATATATGTATAATGAAGGCATCTTTTGTATAAAAATTTAATCTAAATTTTTTTTTAAGTTTAAGAAATTAATTAGACAAACCCACATTAAGGAACACTTTACAAAACAACTGGTCTCAACTCTTCAAAAGCATAAATTAATAAAAATCAAAGAAAGGCTGAGGAACTGCTCCACATTAAAGTAAACTAAAGAAACATGATAACTAAATATAATAAATGACCCTGGACTAGATTCTGGAATAGAAAAAAGTTATTTAAAAGACATAATTGATACAATTCAATGCTAAATTTTCTGAATTTGATAACTGTATAGGAATTAGGTAAGAGAAAGTTCTTACTCAAAAAATATACACTTAAGTGTTTAGGGTAAAAAGTGATGTTATTTGAATTTGCTCCCCAATGGTGCAGCAAAAATACATGGCATATGCTAGGCACTATATTGTTTATATTTCATGCATTGTCTCATTAAAGACTTATAATAACAGATTCTATAGCTACTTCTATTTCACAGATTAATAAAATGAATCCCACAGAAACTCAAATATCCAATAAGTGGCAGAGTCAAGACTTGAATGCAAATCTGTTTTTTCCCCCAATTTTTCAACTGTCCACTTCCTTTTTTTAATAGACTTTAATTTTTTTTTTTTTTTTGCAGTACGTGGACCTCTCACTGTTGTGGCTTCTCCCGTTGCAGAGCACAGGCTCCGGATGCGCAGGCTCAGTGGCCATGGCCCACGGGCCCAGCCGCTCCACGGCATGTGGGATCCTCCCAGACCGGGGCACAAACCCGTGTCCCCTGAATCAGCAGGCAGACTCTCAACCACTGTGCCACCAGGGAAGCCCTAATAGACTTTAATTTTGAGAACGATTTTAGATTAACAGAAAAAAATTAAATGTAGTGCAGAGAGTTTCCAAACACTCTAAGCCCCGCTTCCTCTATTATTAACAGCTTTCAGTATTATGGTAAATATCTTACAATTAATGAACTAATATATTAAGTAAAGTCCATACTTTATTTAGATTTCCCCGATTTTTACCTAATGTCCCTTTTCTGTTGCAAGACTGCATCCAGGATACCATATTACATTTAACCATGATGTCTCTTAGGCATCTCTTGAATGTACAGTTTCAGAGACTTTCCTTATTTTTTATGATCTTGACAGTTTTGAAGGGTACTGATAGGATATTTTGTAGGATGCCCCTCTATTTTCTGATGTTTTTCTCATGAATAAAGTGGAGTTACAGGTTTGGGGGAGGAAGACCACAGGCACAGAGTACCTCTTTATTACATTATATCAAAGGTATATACTATCAACGTGATCTATCACTGTTGATGTTGACCCTGATCACCTGGTTGCAGTATTGTGCCATAATCAAACACTGTATATTCTTTTCACTACCCCTTTTTGTACTATGCTCTTTAGAAGGAATTTACTATATAAATTATTTGGAATTAGTCTGTCTCTTCTTCCTCGTTTATTTATTCAATCATTTTGTAATGTCAGTATGGACTCATGGATATTTATTTTATGCTTTGGGTTATAATCCAGTATTACTTTCTTTATTCTGTTGCTTATATTGTCCAGGTTTGGCCATTGGGAGTTTCACCTAGCTCAACCTTTTTTTCTCCTTCCAAATCCCTGGAAACATTTTTTTTTGTCTCTATAGCCTTTTTTTTTTTTTTTTTTTTGGGATGTCATATAATTGGAACCATACAGTATGTACTCTTAACAAACTAGCTCCTTTTACCTGGAAATATGCATTTGAGGTTCATTTATGTCTTTTTGTGGCTTGCTAGCTCATTTATTTGTATCACTGAAAAACATTCATATCATAGTTTGTTTATCCATTTTCCTATTTGAAAATATCTTGGTGGTTTCCAGTTTGGAGACATTATGAATAAAGCCACTGTAAACAATCATGTGTGAGTTTTTGCATGGGCATAACTTTTTAACTCATTTGGGTAAATATCTATTAGCATTTCTGCTGGATTGCATGGTAAAGCTATGTTTATTTTTGTAAGAAACTACCAAACTGTCTTCCAGAATGCCCGTACAATTTTACTTTCTCACAGAAATGAATGAAGTTCCTGTTGCTATGCATCTTTGACAGCTTTTGATATTGTCAGCTTTTTGGATACTAGCCATTCTAAAGGGTGTAGTATCTCATTCTTTTAATTTGCAATCCCGTAACAACAAGTTGTGTTCAATATTTTTACAGGTTATTATTTGCATGTATGCTTATGTGTATACAAATTTTTAAAATCATTTAGGAGGTTTGTGAGATGAAATTTTTCTCATTTTTAATTGAGTTATTTTTGGGTTGTTTATTTTCCTGTAACTGAGTTTTAAGCATTCTTTGTATACTTGAGGTAAAAGTCCTTTATCAGATATGTTCCTTTTTTATAGCCACACTACCTCTCCTCCACAAATTGAAAGAAGACAAGTAGCAGGTTACAGTCCAGGCAGCCATGGAATTAGATTCAACATAAGATTTAAGAAATTAATAATCAAGTATCAAGATGACATCAGAAAAACATGATGGAGTAGGGAACTCCAAAAAGCCTGCCTCTCCAGAAAAGCAGTGAATAAACTGGCAAAATCTGTCAAAATGAACTTTATTATAATACTGAAAAAAAAAATCAAAAGTTTATAACAACTAGGCAAACACTTAAGAAAAAAAACACCTGAATAACAGTAAGGGAATTTTGTGTCATTGTAACTTAATCTATCCCCATTCACTGCTCCCCAGGTTGGTGGCAGTCTTAAAATCAATAGCTTGTGTTCTCAGTATAGATTCTTAGCACCAGAGGGAGCAGGATGTGGTTGTTTCTTAAGACCTCTCTGGTGGTTTCCTGAAGGACCAGCTCAAAGAGTCTGTCTTTATTTCATCTAATTCAGACTTCCAGGGATGAGACAGTTACCCACGGGAATTTATTAAAAATCTTTGAAGACAAATGCATTTGCTTCTGCTGCCAGGGACAAGGGATAACAGTTGGGGAAAACAATAGACAAATCAAAAAGCATAGAAAGAAATGACTGGAGAAAGAGACTCTTTGGGGAATAAGGAAAAGTATGTGGGAAAAGCACACACATACTCCTGGGAATTTAGAAGGCCATGCATATTCCAAGGGCTGAGCATATGCTTAGAAAATATTTGAGAAGGACCTATGGTCTCACCTCTGGTTGACTTTCAGGTTCTGGAAGGAAGGCTAAGGCAGAGGCATAAACTCCCTGGCTTAATGTTGAAGGCATTACCCAACAAAAACAGAACCCATATTAAATGAGTGGGGACTTATTTTTTAATTTTTCCGTACATCTAAGGAAATCTCTCGAATCACAAGCTGGTTTCAGTTCCTACACATGACAAAGAATACAGACTTTACAAAATTAGTTCAGAAAAGTAATTAAACAACAACCACTACCAGCAGCAACAACAAACCCTGGGGAAGGGAAAGAATGTTATTTTCAGACTTGCCACTTTATAATATTCAAAACTCCAATTTTCAACAAAAAAAATTATGAGGAATGAAAAGAAACAAGAAACTATTTCTCAAATGATGGAAAAAAATTAAATTGATAGAAACTATCCCTGAGAAAGCTGATGTTCCATTTACTAGACTAAGAATTTAAATCAACAATTTTAAATATGCTCAGATAGTTTAAAGAAAGCCAGGTACAAAACAACAACAACAACAACAACAACTAAATGAAACAATTAGAATTATGTCTCATGAAACAGAGAATATCAAAAAAAGAGAGAAATTATAAAAATGAACGAAATAGACATTCTGGAGTTGAACATTACAATAATGGAAATTCAAAGTTCACTATAATGGTTCAAAAGAAGTTTGAGCAGGCAGAAGAAAGAATCAGAAAGTATAAAGTTAGGTCAATTAAAATTACCCAATCTGAGGTCCAGAAAGAAAAACAGAATAAAAAGAATTGAACAGAGCCTGAGATCTGTGAGCCAACATCAAGCATACCAACTTATGTATAATGGAAATTACAGAAACAGTGGAGAGAGAAACAGGAGCAGAAAGAATATTTAAAGAAATAATGGCAAAATCTTTCCAAATTTAATGAAAAGTATGGACCTACATTTCCAAGAAGCACAATAAACTCCAAGTAAGATAAACTAAAAGAGATCCACAGCAAGAAACTTTATAATCAAAATGTAAAAAGCCAAAGACAAAAGGAGAATATTGAAGGCAGCAGAAGAGAGGTGACTTGTCACATACAAGTGATCTTCAATAAGATTAACAGTTGCTTTCTCATCAGAAACCATAGAGGCCAAAAGACAGTAGGATGACATGCTCAAAGTACTGAAAGAAAAAGACTATCAAACAAGAAGAATTCTATATCTGATATAACTATCATTCAAAAACAAAGAGGAAATTAAGATTTTCCAAGTAGGAGACTTCCCTGGTGGTCCAGTGGTTAAGACTCTGCACTTCCACTTCAGGGGGCAGAGGGTTCGATCCCTGGTCAGGGAACTAAGATCCCACATGCCATGTGGTGTGGCCAAAAAATAAAAAGCAACAACAAAAATAAAGACTTTCCAAGTGAGCAGAAAAATAATTTGTTCTAGTAGATCTGCCTACAAGAAATGCTAAAGAGAGTCCCTCGGGCTGAAATAGACAGACACTAGACAGTAACCTAAGTACACATGAAGAAATAAAGAATATCAGTAAAGGTAACTATATAGGTAGATATAAAGGTCAGTTTTATGGAAACAACATAAATGTCCATCAACCGATGAATGAATAAAGAAGATGTGGTATATATACAATGGAATATTATTCAGCCATTAAAAAGAATGAAATAATACCATTTGCAGCAACATGGATGGACCCAGAGATTATCATACTGTGACATAAGTCAGAAAGAGAAAGACAAATACCATATGATATCACTTATATGTAGAATCTAAAATACAACACAAATGAATATATCTACAAAAAACCCCACAAACTTACAGACATAGAGAACAGACTTGTGGTTGCCAAGGGGAAAGGGGGTTGGGGAGGGAAAAAAGAAATCAATAAATATTTTTTAAAAAGTCATTTTTGGGCTTCCCTGGTGGTGCAGTGGTTGAGAGTCTGCCTGCCCATGCAGGGGACACAGTTTCGTGCCCCAGTCTGGGAAGATCCCACATGGCGTGGAGCAGCTGGGCCCATGAGCCATGGCTGCTGAGCCTGTGCGTCCAGAGCCTGTGCTCTGCAACGGGAGAGGCCACAACAGTGAGAGGCCCGCATACCACACAAAAAAAGTCATTTTAATATTTATAACAACTTCTTTTCTATATGATTTAAAAGTCAATTGTAGCTGGAGGAATCAAGATGGCAGAATAGAAGAACATGGAGCTCACCTCCTCACACAAATACATCAAAAATACATCTGCAGGTAGAACAATTCTCACAGAATACCTACTGAATGCTGGCAGAATATCTCAAACACCCAAAATCTCAAGAAAGATCTTCACATAACTGGGTAGAATGAAAGAGGAAAAGAAAAAAGAATCAGGATGGGACCTGCACCCCTGAAAGGGAACTGTGCAAGAGGAAATATTCCCTAACCCTTGGAAACCCCTTCACCAATGGGGAGATCAGCTTGGACAGAAAGGGAGCTTCAGAGGCTTGAGGAGAGTGCAGCAGCTGGTTTGTAGCAGGCAGAACAGAGAGAACTACAGATGGTCAGTATCACTGACTTGTGCTCCCCAGCCTGAGACACATGCCCACTGGTGCAAGCAGAGAATGGGTGCCGAAACTCAGGTTTCAGAGGACAGACCCAGGGAGAGGACTGGGGTTGGCTGTGCAGAGGCAACCTGAAGTGGCTGGAGCATGGTACAGGCCACAACTTGGGGTGTACTGGAAGAAACCTGGGCCCGCCATAGATGTGAAGCACCATTGGGCATGAAGGGAAGGGCGGGACCTGCCATAGTGACCTCTTTCTCAGTGCTTTCTCAGCTGGCACAGTGCTGTCTCTACAAGCTCTGGGAGTGCGCAAATGCCAGCATGTTGCTCACACGTGTAGGCAGTGCCGAAATCAGAGCTGATCCCAGGGGCCGTGTGATATAGGAAAAAGGGCTGAAATCTGAGCCCTCTCCCCACAACAGTGCAATCTGTGGATTTATGCCACCACCACCAGCTTTGTAAACTCAGCACCTGTGGGACATCAGAGTAGACAAAGGGTGCTCCTGTGACTGGGACGGTTCCAGCCTTAACATTTGTGGGCTTAGAGGGCACATGCACGTGGAGGCAGGGCCAGGGTCTGTGCTGTTTTCATAGTTCCCACAGCTGGTCCATGTCCACGACTTCTGTGGCCCTGGTACCTGACTTCAGTGGATCTATGCCTATGGATCTCTGCTGGTGGCTTTGTGATCACAGCACCTGGGGGACACCAGGGCCAATTACCTGTATTCCCACGGTTGAGGTGGGGCCAAAGTTAGTGTGAACAACAGTGTACTGTGTGAGCCTGCACAACAGGTGACAGGTGACACCACAGAGTGCACTCCCAGGTGGAAAGCTCCGACAGAAGAAACTCAGTGGCTCCTCTCCCAGCAGGATCCCTCAATCCCACCTACCTCACACCACAGCTCAGAAATGTATATAGGGGCATCTAGTCCCAGAACTAGGGAGCACACCCTCCCCCCCCAACAGGGCAGTGATAACCACAGAGCAAAGAGGAGGCCCCACTCAATAGCCAGTGCAGGCTCTGGTCATCACAACTGCAGTCACACCTCCTATCAAGGGGATAATGGCCAGCACACACTGAGAAAAGATGCAGTAGTCATCCATACTAAAAACAGCCCTCATACCAAAAATATTAAACCCACACAGGCTACACAGGGATGCTCCCACATAAAAACAGCCTTTCAAGACCACAGTAGATAACAGTTTCTCCTAAACTCATAGAGTCAGAGAAATATAAGTAAAATGAAGAAGCAGAGGAACCACTCCCAATTAAAAGATCAAAGGAGTCCCCCTGAAAGAACAGTGAAACAGACCTTTTCAGTCCAACAGACATCAAGTTCAAAAAGGAGATAATGAAAATACTGAAGGAATTAAGAAAGGCTATTTATAGAAATGCAGATTACTGTAAAAAGGAACTATAAGCTCTAAAGAGGAACCAAGAAAAATTAGAAAATTCATTTGCTGAGGTGAAAGGCAATGAATGGCATACTGAATAATGCAGAAGAATGAATAAGTGATCCGGAAGACAGAATAATGGAAATCGATCAATGAGAACAGCAGAAAGAAATACAAATGGGGGAAAAAAATGAAATCAATGTAAGAGAACTATGGGATAATATAAAGCATGCCAATCTATGCATAATAGGGATCCAGAAGGTGAAGAAAGAGAAAAAGGGATCGAAAATGTATTTGAAGAAATTATGGCTGAAAACTCCCCAAACCTAAAGAAGGAAACAGATATCCAGGTACAGGAAGAACAGAGAGTCTCAAACAAGATGAATGCAAACAGACCCACACTAAGACATATTATAATTAAAATGGCAAAACTTAAAAAATAAAGGAGGATTCTAAAGGCAACAAGAAGAAAACAAAGAGTTAATTACAAAGGACCCCCCATAAGCCTATCAGCTGATTTCTCTACAGAAATGTTGCAGGCCAGAAGGGAGTGGCAAGATATATTCAAAGTCCTGAAAGGGAAAAATATGCAACCTAGGATACTCCACCCAGCAAGATTACCATTTAGAATAGAAGTATAGGTAAAGAGTTTCTCTGACAAATAAAAACTAAAAGAATACAGAGATAAAGAGTTTCTCTGACAAACAAAAACTGAAAGAATACAGCTCTACTAAACCTATCCTAAAAGAAATATTAAAAGATCTTCTCCAAATAGAAAAGAATCAAGAATCTATAGGAAAGAGAAAAGTACAATTAGTAACTAAATCACTTAAATAAACAAGCAAATTGATTAAAAATAATAAATCAATACATTTTTGTGAAAGTGATGATAACCACAATGAACACCATAGGGATAAACATGAAGATTTAAAAGAAGACATCAAAATCATACAATGGTGGGGGGGAGGTGTGGGGATTAAGAAAATGTAGATTTTTTTAGAATGTGTTTGAGCCTAAACAACATGCTGTTAAAACACCAGTGGGTCAAAAATGAAATCAAAGAAGAAATTTTAAAATACCTTGAGACAAATGACAATGAAAGCACAACCATACAAAAATCTATGGGATACAGCAAAAGCAGTTCAGGGATGAAAGTTCATAGTAATACAGGTCTTCCTCAAGAAACAAGAAAAATCTGAAATAAACAACCTAATCTACCACCTAAAAGAATTAGAAAAAGAAGAACAAACAAAACCTAAAGCCAGCAGAAGGAAGGAAGGAAGATCAGAGAAGAAATAAATAAAATAGAGATTTTTTAAACACTAGAAAAAAAATCAATAAAAACAAGAGCTGTTTTTTGAAAGAGTAAATAAAATTGACAAACCTCTGGCCAGGCTCACCAAGAAGAAAAGAGAGAGAACCCAAATAAGCAAAATACAACATGAAACAGAAGAAATTACAAACAATGCCACAGAAATACAAAAAAAACATGAGAATACTGTGAACAATAATATGTCAACAAATTGGACAACCAAGAAAAATGGACAAGTTTCTAGAAATATACAGCCCAGAAAAGTTGAATCAAGAAGAAGCAGTCAACTTGAACAGACTTATCACTTGAAGTGAAATAGAATCTGTAATAAAGAAAAAGCTCCCTGCAAACAAAAGTACAGGACCAGATGGCTTCTAGGGAATTCTACCAAACACACAAAGAAGAATTTTACCAATCCTTCTCAAACTCTTCCAAAAGATTGAAGGGGAGGAAACACTCCCAAAGTTATTCTATGGGGCCACCATCACCCTCACTACAAAAACAGAAAATTACAGGTCAATATCTTTGATGAATATTGATAAAAAGTCTCAATGTATTAGCAAACTGAATCTAATAACACATTAAAAAGATCATATACCACAACAAAGTTAGATTCATCCCAGGCTTAAAAGGATGGTTCAACATGTGCAAATCAGTGTGATACCACACCAACAAAAGAAAAGACAAAAACCACATTATCATCTCAGTAGATACAGAAAAAGCTTTTGATAAAATTCAACATCCATTCATGATAAACTCTTACCAAGGTGGAACTAGAGGGAACATATCTCAACATAATAAAAGCTAATTATGACAAACCCACAGCCAACATAATTCTGAATGTTGAAAAGCTGAATGCCTTCCCACTAATATCTAGAACAAGACAAGGATGTCCACTATCACCACTTCTATTCAGCATAGTATTGGAAATACTAGCCACAGTAATCACACAAGGAAAAGAAATAAAATGTATCCAAACGGGAAGGGAAGTTGCAAAAGTGTCATTATATGCAGATGACATGATACATTTTATAGAAAACCCTGGGGGATAGCTTCAAGATGGCAAAGGAGTAAAACGTGGAGATCACATTGCTCCCCACAAGTACATCAAAAATACACCTACATGTGGAACAGCTCCTACAGAACACCTACTGAATGCTGGCAGAAGACCTCAGACTTCCCAAAAGGCAAGAAACTCCCCATGTACCTGGGTAGGGGGAAAGAAAAAAGAAAAAAGAGAGACAGAAGAATAGGTACAGGACCTGCACCTCTGGGAGGAAGCTGTGAAGGAGGAAAACTTCCACACACTAGGAAGCCCCTTTGCTGGCAGAGACGGCGGGTGGGTGGGGGGGTGAGCTTAGGAGCCATGGAGGAGAGCACATAAACAGAGGTACAGAGGGCAAAGTGGAGAGATTCCCTCACAGAGGATCAATGCCAACCAGCTCTCACCAGTCTGAGAGTCTGGTCTGCTCACCCACTGGGGCAGGTGGGGGCTGGGAGCAGAGGCTCTGGTTTTTGAGGACAGATCGCAGGGGGAGGACTGGGTTGGCTGTGTGAACATAGCCTGAAGGAGGCTAGTGCGCCACAGCTAGCTGGGAGGGAATCTGGTAAAATGTCTGGAACTGCCTAAGAGGCAAGAGACCATTGTTTAGGGGTGCGTGAGGAGAGAGGATTTACAGCACCGCCTAAATGAGCTCCAGAGATAGGTGCGCGTCATGGCTATCAGTGTGGACACGAGAGATGGGCACGAGACACTAAGGCTACTGCAGCAGCCACCAAGAAGCCTGTGTGTAAGCACATGTCACTATCCACACCTCCCCTCCCAGGAATCTGTGCAGCCTACCACTGCCAGGATCCCGTGATCCAGGGACAACTTCCCCAGGAGAACACACGTCATGCCTCAGGCTGTGGCAATGTCAGGCCAGCCTCTGCCACCGCAGGCTTGCCCCGCATCCCATACCCCTACCTCACCCTGGCCTGAGTGAGCCAGAACCCCCTAATCAGCTGCTACTTAAACCCTGTCTTGTCTAGGCAGGGAACAGACGGCCTCAGGCGACCTACAAGCAGAGGCAGGGACAAATCTAAAGCTAAACCCCAGGAGCTGTGCGAACAAAGAAAAGAAAGGGTAATCTCTCCATGCAGCCTCAGGAGCAGCGGATTAAATCTTCACAATCAAATTGATGCACCCTGCATCTGTGGAATACCTGAATAGACAAAGAATCATCCCAAAATTGAGGCTGTGGACTTTGGGATCAACTGTAGACTTGGGGTTTACTTTCTGCATCTAATTTGTTTCTGGTTTTATGTTTATCTTAGTTTAGTATTTAGAGCTTATTATCATTGGTAGATTTGCTTATTGATTTGGTTGCTCTCTTCCTTTTATTTTTTAATATATATATATTTTTTTCTTTTTCTCCTTTTGTGAGTGTGTATGTGTATGCTTCTTTGCGTGATTTTGTCTGTATAGCTTTATTTTTACCATTTGTCCTAGGGTTCTGTCTGTCTTCTTTTGTTTTGTTTTGTTTTTTTCACTATAGTTTTTAGGCTCGTTATCATTGGTGGATTTGTTTTTGGGTTTGGTTACTCTCTTTTTCAAATTACTTTTTAATTTTAATAAATTTTTAATATTTTATTTTAATAACTTTTATTTTTCTTTCTCTCTTTCTATTTTTTTCCTCACCTTTCTTCTGAGCTGGGTGGCTGACAGAGTCTTGGTGCTCCAGCCAGG
The DNA here is from genome assembly GCF_059928025.1 of Delphinapterus leucas. Taxonomy (NCBI): domain Eukaryota; kingdom Metazoa; phylum Chordata; class Mammalia; order Artiodactyla; family Monodontidae; genus Delphinapterus; species Delphinapterus leucas. The sequence continues at coordinate 23,740,423 of NC_143148.1, forward strand.
TGTCATGCCTGAGCCTCTGAGGAGGGAGAGCTGAGTTCAGGACATTGGTACACCAGAGACCTCCAGGCCCCATGTAATATCAGATGGTGAAAGGTCTCTCAGAGATCTCCATCTCAATGCTAAGATCCAGCTCCACTGAACGACCAGCAAGCTACAGTGCTGGACACCCTATGCCAACAACTAGCAAGACAGGAACACATTAGCAGAGAGGCTGCCTAAAATCATAGTAAGTTCACAAACACCTCAAAACGCAGCACTGGACACGGTCCTAACCACCAGAAAGAAAAGATTCAGCCTCATCAACCAGAACACAGACACCAGTCCCCTCCATCAGGAGGGCTACACAACCCACTGAATCAACCTTATTCAATGGGACAGGCATCAAAAACAATGGGACCTACAAACCTGCACCCTCCAGAAAGGAAACCCCCAAAACAGTAAGTTAAGCAAAATGAGAAGACAGAGAAATACACAGCAGATGAAGGAGCAAGGTAAAAGCCCAACAGACCAAACAAATGAAGAGGAAATAGGCAGTCTACCTTCACAATAATGATAGTAAATATCCAAAATCTTGGAAATAGAAAGGAGAAAATACAAGAAATGTTTAACAAAGAAGAAGTAAAGAGCAAAAAAAAAATGATGAACAACAAAATAAATGAAATTTAAAATTCTCTAGAAAGAATCAATATCAGAATAACTTAGTCAGAAGAACAGGTAAGTGACCTTGAAGATAAAGTAGTGGAAATAACTATTTCAGAGTAGAATAAAGAAAAAGAATGAAAAGAATTGAGGACATTCTCAGAGGCCTCTGGTACAATGTTAAACACACCAACATTTGAATTATTGGGGTCCCAGAAGAAGAGAAAAAGAAAGCAACAGAGAAAATATCTGAAGAGATTATAGTTGAAAACGTCCCTAATATGGCAAAGGAAACAGTCAACCAAGTCCAGGAAGAACAGAGTCCCATACAGAATAAATCCAAGGAGAAACACAAAAAGACACAACAAAACTATCAAAAATTAAACACAAAGAAAAAATATTAAAGGCAGCAAAGGAAAAGCAAGAAATAACATATAAGGGAATCCCCATAACGTTAACAGCTGATCTATCAGCTAACTCTGCAAGCAAGAAGGAAGTGGCAGGACATATTTAAAGTGATGAAAGGAAAAAACCTACAACCAAGACTACACTACCCAGCAAGGATCTCATTCAGATTCGATGGAGAAATTAAAATCTTTACAGACAAGCAGAAGCTAAGAGAATTCAGCACCACCAAACCACCTTTACAACAAATGCTAAAGGAACTTCTCTAGGCAGGAAATACAAGAGAAGGAAAAGACCTACAATAACAAACCCAAAACAATTAAGAAAATGGTAATAGGAACACACATACTGATAACACCCTAAAAGGTAAATGGATTAGTTGCTCCCACCAAAAGACATAGACTGGCTGAATGGATAGAAAAACAAAGACCCATATATATGCTGTCTACAAGAGATCCACTTCAGACCTAGGGACACATACAGACTGAAAGTGAGGGAATGGAAAAAGATATTCCATGCAATCGGAAATCAAAAGAAAGCTGGAGTAGCAATTCTCATATCAGACAAAATAGACTTTAAAATAGAGACTGTATAAGAGACAAAGAAAGACACTACATAATGATCAAGGGAACAATCCAAGAAGAAGATATAAAAATTGTAAATATTTATGCACTGAACATAGGAGCACCTCAATATATAAGGTAAATGCTAAAGCCATAAAAGGGGAAATCGACAGTAACACAATTATAGTAGGGGACTTTAACATCCCACTTTCACCAATGGACAGATCATCCAAAATGAAAATAAATAAGGAAACAGAAGCTTTAAATGATACATTAAACAAGATGGACTTAATTGATATTTATAGGACTTTCCATCCCCAAACAACAGAATACTTTTTCTTCTCAAGTGCTCATGGAACATTCTCCAGGATAGATCATATGTTGGGTCACAAATCAAGCCTTGGTAAATTTAAGAAAATTGAAATCATTACAAGTATCTGTTCCGACCACAACACTATGAGACTAGATATCAATTACAGGAAAAAATTTGTAAAATAGCACAAACACATGTAGGCTAAACAATACACTACTAAATAACCAAGAGATCACTGAAGGAATCAAAGATGAAATCAAAAAATATCTAGAAACAAATGACAATGAAAACACGACAACCCAAAACCTATGGGATGCAGCAAAACAGTTCTAAGAGGGAGGTTTATAGCAATACGATCCTACCTCAAGAACCAAGAAACAACTCAAATAAACAACTTAACCTTAAACCTAAAGCAATTAGAGAAAGAAGAACAATAAAACCCCAATGTTAGAAGAAGGAAAGAAACCATAAAGGTCAGATCAAAAATAAATGAAAAAGAAATGAAGGAAACAAAAGCCAAGATCAATAAAACTAAAACCTGGTTCTTTGAGAAGTTAAACAAAATTGATAAAGCATTAGCTAGAATCATCAAGAAAAAAAGGGAGAAGACTCAAATCACTAGAATTAGAAATGAAGAAGGAGAAGTAACAAATCACACTGCAGAAATACAAAGGATCATGTGAGATTACTACAAGCAACTATATGCCAATACATTGGACAACTGGGAAGAAATGGACAAATTCTTAGAAAAGCACAACCTCCTGAGACTGATCCAGGAGGAAATAGAAAACATAAACAGAGCAATCACAAGCACTGAAATTGAAACTGATTAAAATCTTCCAACAAATACAAGCCCAGAACCAGATGGCTTCACAGGTGAATTCTATCAAACATTTAGAGAAGACCTAACACGTATCCATCTCAAAATCTTCCAAAATATAGCAAAGAGAGGAACACTTCCAAACTCATTTTACAAGGCCACCATCACCCTGATACTAAAACCAGACAACGATGTCACACAAAAAAGAAAACTACAGACCCATATCACTGATGAACATAGATGCAAAATCCTCAACAAAATGCTAGCAAACAGAATCCAACAGCACATTAAAAGGATCATATACCATGATCAACTGGGGTTTATGACAGGAATGCAAGGATTCTTCAATATACCCAAATATACCCAATCACTGTGATACATCATATTAACAAATTGAAGGATAAAAACCATATAATCATCTCAATAGATGCAGAAAAAGCTTTCTAAAATATTCAACACCCATTTACGATAAAAACTCTCCAGAAGGTAGGCATCGAGGGAACTTACCACCACATAATATATGCCAAATATGACAAACACACAGCCAACATCATTCTCAATGATGAAAAACTGAAACCATTTCAATGATTTGAAATGATCAGGAACAAGACAAGCTTGTTCAGGATCAGGAACAAGACAAGCTTGCCCATTCTCACCACTTTTATTCAACATAGTTTTGGAAACTGTAGCCACAGCAATCAGAGAAGAAAAAGAAATAAAAGAATCCAAACCAGAATAGAAGAAGTAAAACTGTTACTCTTTGCAGATGTCATGATACTATAAGTAGAGAATCCCAAAGATGCTACCAGAAAACTACTAGAGCTAATCAATGAATTTGGTAAAGTAGCAGGATACGAAGTTAATGCACATAAATCTCTTGCATTCCTATACACTAATGATGAAATATCTGAAAGTGAAATTAAGGAAACACTCCCATTTACCATTGCAACAAAAAGAATAAAATACCTAGAAATAAACCTACCTAAGGAGACAAAAGACCTGTATGCAGAAAACTATAAGACACTGATGAAAGAAATTAAGGATTATACAAAGAGATCCATGTTCTTGGACTGAAAGAATCAACATTGTGAAAATGACTATACTACCCAGAGCAATCTACAGATGCAATGCAATCTGTTTAAAACTACCAATAGCCTTTTTCACAGAACTACAACAAACAATTTCACAATTTGTATGGAAACACAAAAGACGCCGAATAGCCAAAGCAATCTTGAGAAAGAAAAACGGAGCTGAGGGAATCAAGCTACAGTAATCAAGACAGTATGGTACTGGCACAATAACAGAAATACAGATCAATGGAACAGGATAGATAGCCCAGAGATAAATCCACACACATATGGTCACCTTACCTTTGATAAAGGAGGCAAGAATATACAATGGATAAAAGACAGCCTCTTCAATAACTGGTGCTGGGAAAACTGGACAGCTACATATAAAATAATGAAATTAGAACACTGCCTAACACCATACACAAAAAGAAACTCAAAACGCATTAAAGTCCTAAATGTAAGGCCAGACACTTTAAAACTCTTAGAGGAAAACATAGGCAGAACATTCTATGACATACATCACAGCAAGACCCTTTCAGATACCCCTCCTAGAGAAATGGAAATAAAAACAAAAACAAACAAATGGGACCTAATGAAACTTAAAACCTTTTGCATAGCAAAGGAAACCGTAAACAAGATGAAAAGACAACTATCAGAATGGGAGAAAATATTTGCAAATGAAGCAATTGAGAAAGGAATAATCTCCAAAATATACGGGAAACTCATGCAGCTCAATATCAAAAAAACAAACAACCCAATCCAAAAAAGGGCAGAAGATCTAAATAGACATTTCTCCAAAGAAGATATACAGATTGCCACCAAACACACGAAATGTTGCTCAACATCACTAATCATTAGAGAAATGCAAATCAAAACCTCAATGAGGTATCACCTCTCACCAGTCAGAATGACCATCATCAAAACATCTACAAACAATAAATGCTGGAGAGGGTGTGGATAAAAGGGGACCCTCTTGCAGTGTTGGTGGGAATGTAAATTGATACAGCCACTATGGAGAACAGTATGGAGGTTCCTTAAAAACTAAAAATAGAACTACCATATGACCCAGCAACCCCACTACGGGGCATATACCCTGAGAAAACCATAACTCAAAAAGAGTCATGTACCACAATGTTCATTGCAGCTCTATTTACAATAGCCAGGACATGGAAGCAACTTAAGTACCCATCGACCAATGAATGGATAAAGAAGATGTGGCACATATGTACAATGGAATATTACTCAGCCATAAAAAGAAATGAAATTGAGTTATTTGTAGTGAGGTGAATGGACTTCGAGACTGTCATACAGAGTGAAGTAAGTCAGGAAGAGAAAAACAAATACCGTATGCTAACACATATATTTGGAATTAAAAAAAAAAAAGGTTCTGATGAACCTAGGGGCAGGACAGGAATAAAGATGCAGACATAGACAATGGACTTGAGGATACAGGGAGAGGGAAGGGTAAACTGGGATGAAGTGAGAGTGGCATGACATATATACACTACCAAATGTAAAATAGATAGCTAGTGGGAAGCATCCACATAGCACAGGGAGATCAGCTCAGTGCTTTGTGACCACCTAGAGGGGTGGGATAGGGAGGGTGGGAGGAAGACACAAGCAGGAGGAGATATGGGGATATATGTTTATGTATACCTGATTCACTTTGTTATAGAGCAGAAACTAACACATCGTTGTAAAGCAATTATACTCCAATAAAGACGTTAAAAAAAGGAAAGAAAATCCTAATGACTCCACATAAAACCTATTAGAACTAATAAATGAATTCAAGAAGGTAGCAGGATACAAGGTTAACATATAGAAATCTGTTGCATTTCTTTACACTAACAATGAAATATCAGAAAGGAAAAGTAAAAAGAATCCCTTTTAAAATCACATCCAAAAAATAATATAATACTAAAAATAAACCTGATCAAGAAGGTGAAAGACTTATATGCTGAAAACTATAAAACACTGATAAAGGATTCAAAGAAAGTGATTCAAAGAAGTGGAACTATATCCAATGCTCTTGGATTGAAAGAATTAATATTGTTTAAATGGACATACTACCCAAAGCAGTCTACAAATTTAATGTGATCCCTATCAAATGACCAGTGATATTTTTCACAGAACTAGAACGAATAATCCTGAAATTTATATGGAACCCTAAAAGGCACATAATTGCCAAAACAACCTTGAGGAAAAAGAATGAAGCAGGAATCATAACCCTCCCAGACTTCATACAATACTACAAAGCTTCAGTAATGAAAACTGTGGTATTGGCTGGCACAGAAACAGACATATGGATCAATGGAAAGGAATAGGGAGCCCAGAAATAAATCCATACTCCTATGGATAAATCCATACATCAATTCATCTTCGGCAAAGGAAGCAAAAATATACCATGGGGAAAAGACAGTTTCTTCAGCAAGTGGTTCTGGGAAAGCTGGACAGCCACATGTAATTCAATGCAGTTCTAACACTCCCTCAAACCAAACACGATAATAAACTTAAAATGGCTTAAAGACTTAAATAAGACATTACACCATAAAACTCCTAGAAGAGAACATAGGCAAAATATTCTCTGACACAAATCATACCAATGTTTTCTTAGGTCAGTCAACCAAGGCAATAGAAATAAAAGCAGAAATAGACAAATGGGACCTAATCAAACTTATAAGCTTTTGTACAGCAAGGAAACCATAACATAAGGAAAAGACAACCTACAGACTTGGAGAAAATGTTTCCAAATGATGTGGCCGACAAGGGCTTAATTTACAAAATACACAAAGAGTGTATACAACTCAATGACAAAAAAACAAACAATGCAATCAAGAAATGGGCAGGAGACCTAAACAGACATTTCTCCAAAGAAGACATACAGATGGCCAGTAGACACATGAAAAGATGCTCAACATCACTAATTATTAGAGACATGCAAATCAAAATTACAATGAGTTACCACCTCACACCAGTCAAAATGGCCTTCATTAAAAACTCTACAGGGCTTCCCTGGTGGTGCAGTGGTTGGGAGTCTGCCTGCCAATGCAGGGGGCGCAGGTTCGTGCCCCCGTCTTGGAGGATCCCACATGCCACGGAGCGGCTGGGCCCGTGAGCCATGGCCGCTGGGCCTGCGCATCTGGAGCCTGTCCTCCGAGGTGGGAGAGGCCACAATGGTGAGAGGCCCGGGTATCCCACCCCCCCCAAAAAAACAAAACTCTACAAATAACAAATGCTGGAGAGAGTGTGGAGAAAAGTGAACCTTCCTACACTGTTGGCGGAAATGTAAATTGGTGCAGCCACTATGGAACAGTATGGAGGTTCCTCAAAAAACTAATAATAAAGTTACCATATGATCCAGCAACCCCACTCCTGGGCATATATCCAGACAAAACTATGAACATAAGGGTGTATGTATCTTTATGAATTATAGTTTTGTCTGGCTCTCTATTCTGTTCCATTGATCCATAAATGTCCATTGACAAATGAATGGATAAAGAAGATGTGATATGTGTATACACACACACACACACACACACACACACACACACAATGGAATATTACTCAGCCATAAAAAAGAATGAAGTAATGCCATTTGCAGCAACATGAATGGACCTAGTGTTTAGCATACTAAGTGAAGTAAGTCAGAAAGAGAAAGACAAATACCATATGATATTATTTACATGTGGAATCTAAAATATGACACAAATGAACTTATCTAAGAAAAAAAACCAGACATAGAGAACAGACTTGTGGTTGCCAAGGGGGAGTGGGGTGGGGGAGGGTTGAATTGGGAATTAGGGACTGGCAGATGCAAAATACAATATATGGAATGGATAAACAATAAGGTCCTATTGTGTAGTATTAGATAGCACAGGGAACAATATTCATAATCCTGTAATAAACCATAATGGAAAAGAATACGTGTGTGTGTGTGTGTGTGTGTGTATATATACAATATATATGTATTATATATATGTCAGAATCACTTTGCTGTACACCAGAAACTAACACAACATTGTAAATCAACTGTAATTCAATTAAAAATTACATAAAACAATAATTATAAATCTATGTAGATAGTCACAAAATGTATAAAGATGTAATGTGTAACAACATAAAGGGGAGAATGAATTATATAGAAGCAAAATTTTATACATTATTGAAACTAAGTTGGTATTAACTAGAACTAGTGTTTTAAATTAAGATGTTAATTGTAATCTCTAGGTTAATGCCTAGGAAAATAACCTTAAATTAAACAGTATTTTAGTATAGTAAAAGAAATGAGAAGGGAATCAAAATGGTACACTAAAATATATCTAACAGAAGAGAAAGCAGTAAGGGAGGATATGAGGAACAGAAGAAAAGATATAAGACATATAGAAAACAAATAGCAAAATGGAAAAAGTAAGTTTTTCTTATACATAATTACATTAAATGTAAATATATTAAACTCTCCAGTTAATAGGCAAAAATTGGCAACAAAAATGTTCCAATTAGTGCAGGTTTGATCCTGGTCAGGGAGCTAAGGTCCCACATGCCTCAAAAAAACAAAACATAAAACAGAAGCAATACTGTAACAAATTCAATAAAGACTTAAAACAAAAACAAACATGTTCCAATTATACGCTGTCTACAAAAGACTCACTTTAGATCCAAAGACACAAGTAAGTTAAAAGTGAAAGGGTGGAAAATATATTCCATGAAAACAGTAAGCAATAGAAAGCTAGAGTGGATATATTAATATCAGACAAAATTTAAGACAAAAATTTTTACAGGAGACAAAAAAAGACATTATATATTGATGAAAAAGTTGGCCATCAGGAATAAACAATTATAAACACACATGCACCTAACAGAGCCCCATATACATGAAGCAAATATTGATGGAGTTGAAAGGGAAAAGAGTTCAACAATAATAATTATAGATATCAATACTCACTTCTTTCAATAACTGACAGAACTAGTAGACAGAAGAGGAAAAAGTATATAGAGAACTTTAACAACATATAAGCTAACTAGACCCAACAGACATATATAGAGCCCTCCACCCCAAAACAGAACAATACATATTTTTCTCAAGTCTGCATGGAATATTCTCCAGGATAGAACATATGTTAGGCTTAAGAAGTCTCAATAACTTTAAAAAGACTGAAATCAAACAAAGTATCTTCTCTAAACACAATGGAATGAAATTAGAAAATTGTCTGAAAAATTGAAAAATATGCAGAAGTTAAACAACACTGTCTCAAATAACAAATGTGTCAAAGAAAAATCACAAGGGAAATTGGAAAATGATTTCAGACAAATTAAAAATGAAATTACAATATATCAAAATTTAAGGGATGCAGCAAAAGTGGTGTTCAGAGGAACATTTATATCTACAAAACCCTACATTTAAAAAAAGATCTCAAATCAATAGCCAAATTCTACCATAAGGAACTATGAAAGGAATATAAAACTAAACCCAAAGCAAGCAGAAAAAGGAAATAATACATATTATAATGGAGATAAATAAAATAGAGAATAGAAAAACAATAAAGTCAACGAAACCAAAAGCTGATTCTTCAAAATGATCAATAAAATTAATATACCTTTAGCTAGACTGACAAAGAACAAAATAGAAAAATGCAAATTACTAAAATCAGGAATGAAAATAGAAATATTACTATTGACTTTACTGAATAAAAAGGATTATAATAGAATACAATGAACAATTCTATGCAATGCAAAAAATGGGCAAATTTCTAGAAATATACAAACTATCAAAATGAACTAAAATAGAAATGTAAAATATGAATAGACCTATAAAAATTATACAGATTATATCAGTAATCAAAAAACCTTACCACGAAGTCTTGTACCAGATGGCTTCACTGCTGAATTGTACCAAACATTTAAAGAAATATTAATACAAATTCTTCATAAACCCTCCCCAAAACAAAAGATGGGGTAATACCTCTCAGCTCATTCTATGAAGACAGTAAAACCTAAGTCAGACAAAGACATCACAAGAAAACTATAGACAAATATCCCTTATGAATACAGATGCAGAACTTCTCTAAAAGTATTAGCAAACAAAATCCAGCAGAATATTAAAAGATTATACACAATGACCAAGTGATATTTATCCCAGGAACGCAAGGGAAGTTCAAAATATAAAAATCAATCAATATAATCTACCATATAAATAGAATAAAGGAACAAAGCCACATGATCATCATGACTGATGCCGTGTATTAGTCTTCTCAGGCTGCCATAATAGAATACCACAAAGTGGGCTGCTTAAACAACAGAAATTTATTTTCTCACAGCTCTGGAGGCGGGAATTCCAAGATCAAGCTGCCAGCAGGATTGGTTTGTTGTGAGGCCTTTTTCTTCCTGACTTGCAGATGGTTGCCTTTTCACTGAATCCTTACATTGCCTGTTCTCGATGTATGCACACTTCTAGTGTTTCTTTCCTCTTCTTATAAGGACAGCAGCACTATAGGATTATGGCTCCATTCTTTTTTTTTTTTAATTGGGGTATAGTTGCTTTACAATGTTGTGCTAGTATCTGTTGTACAGCGAAGTGAATCAGCTATATGTATACATATATCCCCTCTTTTTTGGATTTCCTTCCCATTTAGGTCACCACAGTGCACCGAGTAGAGTTCCCTGTGCTATACAGTTATCTAGTTATCTATTTTATACATATTAGTGTATATATGTAAATCTCAACCTCCCAGTTCATCCAACCCCCCTTTATACCCTTGGTGTCCATACATTTGTTTTCTATCTCTGTATGTCTATTTCTGCCTTGCAAACAGGTTCATTTGTACCATTGTTCTAGATTCCACATATATGCCTTACATATGATATTTGTTTTTCTCTTATGAATTACATCACTCTGTATGACAGTCCCTAGATCCACCCACATTTCAACAAATGACCATTTCATTCCTTTTTATGGCTGAGTAATATTCCATTTTATATATGTACCACATCTTCTTTATCCATTCATCTGTTGATGGACACTTAGGTTGCTTCTATAACCTGGCTATTGTAAATAGTGCTGCAATGAATATTGGGGTGGGTGTGTCTTTTTGATTATGGTTTTCTCAGGGTATATGCCCAGTAGTGGGATTGCTGGGTCATATGGTAGTTCTATTTTTCGTTTTTGAAGGAACCTCCATACTGTTCTCCATAGTAGCTGTATCAATTTACATTCCCACCAACAGTGCAAGAGGGTTCCCTTTTCTCCACACCCTCTCCAGCGTTTATTGTTTCTACATTTTTTGATGATGGTCATTCTGACCGGTGTGAGGTGATACCTCATTGTGGTTTTGACTTGCATTTCTCTAATGATTAGTGATGTTAAGCATCCTTTCATATTTGTTGGGAATCTGTGTGTGTTTGGAATCTGTCTTCTTTGGAGAAATGTCTGTTTAGGTCTTCTGCCCATTTTTGGATTGGGTTGTTTGGTTTTTTGATATTGAGCTGCATGAGCTGCTTGTATATTTTGGAGATTAGTCCTTTGTCAGTTGCTTTGTTTGCAAGTATTTTCTCCCATTCTGAGGGCTGTCTTTTCTTCTTCTCTATGGTTTCCTTTGCTGTGTAAAAGGTTTTAAGTTTCATTAGGTCCCATTTGTTTATTTTTCTTTTCATTGTCATCTCTCTAGGAGGTGGGTCAAGAAGGATCTTGCTGTGATTTATGTCATAGAGTGTTCTGCCTCTGCTTTCCTCTAAGTGTTTTATAGTGTCCAGTCTTACATTTAGGTCTTTAATCAATTTTGAGTTTATTTTTGTGTATGGTGTTAGGAAGTGTTCTAATTTCATTCTTTTACATGTAGCTGTCAAGTTTCCCAAGCACTACTTATTGAAGAGGCTGTCTTTTCTCCATTGCATATTCTTACATCCTTTGTCAAAATAAGGTGACTATATGTGTGTGGGTTTATCTCCAGGATTTCTATCCTGTTCCATTGATCCATATTTGTTTTTGTGTCAGTACCATACTATCTTGATCACTGTAACTTTGTAGTATAGTCTGAAGTCAGGGAGCCTGATTCCTCCAGCTCCATCTTTTTTTTCTCAAGATTGCTCTGGCTATTTGGGGTCTTTTGTGTTTCCATACAAATTGTAAAATTTTTTGTTCTAGTTCTGTGAAGATGCCAGTGGTAATTTTATAGGGATTGTATTGAATCTGTAGATTGCTTTAAGTAATATAGTCATTTTGACAATATTGGTTTTTCCAATCCAAGAACATGGTATATCTCTCTATCTGTTTGTGTCATCTTTGATTTCTTTCATCAGTGTCTTATACTTTTGTGAGTACAGGCCTTTTATCTCCTTAGGTATGTTTATTCCTGAGTATTTTATTTTTTTTGTTGCATTGGTGAATAGGATTGCTTCCCTAATTTCCCTTTCTGATCTTTTGTTGTTAGTGTATAGGGATGCAGGAGATTTCAAAACTTTACCAAATGCACTGATTAGCTCTAGCGGTTTTCTTGTGGCATCTTTATGATTTTCAATGTATCGTATCATGCCATCTGCAAACAGTGATTTCCAATTTGTATTCCTTTTATTTCTTTTTCTTCTCTGATTGCTGTGGCTAGGACTTCCAAAACTATGTTGAATACTAATTGTGAGAGTGGACATCCTTGTCTTGATCCTGATCTTAGAGGAAATGCTTTCAGTTTTTCACCATTAAGAATGATGTTTGCTGTGGGCTTGTTGTATATAGCCTTTATTATGTTGGGGTATTTTCCCTCTATGCCCACTTTCTGGAGAGTTTTTATCATAAATTGGTGTTGAATTTTGTCCAAAGCTTTTTCTGCATCTATTGAGATGATCATATGGTTTTGATTCTTCAATTTGTTAATAGGGTGTATCACATTGATTGATTTGTGTATATTGAAGAATCCTTGCATCCCTGGGATAAATCTCACTTGATCATGGTATATGATCCTTTTAATGTGTTTATGGATTCTGTTTACTAGTATTTTTAGTATTTTGCTAGTATTGCTGAGGATTTTTGCGTCTATATTCATCAGTGATATTGGTCTGTAATTTTCTTTTTTTGTGCTATTTTGTCTGGTTTTGGTGTCGGGGTGATGGTGGTCTCATAGAATTAGCCTGGGAGTGTTCCTTCCTCTGCAGTTTTTTGGAAGAGTTTGAGAAGGATAGGTGTTAATTCTTCTCTAGAAGTTTGATAGAATTTGCCCGTGAAGCCATCTTGTCCTAGAGTTTTGTTTTTAGGAAGTTTTAAAATCACAGTTTCAACTTGTTACATATGATTGGTCTGTTTATATTTTCTATTTCTTCCTGGTTCAGTCCTGGAAGATTATACCTTTCTACGAATTTGTCCACTTCTTCCAAGTTTTTCATTTTAGTGGCATATAGTTGCTTGTAGTAGTCTCTTATGATCCTTCATATTTCTTCAGTGTCTGTTGTAACTTCTTTTTCATTTCTAATTTTATTGATTTGAGTTCTATCCCTCTCTTGATGAGTCTGGCTAAAGATTTATCAATTTTGTTTATCTTCTCAAAGAACCAGCTTTTAATTTTATTGATCTTTGCTACTGTTTTCTTCATTTCTATTTCATTTATTTCTGCTCTGATATTTATGGTTTCTTTCCTTCTACCAAATTTGGGGGGGGTGTTTGTTTTTGTTTTTTAAATTTTTTACTTCTTTATTGGAGTATAATTGCTTTACAATCTTGTGTTAGTTTCTGCTGTATA